>NW_027531000.1:5248196-5308884 GCF_008692635.1 Crocuta crocuta | reverse complement strand
TACCTGGGCGGGGGGGGGGGGGTGGTGCGCCTGGGCGGATCAGTTGTTTGAGCCTCTGACTTTCACTCAGGTCACGAACTCATGGTTTGTGAGTTCAAGCCCTGCATTGGGCTCTTTGCTGTCAGAGCAGAGCCCACTTTGGATCCTCTGTCCCCCTCTTTCTCTGCCTCTCCTCTGGCTTGCACGCTCTCTCTCTCTCTCAAAAATAAATATTGAAAAAAAAAAAAAGAAGCATTATCTGAATGGAGCACTGGAATTTGAGTCCCAAGTCAAGTCTCAGCTCTACTGGGACAAGCTATTTTGTTTCCCCATCATCCACAGATTGATTATGCCTTTCACACAAGGTTGGTCTAATGTTGAGAGGACTAAGGGCTCATGGTGACTGCTGGGTAAATGTGATGTCATATGCAAATATTACATAGCTATTATGACTGATGACCCTCAGTTGATAACCTTATCTGCTAAAAATATGTGGTTTCTTAAATTACACAAATGTATTTTTCTACTCATTAAAGAGGTTTTCTATTCCTCATGGAGAAATTTAGCAGATCAAGTCATGATGGATGTAGTTACTGTATTCAATAAACGGTTCCTAGATAGATACTGGTTCATCTTCATAGATAACTGGCCTTCTTTTTTAAGGTCTGGAATGTTATAATACATTGCCACTCCCTATGGGATTCTCTATCTTAGGTTACTTATCTCTTAGCTGGATTGACTTTGAAATATGGGGAAGTTCAAAAAGAAGGGTTTGCTGTTCGTGTAAAAGACTTTAAAGAGGATCACGGTAGGCTTTATAAGATAAAAATTTCATACCTTCGGAAGTAACTCATGGTCACCTTGGACTTGGGCTTATGGATATGTGCGATTGACGTGCTATTCTTTGGAAGAAAGTAATGATTGTGGAAACTGGGTCTAGGTAGTTGATGTTTTTGATGCACAAGCCAGCCTGTGTCTCCATCTATTTCTCAGAATCTCTGGATCTGCTCCGCAGGACATCTGTGTGTGGCAAGGGGCCAGCTAGGATAACAGATTCCGTTGGTCCAGGTTTCCAAGATCAAGTCCAGGAGCCATGAAATGGCCCCAGGGAATCTGCATTTTAAGATCTTAATGGTTTTTTTTATTTCATAGGCCTCCCTCAGAAAGATGATCTCTGATTACTGGAAGACTTTATTGTTAACGTTTTAAGGAATTTTGCATTCTGCTTAGAAGTCATTTTTGAGTTTTATTAGAACACTTACTCGCAGTGGTGCTAATTATTTTAAATATGACCCTGGAAGTGGGCTATGTCAGCTTGAAAAGACTATTTTTAACAGAATTTGGTTTTAAAGGCACGTTTTATAGACATTATAGTAATACCATTGTTATCTAATTAGCATCCACTGTGCAAATGTATATGATGTTAGAGAGGCAAGTATACATAAAATTATAAATTGTGACATTTTATGAGTTTTTTTTTTATCATGAGTCTTACACAGTCATCATTACTTAACAGTGTGAAATGTGGCCTTAGACATTACATCATATAAAGACCAGGAGACAAAAAAAAAAAGAAAAAAGAAAAAAACCTGAGGATCAATTTTTGATTATAATTAAGTTTTAGTATGAGGCATTTCTGAATATGTGTCATGAACGTGAGTCATGATTTTCACACCAAACCTGACCTATTAAGATTATGTTTCGACTTCAAGGGGTTTTCAGTATTTAAATTCTAAACCTAATTCTAAGGTTTCAAAATGATTCACATTCAAATCTACTTTTATGTTTTATAATTAAATAAGAAAATATTGCTTATACCTACATTTTTACTATTCTTGGACATATTATAATTATTTCTTTAATTTCACCAGTAAAATAGCCCATTTCTTCATTAGTAAATTACAAGGGAATCTCACAAAAAAAAAATTTAGTGTGAATATTTCTTGCCATCTCCAATCGTCTCTTCAGTGTGGAATTTTCTTCTTTCGTTAGTTCTTTTTGTAAAATGTGAAGATACTTTCTAGGTAAATTAATCCCTCCCAGGCAGTAAAATCACTTCCTTTTTGGAAAGACTTATTAGAGTCGTCTTCTTTATAATCTTACGTACCACTTCTGTTAGAGTGAACAATGCCTGGAAAAATTACACCCGTTAAAAAAAAGAATGATTACGACCCAGGCCAAGTACGCTGCCATTATGTGTTCATGGAAAAGTGAGCTTTCTACCGGGAAAGGCGTGATAGAGATGCCCGTGAAATTTCCAAAGTTTAAGTATTTTTGTAAATTAGGTTGTTCCTAGTTAAACAGGTGGCTTTAAAGGCTGGTTTCACTGTTGTTTTAATCATAGTTTAGTTACCATGGAGAAATATGCAAGTTAGCATTTATACACAGAAGTGAAATTTATGCTGCATAGATAATAGCCTAAATTTAGCTTGACTTAAGTTTACCACTTCCTTTTTTTTTCAGCAAAAAAGAATAATAATATATCACATATATCCATTAACAAGTTAATGTCTTTAAACGCTACTGTTATGTTTTTAGAGGATTTCTCTTCTCCAGCATCAGCGGATGTCTCCAGTTAGTGTTGTTTCTTCCAGTGCTGAGCATAAGAGAACATATTACATTTGATTTGCTTGAACTATGTCCTCCTTAGGTTTAAGAGAGAAGACTTAGCGAAGTTTAAAATCTGTCATGTGGTGCAAAACTAGTATCTGGACGTGTTGCGTCTCGTTGGGCTTTGTTGAGAACTATTATTTCGTAACTGAAAATCTTCCCCAAAACGTCCAGTGGTAACAGGACCGGTCAGATTGCAGACCTCAACAATAGTCCTGATGACCATTTGGCTATATCTTGTCTTAGGGAAATTCTGAGACAGGTCTCCGTCAGGTGCCGTTTTGATCTCCACGTCCTCTGAGCTAGGTCACAGAGTTTTCATCCTGAACTAGGAGGCCTGTGTGTGTGGGAATCCGGCAACCGGGCGCTGCCTTTCCTGCCATTTGCTTTGCTTGGTGCTTCAGAGCGAAGGCTAAGTTTTCAAGGACAAATGTAGTAAAACTGTCCTGATCCAATATGAGGTCCCCCAGCACGGAGAGAGAGCAGCAGATCCCTTTCAACACCAGCTGTTCTCACAGATATAGATTGCTGCAGTGAAATTTTCTTAATATAATTCAGGAAGCTCTAGAGAATTCTCCAAAACAACTGTGCCAACAAGGAAAATGTTGAATTTTTCATCAGCTGCCCAATGCTGAGAGTTAGTGGGCAATCCGTTCATTCATGACCAGATGTTCAGTGTGGTAACGCTCTGCAGTTAACTTGAACCCTGTGGCCTGTTTACCATTGGCTACAAGGACATTGGCAGCAGCCTGGCATTGGAGAATTGAGGCCCGCACAAGCAAAAGACCGAAGTGTGTGTCTGTGGCTTCCTGGTTTTCACCAGCGACCAGACAAGGTAGGGAGTGTTGACAGAGGGGAAGGACATCACATCAATCATTGTGGAGGCAGGGAGAATTTGCTAGAGGACTGTGTCTTGGGGGAACCGTTGGCAAATTCTTCCACTCTTTTGTATTTGGGAAGAAAGGAGGTCTTTGTGTAGTGGGGCAGATTTTTTTTTTTTAACCTGTGTCTAAACCATCAAACTTTTTTGTGGTGGGGGCAGTAAGTGTGGGTGGTTAAGACAGTAAGAGAAAGGTTTCTAATTTTAAGCTAGAGGAAGTCCATAAAGTTGACTCTTAATATTGAAAGCTTGCTAGGTCCAATCTGGAATTGGGAATATGTGATGTTTTTGCCCTAGGTGAACTTTCCTATTATAGGTGGGGAATATTTAGCTCTTTCATTCATAGAGTCCCATTTCCTTCATATACATGAGTTGCACCCAGGACTTTTTTGCGAGCTGTTTCAAATAACAGTGTTTAGGGAAAAGGGGGACTGGGAAGAGTAGGGGTTTTCGAAGAAACACTATGATTTTCTACCTTGGAGAGGATTCTTCCTTAAAATGATTAACTGTGTTTGATTCTGGAATTGCAGCATGCCAAGCACGGGGAGGCAGAATTTCATAACAGATAACTTGCCTCAGACGGAGGGCTCCTTTCTTTACACCACGGTGGCGTTGCACAATCCTTTTTTTTTTTTTATTGTGGTTAAAATATACATAACATGAAATTGACCAATTTAGCCAACTGCAGGATAATTTTAACTTTTATTTCAAAGCCCTATGGGCCAAGGAAAGAAAAAAAAAAATCTTTCCCACTTGACCGTTTTTAATTTGGGGGCTTCAACACTACTATCCCAGAAGAGAAGTTGGCCTTTGTCTGCTTGACATTAGAACAGAGTCATCATGGTATAAACCTCTCTCTTTTTTTTTTTTTTTTTTTTGGAGACTTGGCTTGTTTTTCCTTCCTTGTAGAATCCTCAGCTCCCCCTAACACCCCTCTGTGGGGGCATCTAGGTAACTTGGAGGGTCTTGGGAGCAGAAAACCCTGGGAGTAGTAATATTTACCTCGGCCGAGCCGTCTGCCCCGGGTTCACAAGTTGCAGCAGCGAATGCGTCCTTTGCATTTCCTGCCTGCACAGACACCGGGTTGCATGTTGCCCCGAGATAGGGAGATTTCTCGTTAACCCCATTTAAACCCGGCCCTCACCCGGCCCTTGGAATCGCCCTGAAAGGCGCGTATGTTTCATTTGCCTGGATGATTTTCTTTTTGCACCATCCCTTGGCTCGGCGACCTGGAAGAAGGAGGGTTTGAATTCCAGCAGGTACCGAAGGCGGGGCCGCCGGGACGCCCAGGAGAAGGCACCGTGTTGTTTGCTGGGATGCTGACTTGCTGCCGATAGAAAAAGCGAGAGCCAGTTTACAGTAGCTCTGACACCACTGTTACCTTTCTGCAGTCCTCTCCAGCTGCTCCCAGCCCTTCGGATGCCTTCGCCGTGCACACAGTTTGTTCTTGGGTGTGAAAGCAAACAGTATTTGAGTTGGCAGCCGCCTCTCGTTCAGTAGACAAGAAACCGCAGCAGGAGCTTTGCTGCTGCTAAAGGTTTCCACTAGCAGGATGGCCTTTTCCCACATTTCCTTGGTTTAAGGAAACAGATTTTTGAACTTTTTTTTTTTAAAGACAAAATGCCAACATCTAACAGCTGGAGTTCGTATATAATTTATGGTTTTTGCTTTATGTTCTTGTGGATGTATAAAAATTAAAAATCCACAACTATTGTTAAATGATGCAAGTTTTTGCAAAAAAAAAAAAAGAGTGATTAAAAATAGACCCTCTGTTAGGGGGGATTCAAGAAAGTCATTGTTACCCAAACAGGTATTCTCAATTATTCTATCTTTAATGGTTTTTAATTGTTATAATTTACTCATATTCTATTACATCTCTCCGAGGAGATGTTTCTGAAAGCTCTTTGTTTTTCCGTTGAGGAAGGAGTAGGAGTTTGTTCGTTTGAACCTCTCCTGCCTTTAAAAAAAAATCCTATTTTTAATTTTTTTTTTTTTTTACACATCCACGTGTTAATCCTCACTCTGGGTAACCCTTCATGTCATGGAGGATCTTAACTCTAAGAGCAGAACATTCCCAGACCGGCTACCCATCAAGGTGACCATCTCTGTCATGGAAGTGGTCCAAGCCTTTGTTTACGCCACAGCACCCACCTCTTGGGCAGGCTTCAGCTTTCCTCCATTTCCTTCCCGAAGTTTATCTCCACACCTTACACAGTTAGCATACATATTCCTCATTGGCTGGAGGCCTGGGTGCAATTGGTAACTTCTCAGAATCAGGCAAGGCTGCCGCCAACCAATAAAAAGGGACTGAGTCTCGCTTCAAGATGGGACAAAAATACAAAAACACTACCTGTCGGTACACAGAGACTTGTGGGGTTACCTTGTTATTTCTTTTTCTACCCATAGAGATAAAGCCTCTGAGAACCTTTTTTAACGCCCCCCCCACCCCCCAAAGCCGCACTCTTAATGAAAAAGCGGCACGAGCGTTGGTGTTTTCTCGATTTCTCAGAAAATAAAATAGGAAGTGAAAAGGCCATTCCCCTTGGTACAGTGTGTGACTCTCAAGATCATCTGATCTCCGTATTAGATTCAGGGTCATCACATTAGCTGCGATGAATAACAAGGGACCAAATTTTTCTTTTCTTTTCAAGGATAGTGGCAGTTAATCATTTTTATCTGCCCGCCTTGTAGACTTGATTAGATTTATGATGTATGCCGCATGTTTATGGCATTTTTATTATATGTTGTTAATTTGTTGTAACTGCCACTGCATATTTTTCTTCTTCCTTTTTCTCCCCAGAGGACTCTTGAAAGCAACCAAGTGTCAACTGTTACCTTGTGCTTTGGGAAACTTTGTTTAATTTTTAATTTTCATAAAAGGCGTAATAGCCTCCTGGTTGAGAAAACTAAGGCCCGCCAGTCACAGGGTGTATCTTCCTTCACACGAAAGGAAAACTTCCTGTTGTGTCCTGTTGCGTAGTTGTGTGTTTCGTTGCTGCCGCTGCAGTGTTGCACACCCAGGCTAGCAGAGCAAGCGCACGTCGATAAATCATGTCACCTGAAACCTAGAAGGGAGAGAGGTGTTGAACATGCACTAAACTGTGATTTTCTTTATTACTGGCAAGTCATATGTGCAGTTTTCAAATCACTGCTAGGTAAGACAATTGCACGTTTAACATTTAAGCTGCTTTAAGAGTCAGGCGGTTGAATGATGCATTTTAGAACAACACACTCTTTTTTAGCTTCCTAGCTCTCAGAATGGATATGGAATCTGTTAAATATAGAGGCAATTCTTTAAATAAGGCCGACAGTTAAAATTGGGAAGCAGGAGAATTAGATTGGAAATGATTTACGATGAGTCTACAGGACATTCAAAAAATAAAGTTAGAAAAGGAAATCCACTGGCTGTATTGGCTACATGACAGCAAAAGATTTTTACTTTTCATCCCTTTTGAATTGGCGGGGATATAGGCGATGCATAGAAACAGACTTCCAGGCGGAAAAATTGACAGAATTTTTTTTTTTTTGTTAGTGTATGTTCTGGCATTGGTTTGGTATTGGCATTATAAACCTCTGACTGTAACCCAGTCAGTTTCTTGTTTTGACAGTTACAAACTTTTTCAATAACGGAGAACCACCCATTCTCTTAAGAGCATTAGACGTGGAAGTAAATAGAAGCTGAACTGAACAGCAGCTTTGTTTTTGTCATGCAGCAGGAACATATGGGTCCTTAATAAGTACCATTTGAAGATGACATGGGTGTGGTTATTGAGCTGATCATGTGTAATAATCACAGATGCATATGTCACTTTCAAGAACTGGTATACATTTGTTCACACTCCACCCTAAGGAGTTGATATATATTCCGTGGAATCAACAACATGAATTCAAAGAGGCAGATTATAGGCAATCCTAAGTCATTTAGGTATGAGGTGGCCTCCCTGACAGCCAAAACTTGTTCTGACAGCAGCTTCCTGAAGCTTCTAAAAAGTTTATTTGTAATGGGGAAAGAAAAGGAGTGTAATATTCAGTATTTTGGATATAAAATCCTTGATTGTTGGAACTATATCCATAGGAACCTAACCAAACCAGAATGATAACGTTTACTAACTAGTAGGTGATAGGTTAAGAAGCCCCTGTTTGATCTTAATGTCGCTGGAGAGGTACAGTGCCCTGTCGTGTGCAGCAGGTAGGCTTTGCTTTGCTTTACCTCTATCGTGTTATGGAACCGATAGCTCAGGGTGTGTTTAAAACTGCTGTAGGCAATTTTGAGAAAACTTAAGTTCATGCTCAGATCCTGTCCTTAGGAATAAAGTATGAAATGGGACGTGAGAGATTTCTTTACCCTCACGGGGCATTTAAGCTATAGCTTCCTGTAGAGGCAAGCTTGAGGTACTTGGGTTAGGGGATGAGAGGTGGTTTTCTGGTTCATGGGAACAGAATGAGCAAGCAACAGGGACCAAAAAAGCTTGCTACTTGAAGAGAACAACAAATAATTCCTTTTGGTTGGGACATAGAGTTCTTAAGAGGGAAGAAAGAAAATGAGTTGGAAAGGGATCTGACTTACGACTACGGAGAACTTCAAACTCAGGTTCACCACCAAGGGATTTGCTGGGTAATATCAATTAACATTAATACTAATAATGGCAGATACCATTTGCCATGGGCAAGGCAACAAGCCTGTGACTTACAGTTTATTAAGCTTTACTTATATAAATCCAAGGAAGAGGGTACTATTATTATCCATAGATTACTGTACTCATGAGGAAGGAAAAGGAGTCTTGGAAAGGGTGTGCCATTTTACCACAAGCACAGAGTAGTGAAATGGAGACATGATTTCACATCAGCTCTGTGACTCCAGGCCCAGCCTTTTGAAGATTCTGACTCCACAGCCAGTGGGCATGACTAGAGTTTTTATGAGCACAGATCTCTCTTGGTCAGAGCTGGGCTCCAGGATAGTTCATGTATCATCATTTTATAGGATGTAGTGGGGAGCCCAAGTTAGAGGAAATTGTGATGTTTCTGAAGAGCCAAAATCCTACTCTTTAGCAGGGTAGGTGAAAAGATGGGAAAGGTAATGATGGGCGGGGGGATGTGTATAAAAACCTGTGAGGTTTCAGCCACTAGATTCAGTGTGAAGGTGATGAATGATTGAGAAAATCGGGTCGGTGTTCCCAGCCCTTGTTCCCCAAAGAGGAGAGGGGCAGGCTGGGAAGAGGTAGCCTGAGGTGTTGGTACCATGTTAGGTGCAAAAGTTCATTTCAGGCAGAATCTTTCTGGAAGGTGATGAAACACACATTCAGCATAACCTTGGGAAGGTAGTTGGGCTGGAGATGTGGATTGGAAGCCAAGGGAGTAAGTACACACACACACACACACACACACACACACACACTCATATATATATATACACACACATATATACAGAGAGAGACTGGTACATTTAGTGTGAGGGGGGCGTAGAAAGACTGGCTGGAGAAGGAGATCAGGAAATAAATCAGCCTTATGAGATAAAGAAAAATCTTTCTGCACATTGGAGATGACAGATTTGTAGGCCACGCTTCAGACACATACCTATACATATTCATGTTTGTATACATATTCATGTACATATTTATATATGTATTCCCATATACATTCATATGTATCACTGTGTATTTGTATATGTATCATGAGCATGCACTGTTCCCTTAAGCACACATATGTGTACTTGGGAGCCTTTCCCACCTCACTTAGCAAGTGGGGGAGCAGCTAGGTATCAGTCTGTCCCATGAGTGGCCGACTCAAGAGGATTCGGCTCCACAGTGCTGCAACTTGAGGGCGGTAGAGGAGAGATGGAGTTTCCTTGTAGAGTGTGNACCCCCCCCCCCCCCCCAAATGCATTCCAACACAGAAGCCTGGCTGCTTTAAATGCTATAGTAAATGCTAAATGATCTATAATGGGATTTTACAGAATTCAGCAAGATTACCATTATGTTGTGAAATATGGGCTAAGAGTGTGGTCAATAAATGTGTTAACTTTTCATTTGGGGTGATATTTTTCTCCTTTGAAAATCCACTCATCTGCTGAAATGCATATGGGAAGCTCATCGCTTTCATTGCTTTTGCCAGTGATCGTGGTTAAGATTTTTTTTTAACTTCCCTTCCCTATACCTCTTGTTAATTACTAATACAGTTGACAGTTGAGACTTGTATGGTCTTTAATTTTTTTTCAACAGCCAAAGAAATGTTGTTGCCGAAGTCTGTTTGGCATTAGTGACTGGAGAAGGACATAGTGCTTCCCCCTTTTCATGTTGCCACGAAGTGATTTCCTTTCAGTGTTTATAAAATGTCACCTGGGCAAAACTTGCCCTCCCGCCTTGGTAGACTTGAGTCTCTACTTCTTGTCTTGATTCCGTAGGTCAGACATTTACAAAAGGGTTAGAAAGGTTTGTAATACCTTAAAAAGCTTCACCGTCCCCCATTTCGCATACTGCCAGAACTGGCACTCATCTTAAGAAAATGGATTTAACAAAAATCTGCAGATCTTCACACCACTGTCACCTTTGGGACATGGTTCACATGTCTCCTAGGAGTTTCTAGTTGGCCATGTTACTGAGGGCTTTGTCATCATGGCTTGAAAAGTCATTCATCAACTGAGGTCACCCTGACTTTTGAGATTCTAATAAAATTGGCTTGAGCCTTTATCTTACCCCCCCACCCCCAGGAATTCCAATGAGGATTCCTGGAGACTTCATTTTCATGATTGATTTGGGTTAAAGAACTCTTGCTATTTTCCCTTCTCTCTGCTATTCTCTTTTCTCCTCTCACAGTTGGACTCTAGCTCCCTCCTGTCCATAATTTCCTTCCTCAAACTTACAGAGGGCACTGCAGTTGAGGAAGTTCCAGGAGGTTTGCATCTGACACATTTAGAATCAAATGTTCAACATGCTATTTTTTTTAACTTTATTTATTTTGAGAGAGAGAGAAAAAAGAAAGAGAGAGAGGATCCCAAACAAGCTCTGAACTGTCAGCACAGAGCCCAACATGGGGCTCGAACTCACGGTCTGTGAGATCATGACCTGAGTCGAAACCAAGAGCCAAAGGCTGAACTGACTTAGCCACCCAGGTGCCCCCACAGTGCTATTCTTAAAACTTGTATTTGCCCACACTGTGTCTGTCCTTGGATAGCGTTCCCCTTAGCCCATGACCTGGTCAGATGCCTAGTTTGTCCCTTCTTCTGTTCTCTTTTCCCTCCTGTTTATTTTCTTCTTGCCTCTCTGCTGTTACCTGCTCATATTTCTTAAAGACAACAGTTTAACTTTCTCTTTATGCTCAGCATCTCCTTCCAAGCTAGTTCCTGGGGCTCTTTCACATTTCAGGCAGTGTATCAAAAAGGAACCACTCACTGCTAAAGTGATTCCCTTTCACCCAGATACTGCATACCTACGACTTCGTCAAATGGAGCAAAAATTAAGACGACTTTGCAGACATTTTAGGATTTCATTCCAATTTTAGACCTGCCCTTCAAACTCCATTCTTTTCCACTTCTCCCCTTAAGTCATCCAACTAGGTTGTATCTTGATTTACACAGAGAACCTCTAAGTGCAAGCCCGAAACACCAGTATTTTTCACTGATGCCCATTTTCTTCTGCGAGGCCAACAGTCTCTCTCCTCCACATCTGGAGTCAAAACCCCCAAATCTCAGCCTTACAAACTCGCTAGTTAGTAAGAATGGTTAACAGCAGTGTGTGTGTGTGTGTGTGTGTGTGTGTGTGTGTGTGTGTGTGTGTGTGTTTAATCATCTAATGTTGCTTGTAAAGTTTACCACTTCACATGCCTAGCTGAAAGCAGGTCTTTTGTGGCAATGAATTCTCTCCCTTCCCAGGAAATTAAGGATGTTAATGGTTAAGTAAATGCTTAAGTAGTGCTTTTTGCTGCAGAGCTAGCTGAAAGCATTTGCAGTGTGTGAGCCACCTGGAGCCGACTCATCTCCTCCTGTCACTTGACCGTAATAGTGTCAGCCAGCATTGCCATCTTATAATTAGAGGAGGGACATCAGGCAATTTCCCAGTGTTGTTATCTTTTACAGTTTTCCCAGTGACATGCCTGACCTGGAGTTACAGAACCTCTGAAAAACAGCCGCCGAGCTTGAAATGAATACTTATTGGTTATTTTGCACATTCTGATACCCCCATGTAAATGTATGAAATCCACTCCTCACCAGAGGCGTTGTTCCCAATTCCTAGGGTCCCAGAATCCCAGAGCTTGGGAAAATATAATCCTTGATTATTTCAAGATTTAAGTTAGGATGAATTTGATTGTAACAAGCAGAAAGTTCAGATGAGGTAGGCTTAAGCAGTGTGGTTGGCAAGTCCTTAGTAGGTAGACTGGCAGGAGACTTGATCTGGGTCTCTCTCCTGTTTTCCATGGCGTTGGCCTATCAGACTGGCCTTACTTGCAGTTGTTAGATGGTTCCTGGCAATGGCTGGATTATAGATTTCCTTGAACCTGCCAAGGAGGAGAGAGAAATAAAGGGAATATTTTCTTAAAATTTCAGCAAAATTATTGAACTCTAATTGGAGTACTTTACAGCATGCTATACCCTCCCAAGGGCCAGGGAGGTAGAAGATGTTAATTGGCATATCCTAGGTGACCATTTTTTCACCACCGGAGCCAAGGTGGAGTCCCCCTGTCCAGAATAGCATGACTTCTCAACTGTCCGTTAGGCCCATTTGGGAGAAGTTTGGGGGAAAGAGTGCTGGGTACCCAGTTTCAAATGTATACTTCATTGAGCTGTGTTTTAGGTTTCAAAGGGCCTAAAGTTAATTCAGTCATGAGTACAAGATAAGACTTCTGGGGTTAACCAAACTGTCAAGTGTTTTGGCTTTTGGCCATAAATATTTCAATCCGTGAGCCCTGGTTGGCAATTTGGTAGATACTCTGTATTGGATTAATTAATATGTTGCAAATAAGTATGAAAACCCAGTGTCTGTGTGGGTGGGAGTGCTTGGAATCTAATAAAAAGAGTTCAGTGTGGTTTTTAAAAATCAGGAACCTTTTGTCTCCACCTTCTGAGTTGATAGCAGATAAAACTGATTGTAATTCACCTGAGAACTGATGACCAGCTGAAATGCTATGCAGACGTGGGGGGAAAAATGACATTCGGTTGTACTCGGCTTATTTCCAGAGTCTCAAATTCAGCATTTCAAGGTCTCCCCCCACCTTTTTTCTTTTTTCTTTTTTTTTTTACAGATACGGTTCAGTTTTAAGTTTTACCAGCTTGTTTTAAAAACATTAATCATATGGAAAGAAAAAGATGATGAATTTTTAACACGGCCACGATAGTATCTGTGACTCAACAGCAGAAATTGTCATTCGTGGAACCACCACGGTACAGTTGTCTTGAGGGGGAAGAAGTTGAGTCGAAAAGCTGCAGGAGAGGTGCCAAACCAGGCTAAGGGAGAGGCAGGTGTGGTCATGGAGATCGTCCTCGCAGAAAACTTGTTGTGCAAGACTCTAGTGAAACCGTTGAGGAACCCTTCTTCTTACAGAAGAAACCTTGTACGTATCAGCCCTTGAAGAGCGCAAGGTGTTGTCGGTAGTAATGCAAACTTCTTCTAAGATGCAGGAATGCTCTCCTACTCAGTGCACTTTGGAAACATTTCCATCAGGGTGAAGGAAGGTGAGGGAATCTTAAGTCCTACTGGATCCATTATCAGTGTGCAAAGAGATACTTGTTCCGGAGCCTTTGTTCTAGACCCATCCTCTTGGGCCTTTGCTCTTGTTTTACCTGACTTACACGGCTTTGGTTGTTTTGGACTCCCAGCCTCACCAGTGGCCCAACTAGGAATTCTTGGCCAGTGGATAAGGGTCTTGTGGATGTAATGTAAGAGCCTGCCGCTCCCCGTGACGAGGCTGGCCAACCTGATGCTCTTGGGTAGCCTGCCTGACCTGCCGTCCCCTAGGGGCCACCCTTCAGAATCCTCTGTGACCTTAGAAGACAGATGGCTGCCACTGGGTATCTTATTTACACAGTCTTTAGTTTTCTATCCCAGCCTCTCCCTGCCTGCATCTATCTCCTTGGCTGATTCTTTTCCCAGCTTTGCCATTCTCCGGTATTCTTCCTGTGTCCTTGTTTCAGATCTAAACACCACCTGTCCTTGATTTGCTTTTATTTCCCTTGTAGTCCCCTTGCTTGTTAGAATGCCCATTTAAAAAGGGAGTTTTACATTATCGCTTAAAAGAAAAAAAAAAAAACTCTCAGTTACCAGATTCTGATGGTAACCTAAGATATCTACTATGAAGGCCAGACTGATGGTGTACCCAGGAGTAGGGAAAATGTTTCTCCAAAGGGCCAGTTAGTAAATATCTGCTTTCCCGGATCGTATGGTTTCTTGGTACACTCCTCACCTCCTGCATCGTAATGCCAAATCAGCAAGGTAACTACATGGCCATGGCCATGTCCCAGGAAAACTATGGACATAGAAATTTGAGGTTCGTGTAATCTTTTCATGTGAAATATTACTCTGTGATATTTTCTCTCAATCGTTTATAAATATAAAATACATCCTTATCTCATGGGCTTCATAAACATCAGAAGTGAGCCAGGTTTGTCTGTAGACCACGATTTGCTGACCCCTGATGAAAACTTCTCTTTTATTCTCTTGCCTACTTCTGTGTGAGGTGTTGGGCTGGAGGGATCTTTTTCTGTTAAAAGTCTGTGTTAGTGAGTATTAGGTGTCACACCAGGGCCCAGGTGAGACTTTGTCCTTGACATCATGAGATGGGGTGAAAGGAAACTGGGGGGAGAACTTCCAGGTTTGCAGCTTGGTATGACTTGTTTTCACGTGCGTAGCCTGTAAAATCATGGGAGTGGTGTAAGTCCAGAACTTTGAGAACTGTTGTGTCTGTTGATGTGTTCTATCCACTTCTTCTGACCCTCACACAGATGACATGAAGTGAGGGATACAGAGAGCACATGAATGGACAGGTGGAGAAAGGGAGCGTTTTCAACATAACACCTTCAAGTAGCCACGATCCGTGAAGGGAGGGGAAGGCGTGAAAAAAATGGCTGTTACTGATAAAGCAGCAAAAACGGAAGGAACTCCTGAGACCGGAAGTTGGCACAAATCGAAATATTTGGCCAGCCAACCCATTACCATCCCTGATTTTTCTGTAGTATCACAGTGTATGATACTGCGTATTACCCATCCCTTTTGCTGTGCTAGCTTCTTTGGTATTTGTGTCGTATCATTCTCTTCTGGAAGTTTCTAACGTTAGTAGTCCTTCTCTGCTGGCAAAAAAGAACAAGGGAAGTTAGTGGCCCCGCATAGTGTCCCTTTATCCAACCACTTTCTGTCCATTTGGGTGATTCGTTCAGTGTTCAACCTCCAGTATGGACTTTTTTGGGGGTGTATGTTGGGGGTGGGGAGGTGTTCTTGATTATATTTTATGTACAGTTTGGATAGGAACCCTTGAGTTATTTCTTGACGAAATTCTTTATCAGAAAACCAGGACCAGTATGGCTTCATCTTAGAACTTGGAACAGAGGTCAGGAGGGTGCAAGAAAGTCAGTGTTAACAGTATTTGGTTCTGAGGAAGCGTTTCTATGGGGCATTCATAAGGTAACAATTATTACTATAACCTAAAAAGTAATCAGTCTTCATGTTACCAGCACAAAAAAATGACTTTTAATTCAAAACAAGTTTCTTAAAACAAGGTTGTTTTTTCAAGTTGCTTTACTTTCCAGTATCAACATGAACCAAGAAATCTTATACCAGGAGTATTAGCTGATATGTTCTAAAGTGTGGTAGTATAGTTGTTAAGTAATTACCCAAGTTGGGGAAAGGGATCTGGTTTCCAGTTCTGGCAAAGCTGCTTAGTAACTTTGTGACCTTGGGAAAGTTATTTAATCTTTTTAAGCCTTAGTTGTCCCATTTGAAGATGGAAGTTAAAAAAACACCTACCTCCCCGTAGTAGCCTAGTTGATCAGATGCTTTGGGGTTAAATCGGATTTTGCGAAAATAGTTTTGAGCATAGCGCATGGCATATAAAGAGTAATGTTCCCTTCATGTGGAATTTATTTACCTGATTAAATAAAATATTTCACAGTATTACCATTTTGCTGGATGCCCAAGACGGAGTTAAAAAGAAGGGGGCATTTAACCCTGGGAGGCGAGAGTGCCGTGGGTCGCCATCTCACCTTTCTGAATTTTAGATGGCTTTGTTTAAAATAATTTTCTCTTTAGAAAGGAAGTATGCGTGGTGTTCACATAAGATCAGAATTTGGGGGCCTTTGCATCGGCACGTCCCTTATAGTTGCTTAAACCCAGGAAACATTGACTCACGTTTTAACACCTTAGCATCATTGCCATTTTGTTTTTTCTGCAGTTTTTCTTAATTTTAAGAATAAAAAACAAGAATATGTTTTGTGTTTCGTTTACTGTTAAGTTCCTGTCAATAACAGATGAATAAATAGGACACTTACCCTTGTCTTTCCTTCTTTCTCTACCAGTCACTTTTTTCTTTTCCTTGCATCAGCGGCTACATCTGGAGAATGTATGTGACCTGTATAAGCCATCCTCCAGCCACATGGTTCTTGGGTTGACTCTGGGAGATGAGAGAGGGCCACAGTGCAATGCTCCTGAAGGGTCAAGAGGAAAAGGCTAAAAGAAAGTTAAATCAAGAACTAACTTATATGAAGTTGGATGTTGAAGGTGGTGGTGGTGTTTTTCTTGGGCCTTCTTTTGGGGGAGAACAAATCTTGAGCATAATTGAGTATTTAAGCTCAGTTGGTTCATAGGGTCACAAATTCTAGGTTGGCATTTTTACTAAATGGCTAAACCAGAATCTGGAACCAGGTTTGTTTTCCCCCAACTTGGGTGATTCCTTAACTTTAACTACTATTGTTTTGGAATACATTAACCACTATGCCTGATCATTTTAAGACGCGAGTTAAAAGTTCGAAGGCAAAAATACTCAAATATTCTCCATAAATTGATGTAGTGGGACCAAACGCCATATTTTTCCCATTCCGAGGAGAATCCTGTGTTTAGTACAGTCGCTACTTTGACGAACGCAGCCCTATTAGCTGCTCCTGGCCGTGGTTTACTTGTGTAATCTGTGAGCGTCCCACAGCAGAATCAATGTGAAATAGTTTTGTAACATTTTGTAATATTACATAGCCCATCAGATGTCATCTGATGTAATCTTTGAAATAAGTGCTACTGGAGATTTCATTTTCCATCATTTCACCCAGTGAGCAAGAACACTGTGGACTTTCTTTTGTTCTCTGGATGGTTCACACAGCATTTGAGAATTGGAAATGTTGCTCTGCAGTCAATGAATCTGGCATCAGGTCTCCAATTTGTCCTGCCCTCCTTTTTTCCCCTGTCCCTACCATAATCACATCCTTTCTTTAAATGCATTTTTTTAATGTTTTATTTATGTCAGAGAGAGAGAGAGAGAGAAAGAGTGTGAGCAGGGCAGGGTCAGAGAGAGAGGGAGACACAATCTGAAGCAGGCTCCAGGCTCTGAGCTAGCTGTCAGCACAGAGCCCAATGTGGGGCTCAAACCCATGAACCGTGGGATCATGACCTGAGCCGAAGTTGGATGTTTGACTGAGCCACCCAGGCATCCCCATCCTTTCAACCTAGGAGAATAAGACAAGAAAAAAAAAAAACCTCATTTTTAAGAGTTAACGCGTTAATATGATCATGCACTCTGAGTTCTCAGGCAGCTTTTGCAAAATCCTCTTCCCTGTTAGGGTCTTCTAGCCTTGTTTTTATCAATAGCTAGTGCAAGTGATTCCTTCATCCTGGTCTTTCTAATGACAATATTATTTCCACGTGTGGAATCAGAGTATTTTAGTTGGAGAAATGACTTCATTTCCTCACCACGTTTCAGTCTAGAATGTCTGTTTGTACTTTTTATTCTTTATTTGGGGATACATCCAAGTTCTCAGATATTAGGACTTAAATTTACTACGATTAGCCGGGACTTCATTGGAAGAGGTCTTTGTAGCTACTTCTTTCTAGATTTTTAAGTCTCCCAAGGTCAGATATGCTAGACAAAAATATGAAAGCAACCCCCAAAACAAATGTATACGTCATTAAATGACACTTAAATCATATACCATTTCCCCCCATATCACACTGTTTAGTCTGTCTGAATTCCAGCTGTTTCTTTACTCAGTCTACCTTATTGTGTCTTCCTCCGAATTTATCTGAGTAGAAGAATTAAGAAGGGGGGAAAAAAGCCTTGGGATCTCCTCCTCCGAGCGAGCTGGGCGCACCCCAGACCAGTTCCCCACTTCCGCTATCCTTCCCCATGTAGATATCCATGAGCTTTGTGTCCCCCCTCCACCCCCCCATGACTGCATTCAAAGGAAACTGCTTTTCCTCTGGTCTGCTCCCTGATGGATTCTTTTTTTCTGTTTTAGGGCAGGTCTGGTCTAGTTTTGGGGGGCATTTCCCACCATGTGGCTAGAACTTTTCTAAAGCAGGTTAGCAAGGAGAGAAATCCTGCTTCAAGTGAAGGACAAAGTAGCCTTTTTATTCAACCTGTTAGCCTTTGGGTCTGAAGATGACGGGTAGGCATGGGCAAAAATCAGAGTTAAAGCATTTAAAGCCAGCTTTGATACCTCCCTCTCTTCTCTTCTCTTCTCTTCTCTCTCTCTCTCTCTCTCTCTGATGAAAGAGTACCAGAGAATTTACATTTATTTGCCCTTGGCAAGTAGATGATGGTACTTTCAAGTTGTGATAATGGAGAACAGCCCCCTCACTTGGATAATTGTACAGTCATAACGTTGCAGCTCTTTTGCTACTTGGCTGTAGTTTTAGGGCTCAGATAGTCCTTGAACTCATTTTCTGACAGGTTTTATGGAACGAGAATGCTAAATCAATACTTTCAGAAGAGTCTTATCTTAATAGTGTATGTACAAAAATACTTCTGTGTTTTAGTGGAAGTTACTCCATTATAACCCTTTATGGATGCTCCCTGCTGAGAAAGCATTCTGGAAATGGACGTCAACCAAGGGAGATTCATTCATTCCATACGTTTTCTAATTTCAAAAAATGTACACCATCAATATTTTTTCTTAATTGAACAGTTTGTTGAACAGACGGGTGCTTTAATTATGGCGGTCTAAATTTACACACATTGCAGTGGTATTTTGCTACATTAATTACCTTACTTGTCAAGAGTAACAGGTAATTACTACATCAACTCACCCTCCTGCAGGACATGGAACCATAACTTTATTTGAACAGATACAATAAGCCAGAGTAGAGCCACTGTGCCCCTTCACCCTCCATGAAGGATGGAGGTTCCCACGTGTTTGTTTCATAATGAGCCAGGTGGAGGTGAGCTCCCCCTTTCTTTGTCTGTCTACGCAAGATGCAAGCCCAGAAACATTCATCGACCCCACGTGAGTGTCGACTGGAAGAAGGGACCTTTGAAATCATTGAATGCATCAGACTCCTCCGTATGGATTTCGGAGAGAGGGAGTGACTTTTCTAAGACCACACAATAAGTAAATTAGTGTCAGAACCAGAATTGGCACCGATTTCGCCCTCCCAGGCTGCTACAAAGTTTAGTGCATTTTAATGATTCTTTAAAAATAATTCTAGAAAAATCGTTCGGTACGGTAGACTTTGAATATTCATTCACTGCATCTCCCTTGTTTGAACTTGTAACCAGTGCTTTGGCTGCGTCAGGAAGAGTATTTACCCTGGATTCTGTTGAACTGCCAGGTACAGCTCCTGTCATTCGATTTCCTCCCTCGTGTTCTCATGTCAGCTTTTATGACAAGTTGTGTTAAAATTCTNTTTTTTGAGCATATAGGATGCCCCTAGCAAAATCATGCAGCGCTCCTTCTTCTGGTTGCCATGGCGTAGAAAGAAAGGATTTTGTTAGCTTTTAGGTGTGGCGCGGAATATACACAATGACATAATAGAGGCGGACTCTCTTAAAAGGCTTTGTCCCCTTTTTAGTCAAACACCTGTGACAAAATTATGAACTGTGGTTAACATATAGCACTTACAAGTGGTTTTTCAGAGTCATCCACGGTGGAGGAGCTCAGCTTGCAAAAAAACTTTACTACTCTGCTCCCCTTGCACCTGCAGCGGGAGTGAGGTGACTCTAAAGAGAAGTTCAAGACATCGAGGGTTAGGGATGCAACTTGCAGAAATTCTGTGAAATGGCTGGGAGCAGACGGTGGGCTTCTTGAGGTGACTGGAGCTGTACGAGGCTCTCCTATACTCTCTCTCCCTCACTTCCCGAGGCCTGAAATGCTGGCCTGGAGGCTTTGTTCCTGTAACTTTGTTCTGTCTGCTGCATTTCAAACCCCTTTGGGCTCTACAGCTCCGTATATTATAGCTCAGATTACTGGGTTTTACTTTCTCCTTAGTTTTGTTTTGTTTTTTCTTTTTTTCTTTTCTCTTTAAGCGAAGGATAGTATAGGCTAATTTGATTTAGCCATTCAGGCATCCAGCAGACCTCCCTTGAGTGCCTACTGTGCGACCGTCATTGGTGAAGGATATGGGTGCCTCGTGAGGAGGGACACAGAATGGATCCCTGATTTCATGGAGTTTCCCTTCAAGTAGAGGGAGGCAGAGGAAGTCCATAGTGAAAGGAAAGAGCCGTATATTTCCGTATAATGAAAATACATGAAGGAAATCCCATACAGCTCAGACTTCGGGGGAAGATGTTTAATTCAATCAGGAAAGGCATCGGACAGAAGATGTAAGGGTTGGAATGACCCCCACGTACAAAGAGCTGGAGGAAGAGCTGTCCACTTAGGAGGAGTGACAGGACCAAGGCCCAGGGTTGGGAATACGAGCAGGGTATGGGAAAGAAAGACCAGCGTGGCTAGCTGTGGGCTGATGGGGACGGAGCTGGGTGGTGGAGGGAGAGAGCAGCAGAGGCTGGAGATGTAAGCAGCGTCCCGAGGAGCACACACGAAGGCTGAGTCGTCTTCTCAGATTAATGCAAAGCGCTTAACGTTAGCCACTTTTGAGCCAGGTGTCAGAATGAGCCACATGGACGCCCGCTGGAGCATACACTGCAGAGCTTCGAGTATGTCCCAGAGAAGACACTTCCTTGGGACAGAGGATAAAGTCCTAGTCCCCTGAGGCTGGTCAAGGAACCCCGGAAGAGGCCATGCCACAGACAGACTCTGCTCTGCTGGTCCTAGGCTTTGGTGAATTAGGAACTCTGGGGTTAGGGCCCAGCAGGCCTGTTTTAACAAGACTTCGGGTGATTATGATGAAGACTCGAATCTCCATCAGGGGTTGGGGAACCCCTTGGTAAAGGTATCAGTGCCAGAAAGAACTTTCCAGTTCTCCAAACTCACTGGCGACATTCTCCAGAAGACAGGACCCAGTAAAGAGGTACAGCTAAGTGGTCATCCAGTGCTAAGAAGAACATGCCCCCTTTGACCATTTTCTATGCTCTTTCCTCGTGGGTCTATGGAGCTAAAGAATAAACAAAACCCACATTGTTTTTCTGAGGGCTAGTCACGATATTTATAAAGGAGAACATGGATAGGTTTTTATGAGGTCAAAACCCATCCATGCCGTGGGCTGTGAACTCAGTTGCCTCGTTTCTCTTGTTCCTATTTTCTCAAATCATTTAGAAAAGCGATTTCAGTGTGAATAACCCCTCTCCTTTCTCCCTGTCAGTGGTAGAAAAACAAGTGTTTTGTATTAAGTTACACCATTGAGACACCTAGCAAGGCAAAATAATGTTCTTTTATTTCTGAATTACTCAATATATTTGGCCTTGTTTTTGGTTTGGACGCCCTCTTACACCCAGGTTATGTTTTTAAACTCATTGTAGAAACAGGAGAGTATCCTGGGGTCCGGTGTTTGTGCTTGCTCATACCTACTTTGACCAAGAGTTCCATTAGATTCTCCAGTGGAAGATTCTCCTCACCCTCCGCCCAACCTCATCTTCCTGGCTAAGTCCTTCTCCCCTTCAGTGTCTTCAGCTTACAGATCATTTATGCCCTGAAGCCTTTTCTGACCTCTTGTGCGTAGGTCACATTTTTTGTTAAGTTATCCCCATGCATTTGTGTTGGTTTCTTCGTAGACTGTGGGCCTCATGAACGCAGAGACGTGCCTGGAGTCCCTTCCAAGCTGCGTCAGCTTTGGACACAGGGTTTGGCACACTGTTAAGTACTGAAAACGTAGCTCTCAAGTGAATGCTTTCCCTCTTCGTTGATAATGATTTGGGACTCCATTTATCAACAAGAGTTTTGGAAGACATGGTGGTTGGTCTTTTCTAAAAGAAGGATACAGAGAATAATAAGGCACAGCCCCATGGGATCAAGATGGGAGGCGTGAAGACAAAGCCCAAAGGACGCATTTATTTAAGGTAAATGCTAGTGAAAGCTACTACCAGGAGTGCCCTGTCGTAGGCAGGATGTGTGATGTGTGATGCTGGTAGCTTCTGTGATGAACAGCACACCCATTTTGGTAGCTTAACGTGATAAAAGTGAATGTTGTATTCTTTCCACGTTGGTGTGTGTCTGCTCAGCCTCCCCCATTCTGCGTTTGCCACAAGGAATGTGGGGTCCCCATAGTCTCAGGGGGAGAAGAGCTGTATTCGTCGTGCTTGTAAGTGATGCGCCTTGTGTCTACTCACATCTGTTTGACCAGGCATCGGTCACGTGGCCTCAACCTAAATGCCAGGGAAATTGAGCAATGTAATCTGCCTGTGTCCCCAGGAAGAAGAAGATGAAATGGAGTTAGTTACCATGTGATAGTCCCTAACGGTGTGTTACTTTGGTTTTAGCCACTGGGGTCTGATCAAAAAGAAGCAGTGCACCTTCAGTTTTTATAGCCTGCTCATCAATAAATACCCTTGTTCTCCCAGAGATCAAGAAGAGTGATAGCCCTCAGAGGCAGGTCACGAGGAGGCTATCGTACAGTTAAATCCCAGCTAAAAGCCCATCTTCCTCTGGGACGGGGCACGGCGATTTGTCGATGAGCCAAGGCTGTGGCGTGCATTCCCTCAACCATGCAGTGACATATCCTGTCCCAAGTGGTAAATGAGTCTGACGACATGCAGATTGGCTTCCATATGATGGGTGCAGTCTGTGTTCTGCCATTGGCTTTTTCTCTTCTCCTGGAGGTGACAAGTTGAGAGAAAAGAGTTCACCCCTGGTGAGGACCACCTGAAGCTCTCCCACTTGCCCTTGGGAGGGGCTTGCAGAGGACTTATGGGTGAAGAGTTAGGTCATAAAGGAGAAAACTAAAGTTGCTTTTTAAGACTTTCATTTTTTGTATGTGTACTAATCTCAGCTTACTTTTGCCCAGAAGATGAGAGGGGAAATTTTCATGCTACGTTAAGTGATGAAAATAATATAATTCAGTATTTACTTTACGATGCCCCATTTTTAAAAGAAACACAGGTATATTTCTTCTCATATTGTCTTGCTGACCATGGTGTTCTCAGGACAGGAGCTGAAATCTCTGTAGTCCTGGGTCTTCTTTCTTGCTGTCCTTCTAGCTCGGTGAGAAGCCTGGCTGGGCCAGTGGAGAAATCTGCGGCAGGCACATGATGAGGGTGTTATAAAGGCCAAGGGAAGTGTTTTGATCTTTGCTTTAAGAGTACTGGGGAGCCATTGAAAGTATGCAAGCAGGGAGTGTGCGCAGGGTGCATACATGTGCATTTGCGTGAGGGTGTGTGTCTGTCTGTCTGAATGTCTGAGAGATGGATGGATGGAGAGAGACCAAACAGTAAAGGGTGATCCCATCTGATGTGTTTTTCAGCCTTTGGGCAAAGAACCTTCACAGGAGAGTGAGTGTGAAGACGGCATGGCGCCCTTCTCCCAGCTGAGGGAGAGGTCTCCCCTTTTCTCCCCAGAAGTTGCTTGTCAATCAGGAGTCTACCATCCCAGCTTCAAAGCAGGCAGGGCATTTGGGGTCAGTATTTATGAAATGCCAAGCTTTGTGATCAAGACGTATTTTGTATTTAATGAGCACATGGCTCCGAATTGTTTTAAGTTATTAAAAGACAAATGATTGTGTGTCATCATGGCGGAAGGAGAAAGGAAAAAGTATCATTTTGTAGCAAACAGTTTGCTGACAGCTCTGATCCACAAGCAGTCAACTTCTTTAAACAAAATTATTTATATATTTCTAAAGGCTTAAGTCTAAACGTGTAATTTACCTGTATAATCCCACTGGAAGGACTTGACAAGGAAGGAGGACCATTCAGTAAGTTCAAGGAATGGGAACTGAGTGCAGAAGGGGCTACAGACAACTATGTTTGGGACATGAGAGGTAACATAAAAAAATCTCTCAAGATACTTCTGGTCTGGAAAAGAGCCAAGCCAAAGCCATTGATAAATGAGTATCCGTGTAAAACAGATTTGGCTTTTTGAAGCTCAGGGAACTTTTTCAGATTTATAACCAATATTTTCGATATTGCTTGTTTTTGAATAACAAAAAATTCTGAAGAAAAATCTCACCTTGTCCCATTTCCTCCAGGGCACAACTGTTAGCTTTACTGTTTTTTCCTCTTCGTTATCGATACCTACTTTTTATATAGTTGGGAGTCTAGTGTGGATACAGTTTTTCCGTCTTGCTTATTTCATACCACACTACAACAAGCATTTACCCACACTTTCCTGTTTCCACTGTCATTTTTAATGACTCTAAAATATTCCTTTGTCAGACTGGACTGTCATTTACTGGCTTTTGTTTCATGGCGATTGACGTTTTAGGGAAAACACATTCATAAAATTTATCCATTTTATGTCTAAAATCTTCTTGCACACTTAACTTTTATAATAAAACACTAATGGGGAACTGAGATTTTTTTTTTTTTTTATAAAAGCATGTCTCTGTGTCTCTGAACTCTGCCATCCAAAAAAAGAAAAAAACTGAGCTAAAACCTCGTTACAACCTTACCTTCTTAAGAGAATTGTAAGGGAATCCATTTGATACATCATCTCTGGTGGGGTTTTTTGTTTTGTTTTCTGTTTTGTTTTTATCGTTGCACGCATAGCTCCTATTCTGAAACTGGTTACAAAGGCACATCCTGCAAAACCAGGAAAAGTGTTTGATTCTAATTTGGGAAGAAAGACTTCATGCCTAGTTTGGAAAGTTTTAGAGGCTGTCATTTCTTGCCTCTATCCCTCATTCTCCTCGTGATGTTTTCAGCCTACATATTATTTATCTTGCTTTCTTGTATTATTTTTAAGAAGTCCTTAATAGAAGGTCACTTTAAGGTGATAATCACCTACATTACCTTCCTTAAGGCAGAGACTTGACTGAGCTGGTTGAACAGAACCATCAGTGTTTTCTTCTCGTCACAGAAGTGCTTGGATTTTGTTCAAAAGGCATGGGATGCGTGTCAGAGCTTTGTAAGGCCAGTGAGCCCTTTGAAAGGTATAGGACTTAGAGGAAAGAATGAGATGGCAGATTAGAACCCAGATGGAGACTGAACGCTGCCGTCTATCTGTCCCTTGAAACTTGGGCAAAGGAAGGCGATCAGATATCGTGGGTGAAAATACTAACCAAAGACTATTTCCCATTATTTTGTATAGGAGAAATCATAACGGTATGTGTCTAAATGCACCCCCTCCCCATCATTTTTCTAAAGCAGAAGATGGTAGAATATGGTCCTCAGGCCCACTACCTGTTCTTACAAATAAAGTTTTATCAGAACACAATACCCATTTGTCTTCCTCATTGTGGTTACTTTTCTTACTACAAGGACATTGTTGAGTAGTTGCAATAGAGAACTTATAGCAACTTAGTCTAAAGTATTTGCTGTCTGGCCCTTTACAGAAAAAGTTTGTCAATCCTTATTCTAAAATATCTACCTATGTACTTCTGTACATACCTACCTACCTACCTATCTATCTGCCTACCTACCTATCTATATGAGCGTCACATTAAAAAATCTAAAAATATGTAAAGCATTGATTACTAAACAGTATAATCTTAGCATAACTATATATGTATATTTTAAGTATGGCTTTTTCTTTTTACCAAGAACATGTGAGGCACATCCCCTCTGTTCCTGGGTTTTCAAAACCTCTACAGAAGTTTCTGACATTCTACCGATTGTATTGTAACTTGACACTTTGACCTCATACATTTTATTAAAAATGTTCTATTTAATTTTGGAGAATGTCATCGAATTTTTTTTTTCCTTTATAAGCAAGAGCCAAAAATGTTTGCCTTAGAAGTAAGTATTTTCTATAAAATTTAGATAATAAAAGGCAAGGGGTGTTCAATTAAGAAAATGTCAGCTGGATATACTTTTGCACTGTTTGCTTGTATTTCACTTCTTGGAGGCTTAGTATTCTCATCCATAAAATGGGCTCAGATCTCCCCACAGGGCTGTGAGATTAAGAAGGAAAGCTACACCTAATGCACTTTCTATTCATAGCTTAATGAGAGAACAAATAATCACAGCAAAAATTTGGAACTTTGCAATTTACCATGCTTCTGTTTAGGTATAGTGGCCTGGAGATTCAAGTATAACCTAGGAGCCAGGGAGAAATTAGAAAGGTCTATTTATTCAGGTAAGAGAGGCTGGCAATTATAACAAACATTCCTGAATCTCAGAGCCTTAACTTGGTGCAGTTTTATTTCTGAGGCAGCTCAGTCTAGTGCTGGCTGGTGAGGACGGGGGTGGTGGCTCTCTTACTCATTGTGTTTCGCGGACCTCGACATATTCCATCCACTGCCTCCACCGTCTGTAGGAACTGGAGTTCTCCACTGGACCTCTGAGTGCACAGTTAAGGGAAGAGAGAGGGCATTAGTGCTGTTCAGGAAACTTCAGGGTCAGAATGAAAGCAACATACCCACTTTGATCTATTTCACCAGAACTCGGTCACAAGGCCCCATCTCACTGCAAAGGAAGCTGGGAAATATGTCCCACCTCTGCATCCAGGAAGAAGAAATGCATTTGATGTTCGTCTAGCTGGTCTCTGCCACACACTGGCCATATCTTTTTAGGTTATTACAGAGGAAGAATACTTACCGTACACACACTGCACAGATAGCAGTAATCCGAGAATCTGTTAACAGGTACCCGTGGAAATAGCATCATTCAGAGACAGTAACGCTCTTTTGAGAGAACGCATCTGTATGCTTGTTTAAAAATATTTTTAAAAATTAGCCCGGTCTGAATCTGCTTCTCACATGTTATGTGCAGTTTATATATTTTGACTTTTTAAAATCATAAATCTTTTGTCAGTTTAGAAATACATAGTCCTGGAAAGGTTACATGCAGTGACATTTTCATTCCCAAAGTGATCTCTGTGGACTCATACATATTTTGCTGTTCTGTAAAATCCAGAGTCATACATAGTATTGAGTAGCATTCCTTATCATGCTGCCAGAGAGAACATTTGTTGAAATAATACCAGTTACTTAATTCAATGTGTACGTTTGCCAATGAACCACGTCAGGAGTGTTTTCAATTTTTCAATACCTCTAGTAGATCAAAGCATACCTTTTTTAAAAGTTACTCATTTTAAATTATGATTATATGAATATTTTAGGATTATAATAGCCATAAAATGAAGGACAAGAATTTATCATACCAAAATAGAGATTTAATTTAAAGTAGAAAGAACTTGATTGCAAGGTTTAGTAGCCTAGAAATATGACATGTAAGAGGGTGTTGAAGAACACTTTTTTTTTTTTAATGTTTTGTTTATTTCTGAGAGAGAGACAGCATGAGCAGGGGAGGGTCAGAGAGAGAGGGAGACATGGAATCTGAAACAGGCTCCAGACCCTGAGCTCGCTGTCTGCACAGAGCCCGATGCGGGGCTCGAACCCACGAACCATGAGATCATGACCTAAGCCAAAGTCGGACACTAACCAACTGAGCCACCCAGGCGCCCCAGAACACTTTTGAAAAACCCCTCAGGAGTACGGTTTCCCAGTAAATTTAGGGGGGAAAAAACCCCACAGGTTGCATTTAGTGATGTTTGTGAAGATCACATTTGAGGTAGTTTCACCAAAGATCACACTTTTCTAATGTTGAAAAGGCACATATAAGCTAAGAAACTTTTTGGTTATTCCACGGAAAAACAACTTCCCCAAAAATCTATTCATGCCATAAATTTAGTGAAATTTATTTGAGAGAGAAGTTTTTCTTGACCATATCGCAATCCAGTGGCCTCGGTGAAAAGTCAAGATTGTCCATGGACTTATATGGTTAAAAATATGCCTTTTAGTGTTCCTGGTACTCCTGGCCTTTCCTATTACCTGTCATCTTGTCCCTGACGATATTTGAGGCAGAAAACAAATCGAGTAGAGAAGAAGAGTTTTCCAATCAAAGCTATTCCTTATTTTTTCTCCAGTGCTTCTTTGTTATATTAGAGTTCACATTTACTATTCATGAAACACATTTTATCAGTGACCATATCAGACAAATGGAAGCTAAGCGCTGGTTAGTATGTTGAAAATAAACACGAGGGTTCTCATTAATGTCGCGCTCTGAATAATTAGTTGAGCATCATGTACTGAGCAGCAGCGAAGTCAAGCTGCTTCTCGCTGGAGCGACAGGCTGACAGCCACGTCCTGGAGTATGGTCATTAGTGTGCGCCACCATCTATGTCATGTTACTGTGTCAAATTAGTGTCCCCTCAGGAGAGAAGCCGGACCCACAAATTATCCTCCCACATCCCTGGAAACAGTGTTTGCGAAACCTGCGATCGAGTGTGAGCAAATTATTAACACGGCTCATAAATTAACTAGTTTACAGGCTTATAACATTTTACAAGTAGATAATAAAGGGTAGAAAAGTTTTCCGATTGCTTTGCCCTGATGTTAGGGCTGTGACCTGCCGACTTTTCCTTGAGGAGCCCACGGCTGGTAGGTTTTTTTTTTTTTTCTTTTTTTTTAAAGAGGAGAAAACACATGGCGGGTCAGAAGAAATGTTTGGAAAATGTAGACTTTAAAAGGAAGCAAGTGTAAACCCATTGAAAACAATATAATTAACTTCGTTATCTCATTGCTCTGATAAGTCGATGACAATGGCCCTCTTTCTTGTCGTGGCAGTTGCTCATTAATGAGTTCACCAATTAAGTTTGAACGATTACAGCCTTTGCCAACTGAAATTATCTTTAAAACTATTTTTGATTCATTCTTACACTACTCTTAAGCTGCCTCGTTGGAGAGGGAGGTTGCTAACACAGCATATTCATTTCATAGAGGGCGGAAGATTCTTAAGCCATGATACGTTTGGCAAACGGTCTACATGCATGTAGGCAGCGCATACCTAGAAAACGTAACGTGCACCGATCTGGCCTGAGTTTATCTCTTACCAAGAAGAGGCACTCACTGAGAACACCAGCCCTTAACTGGGCTCAGCTCCTCTGAGCTCTGGGAGACAGACAGCCCACATAGTTTCCGGAGATACGACATGACTATTCAAATCACAAAAACTTCATAGACCTCCTTTTCAGTTTCAACTTCTCTGATGAGATTTGCAAGATGTGTCGCTCGTGGATTCTTGTCTGACTTTGCTGCCGAGAGAGAACAACACACGTGCCCACCGAAGATCTCAGGCTTTCTACTCATTCCGGAGTTCCGGTCCCCTGCGTAACGGTCGCTCGTGTCACCTTGAGGATTGCATAGGTGGCATTATCGTCCCCAGGATCTGTGCAGAAAAGCCCTGGCATGCAAAACCTTGCTACCGGCTGCTCTTCATAAAATCTTTCTGAAACTGCGTGAAGATGAGTTGACTTATCTGTCAGCAATTTCAGCTTACTTGGAATCGGACTTGGTCAGTGTTCTAATAACCCAACCAAGCCATGAAAGCAGCAGCCTCCGCACGCGTGCACATACACAGGCTGGCTGTTGCCATGTGGGGGCTGTGTCACAGCCCCCCTGTGCACTTGAAATGCAGCTGGAACACCAGCCATGAACTGCAGCGAGTAAGGTTTGGTGCTTGGCTGCCAGGGGAGCTAGCTTGTCCTTTTTTTTTTTTTTTTTTTTTTTTTAAAACAGAGTGCTAGTGTGCATGTGTGCGCACCTGCATCTATTTCCGCTTGTCGTTTCTGCTAGATGCATCGGGAGAGACTGAAAGACGAAAACCTAAAGCATAATCCCCATTTGGACTCAGGGATCGCCTGGCTCTTACCTCGCAGGATAGGTTAACATTCTTATTCTGAGAAATTACCCTAAAATGTGAAAGAGGATGGACAGTGAAGGAACCCCACCGCCTAAGTAAATGTCACTGCCTTCACCAGTGAGTTTCCTCTGCCGCACACCATTTCACTTCCTTCTCCTATGCTCTCTGATACTGAATTCAGCGTCTGAGCAGATGAAATGCTGATTCTGTAAGGGAAATGATGCAATAGAGGCTTAGATACGTGTTTGCATATTGGACGTAAAAGTTGCATGTCCACGAGGAATACCTGAGGCTCCTGTGTGAATGCCTTGCTTTTGAAGCATCACAATTGGGACTCTTCAGTCAAACCTCTCCTCTTCTCTCTGCTTTCAGTGTCCCTCCGTGTGTTGCAGTCCTGTGGCATCATGCACGTCCCCAACCAGTGACANCCAACTGTTTATGGCTGTGAGACTCGTTATAAGTTCAGGGTAAGTGGCAAACAACACTAATATTGTGTCCTGCTTGAAAACTGTGGTCCCCCTTTGCAGGCAACCCCGTGGTAGATAGAGAAATTAATTCCTCAGAAGGTAAAGGAATGCCTCCTTATTAAGCCGGAATTCCACAACCAGAAGAAATAGGGTTCTTGTCCTCCAAGCTAGCTTAATGGCTTACAAGGGTAGGACCTATAACCTGGATCATATTTGTGGAAAGGTCATCTGATACAGGGTCTGCAAATTTGGTCTCTAAAAAATCCAGATGGTAAGTATTGTCGGCATCATGGGCCATACAGTCATGGTTCAACTCTGCCGATGTGCCATCAGAACCATTTATGCACAGTATGTAAACAAATGGGTGTGACTGGTTCAATGAAACTGTTTTCAGAAACAGCCACTGGGCCATATTTGGCCCCAAGGCCGTAGTTTGCTGACCCCTAACCTAAGCATCAAAAAGGTAAAGAGGATACCTCTCTGGGTAGCGGTTCCTCTGATCTCGAGCAAACCATTGATCAAGAAGAAACGAGAATACAAAAAAAAAAAAAAATACCTGCCCTTCCTACCACACAGGGTGTAGTTTTAAGGATGAAACAAGATATAATGTATATGAAAGCACTTTGAAAATTTCGAAACTCCTTACAAGTATAATAGATGGCTCTCTACAGTCATTCTGGTTCACATAGTGGAGTCTGCCTTCTTCACCCTTTTAATCATATTGGGCTTTCATGAGCTAAATGAGTGTGGGGGAAAGCTCTTTTATTTTCTTAGTAATGTGGTTTTCTCTGTACGTTCCTTCTTTGCACTTGATGGACACGCGGTTGAAATGTGTCTTTAGTATCAAGTATGGATGAAGGGATCTTTGGGTAGATTATAGCAGGCTAAAGATCAAATGCCAATGAAGAGTGATTAAATTTCTTTTAATCATCAGATTCTGAAAGTGGCTTAAGATCTTCCACCTTTAATAAGGTCCGCAATAAATAATAATGCTTTGGATGTCTACAGGTATGTTTGAATTTCACAAGTATTGCATGTCAAAACATAAAGACCGGTTCGGCAAATATCCTTCCTTGACTCGTGGTCGTAATTAAGAAGGAAAGTCATACTTAAACAAATAGCGTGATGTACAGAGGAGTAATCCCCATTCCAATTCAGAAATTGTTCTCAATTTTTGTTCTCTCAGGAAAAAACAGGATAGTTCAGGCAGGTTTTCGTATTGTTACATCCTTTAAGAATTGTTTTCTAGTAACAGAGATGCAACTAAATTTTGAAGAGTTAATTGCGTGTTCTCTCTGCTGCAAGGTATCTGGAGGAGAGAGCAGTTTGTGCTTTCTGTCTTTCTGCTCTGCTTGCCTGTTCAGGTGTGGTTTTGTCTTCAAGGTCACATTGTGGCTGCTGGCTTTCCAGCCATTGCCTCTACATCCTGAAGAGAGACAGAAATGCAGGGAATGAAAAAGGTAGCCTCCCAGGTGAAGCAGGCCTTTTGACCGGATTTTCCCAAAAGTCTTAATGGCTTCTACTTACATCCTTTTCACAACCCCTAACATTAAGGGCATAGGTAGGGAAGTGTCTCCTTAGAGTTGAGACATTTGATGTCCAGATAAATTCTGCATTCTCCTACTAAGGAAGAAAAGGGCAGTGGTTACTGAGCCACGATTGTAATTACTTCTGCAGAATGACCATGTGAATTTTTCTTACATGTTTAATTTTTGTTTTCGGTGAATGTCTTCAGTCTTCCATTGACTTGTGTGTATAATCTTTCATTTGAATTTTACATGTTTGAATTTAAGCTTATTTGATTCTCAGCAGAGATACATATCCCAGTAAATATTTTAGGACCATAATATTCTTACTGAAAGTGAGAAGTAGATTTCTTTCCCGAGAGAGCTATCAACCAAAATTTACATTTAAACTCAAGAATTTTCTAATGAATTTTGTCTCCTTTGGAGATAAGCCTCTGTCAGAGCTCGAGTACGAGCCTGCGGTCCCAGTGGCATGCAAGCTTACATTTCAATTCTCTTCGTGCCACTGTCTGGACAATGCTGCGGGCTTTGCACTGTCCCTCAAAGAAGGGACAGCGCTGTCCACTCTGTGTCTCTGTGATTTGCTGGCCGGGCCCCCACATCTCACCTGAAAACTTACCTTGGATAATGGGGAAGACAAGTAATTCACCCTGTTCAGTTCTTAATTCACATTGGCCTGTGCATTACTCGTATGAAAAGTCTGTCTCATAGAATACAGATGAGACCTCCCCATGGTTCATTCTGTAGTCTCTGCCTGGACCAGCCTGTAACGGATGCTCACGAATCACTGTGGTTGATGCACTCACAGACAGTATCGAACGCCTGCTATGGATGTAGGAGAGCAGTGTGGTGGTCTGCTTTGAAGGTAGATCAGGCTAGTCAGAAGCCACCTTTTCCACTTACTGACTGACTGAGTGATGTTGAGCAAGTTACTTAACCTCTCTGGGCCCCTGCCTCCTCATCTGGGAGATGAGGATAAAACCAGGAACTAGCTTTCTGTGAAAAGGTAGTGAGATGATGCTTACACTGAGCTTAGCACAGATCCTGATGGGTAGTAAATGCCAGCACTGTTGCGGACGAAATGACACAGAGGACAAGACACACACAAAAGACAGACACAGACACAACTCCGGCCGGAGGAACAATTCTACGCAAGCCCCTCTTGGCGGTTTATTTTATACCCGGTAACTGGATACAAACTGAAATCTACAAGATGCATTCCTTTACCAATTAAGGGCAAGTAGCCAAACACATTTCAAGCACAGGGGGGAGCAAAGGGAGGAAGCGACCACAACATGTTTACTAAGAGGCCTGCTCACAATTCCAGCCTCTTCCTTATTTCTAAGGAGGGCATGTTCCCTCGTTTGCGAGCGGACCATTAAACTTGGATATTGTGTGCAGGCCTCCTGGCAGAGCATCCTGTTTGCAGGCATGATCTGCCCAGGCAGGGAGCCCCGTGTGCAGGCACATCCCCGCGTCCCTAACCACGCTTTCTCGTGGTCACTGTCGGGCTCCCACAAGCACTGTGCTGCACACACCAGGTGATGTGGTGGAAATCCCTGTCCTTGACGGGTTTTTACTGCCCTGTGGCTGGTCTGGTGGTCATCGTCTTACTTGTAGACAATGTGTGTTGCACAGTCCATTGCTTCTGACCTAGTATTCTCTCACAAGTTTAAGTCGAGCCTTGGAAGGCGGCTTTGATATCTGTCTTCGAGGACCCTGTGGCCACGTGTGCTCCTGGACCGGCCTGCTCACAGAAGCTAGAGCTCTGGGTCCCTTTTTGACGATGTCCCCTGCGAAGTGTGCAATTCTTTTTCTATTCCGTTTTTCACTTACTCAGACAGTGGGCCTGCCTAGCAAGCAGAATTCACTAACTGCTTTCAAGTTGGTATTGCTGATGATAATCTGAAACTCTGGAGGGTTTCACTCATGCAGGCTGATGCTACATGATGTCGATCAGGCCCTGCTTCGTCCCGAGCCCTGCCTCTCTGCTGAGTCAGCAGGGCAGGCCTGGTCTCCCACACATCTTCTTGGGAACTGCCTTCGGAGCTGCTTACCGGAGCTGCTGCATGACTGTGTCGCGGACTACAGCCGTGTCCATGGGTGGCCCCACTGTGGTGTGTCCCAAAGATGGAGAAGTTGTGGTACCTAGCTGATGGTGGCTGGGTTTTTTCCCCCCTTTAATGTTTTATTTATTTTTGAGAGAGAGAAAAAGAACGAGAGAGAGAGAGACAGAAAGACAGAGTGCAAGTGGGAGAGAGGTGGAGAGAGAGGGAGACACAGAATCCGAAGCAGACTCCAGGCTCTGAGCTGTCAGCACAGAGCTTGATGTGGGGCTTGAATCTGTGAATCATTGAGATAACGACCTGAGCCAAAGTTGGACGCTTAACCCACTGAGCCACCCAGGCGCCTCAGTGATGGCTGTTTGTTGAACAGCACATGACACTCTGGAAATAGTGGCTCGTAGATTTTGCCTGTTCAAGAGACCCCTGGAAGCCCTGAGCTTTTGCTGTATGGTCTCAAATATTCGATTTAGACACCATTGTCGTGCTTGGGTGCCCTAAAATCTCTGTGCCAGGCTGTTGTCTACCTGGAATACTTTCTGTGTTTCACAGGCTCACTCTCTCATTCCTTACTGCCTGGTTCAAATGTCAAGTTCTTGGAGAGGTCCGCCCAGAACCCTCATATTAAAGATTTCCCTCCTCCCACTTCCTACTGTCCTCGCTTCAAGGCTCTTATGTTTCCTGTTTCTACCTGTTTACCAGGTGATGTGCTCAGATCAGGGCTGTCTGATTCAGTGTGACTCCGTGCTGCGGACGGTACCCAGTGTATGGGAGACGTGCTCACAGTCAGGAGTTGTTGAAATAGAGCCCATTTGGGGATTTCCCTGTGAATTTCTGTGTTTTCATGGTACCTAAGAGGACTGCATCTGGGCGAGAGAGGAAGAGAAGAAATAAAACCACACACGTCTCCTTTATTATAGGAATAGAATACTGCCCTTGGGTTTTCTCTGGAAAATTTCCACTCTCTACTAAACAAGTCTTTGATACTCTGTGTGTCCCATCCAGAAAGGGTTATACATCATCTTCCTCGTGAAGACAGAATCATTTGCCATTTGGGCCTGAAGCGGATTGTGGGTGCTATAGGTTAATTAAGGACATTGGATTCCAAGATCAAATCCCAGCACCCTCGTTCACTGGCTCTTTGTCCTTGGACACATTACTTTCTCTTCCTCTTTCTGGTCTCTCACTTAACTGACGCGGGGTAATAGCATTACCTAGCTCACAGGATTATTGCAAGGATTAAATGAGATGATACCTATACAGTGCTTTACAGAGTCTGGAACCGGATAATGATGCTGTTGGTTTAGTAAGAACAGCAAAGGCTTTAGTAAGAACAGTGTACAAACAGTTTGTACACTGACAAACTCATACCGCACTTTCTTGCGCTATTTTTTTTTAATTGGTAAAGATGGTGAAGAACCTTGATTCCCTATTAGTTTGCTTGTGTTCTATGCACTGAATTGACTTTAAGACCAAAAAGCACAAAACGAACATATAGGAGGGATGATCGGTTTTATGTAGGCTGTCGACATGTTGACTTTCGGATGGTTGTGGCAAATTTCAGATAATTCAGTTTATAAACCTCAGAGGCCGAGAAGGATCAGTGTTTGGAGCCTGACCTACATTCACAACACCTTAGAAATTTGGAGTTCACGGGGCGCCTGGCTAGCTCAGCCGGGGGAGCGTGGAACCCTGGATCTCAGGGTCTTGAATTCAAGTCCCACACTGGGCATGGAGCCTACTTTAAAACAAAACAAAACAAAACAAAAAAGACATCAACAACAATTTGGAGTTAAGGATGCTAAAGACAACTGGTCGGGTATATATATATTTTTTTAACGTTTCATTTATTTCTGAGAGAGAGAGAGACAGCGTTAGCAGAGGAGGGTCGGAGAGAGGGATATCACAGAATCTGAAATAGGCTCCAGGCTCTGAGCTGGCAGTCAGCACAGAGACTGATGTGGAGCTTGAACCCATGAACCGTGAGATCATGACCTGAGCCGAAGTCGGATGCTTAACCGACTGAGCCACCCAGGCGCCCCTGGGTATATGTTTTGTCCTTAATCATGGCTGGTTTGATCTGTCTCATGTTAGAGTATCTCTTAAATGTCCTGTAAATTGTAACTTCTAAAAAATTATACACTTGGTACGTCTGGCTTGAAACTTCAAATACTTCTTTTTTGAAAGAAAACTCCACTCAGTGTAGGTTGGAAGGAACTGGATAGCAGTATCTTTCATCGTTAGCTCTGATGTCTTCTGCCGCTAAGGAAGGTTGTCTGTTGCTGCTCTGTTATTCCATTGTGTGCGTGTTGACATATGCTGTTCACTGTGCGCTCCTTGTAGGAAGGCTGAAGCCAGTGCCTCTCTGAAGCCCATCGCTTCTGCTCGTAAAAGATGAAATATATCCCATCCCATACTCTTACTTACATGATGTATGGAATGGCTAGGGTTATCTAAGACATGAAAAGAGCCATTAATTCTATCAACTTACAATGTATATACCTTGCACTTATAAAAATAAAAGAAAATGATTAAAATATAGTTGAAGGCATCCAGTTGGGTTCCTAGTATCCTTTTCAGTAAAAAAAAGCTAAAATTCGGTTTGAGTCAAGGCATATGGTTCCAGAAAACTTTAATCAGGCTCACAACAGAGTGGTGAGACCCACCTTTCTCACATCTCTAAAAACACAGAACATCCCTGTCTCCAAATGTCATCTCAGAAACTCAGACTGTAATCACAAAAGGGGAAACCGATCAGTGGAAGGCGAGACTTCATTTGTACCCTTAGCACAGGATGCTTGGCCGTGGGCATCAGCTCTCGTGCTACTTGGTTTTTAATACCCGGGTGCCCGAGTTATCAATGGGAGAGATGAGGAGCTTTCTAAGCTCTTTTTCTCTACTGTTTTGAAGCGTTGCTGCATGTCTGGGTGCGGTCTGGTGTGGTGGCCTCTGAGCGCCAGGTGTGGCTGCTTAAGATGTGTGGAGGGTTGAATTTCTCACTGCTCACCCTTCCCGACCGTCAATAAACATTTCTCCCTGGACATTTTCATCAGGAGAGGGTGCCCGCGTTTGTCCGTCTCTGTGGCAGATCATTCATTAACAGCAACACAGATCTGTTCTTGCAGTCCTGGCCCACTTCCTAAACATGGCACTTTCCTGAAATTTGACTCCTAGAATACACCATGCTTAGGACTTCTTGGCTTTCTATAGATTTATATCCCTGGAAGAACTCGGAGTTCATGCTATCACTTATCCCTGCTTGCACGGTTTCTTCTTTCTCCCTTAAAAGGGAACAAGAGTTAAAAGGATAATTTTCTGAACTCAAGAAAAACCTAACGTTGAGGAATTCCAGTAAAATAGTGGTTGTTTGAGAGAATAACTCTGGGTTGTGAAAAGTCTACTCTCTAAGACTACTTTGACTTAGAATATCCTCTGTGCCCACGTGATTCCAAGCATGTATATATTAACTCACAAAAGCTCTGTGAGAGAGGTATGATTCTAAAAAGTTGTCTTCCAGAGAAAACGGAGGCATGGTGAGATTAAATGACTCACTCAGACTTCTTTGCTTCTTAGAAGGAGAGCTGGGATTTGAGCCCCGGCACTGTGTCTCTGGTCCCTCGGCTCCTGACTGCCATGCTCTGTGGTCTTCATCGTGTAGGCATTTGCCTAGGGTGTAGGTTTGCATGCATTGTTTATTTTAGTGCGTATTTTCCACCCTGGGACTGTTCCTGCATGGCGTGGTGAGCCTTTATACTTCAATGCTACCTAACAGGCCCTGTTAGATCTTACTAGACTTTTTCAAATGCTTTAATTCTTTCTGCTGGTACAAGAGCCATGGGAAATAAAAGTATGTCCCAATGTGAGTCAGAACAAGGACAGCCACTTAATTGGCATTCTTCTATCTCCAGTTGGATGTGCCTGTTAAGATACTTTCTCTACATCTTTGAGTCCTTTTTCTCTGGTACATTATTCTAATTAACCTCATCTTTGTAGCCCTCCTTTGATTTCTTATTAGCCTCTGACCACCCAGCCATTGATTTGTTCCGCTCAATCACCTGTGTGAAAAAGTGTGGCCAGCCACAGGTCTCCTTCCCAAAGCAGCCATCTGGTCCTGGGGTGTCTTCCGAGCAAGCGGTTCAGAATGTCCCTTTTGTTCTTGGGGTACAGTCACCTGGACGGCTTTTTAAGTACCAGGCTAAAGCTCTGGGGTGCTTAGAGGTAATGCATATGTTTTATGAACATACAGTAAAAATACTAGGCTTGAAAAAAATATAAAAGCCAGTGGCAAGTGACACAAATAAGCGAGTTTTGCTAAAGGTGTTGGAAGTATCAGCGTCTCCTCGTTAACACAAAGACCAGGTCGGGTGTCTGTGCCTTCAAATACTGAGTCCACCATTTGTTTGGTCTCTCTGGTTACTTTTCGAGTAGTGTAGGTATGAAGGGGAGTTCATTGGCTCATGATGCTGAAAAGTCAGATGGCGGAACTAGCTTCTAGAACATCTGGACCGAGGAGTGCAGATCTTGCTCACAGTCTCTTGGCTGTGCTATGCTCCGGTTGGACTCCTTCCTGTAAGCGTTTACCACCATGCGGTATGTATGATAACCATTCATGACTTCTGTTTTCATAGCAGCTCCAGCAGAAGGAAATCTTTTCATGAGGTGAGGTAGCTGTCGTAGAGAGTGGATCCTCCTGGTTCTGTGATGGGTTCATTGTGTGCTGTGTGCCTATGACTGCAGCAGTCTCTGAAGCAGGACTCGAGGGGGGGAAGTGTGGAGGAGTACTTGGCCTTGAGTGGGTCACATGCGTTTCTCAAGAGTCATGGATGGCATTCATCCTACACTAGCAGTGGAAAGTGGGTGAAAGGGTTTGAGAGCAAGGGGGCAGAATTCTGGGAAGATAGATTGTGCGTATGTGTCCTGTAAGGCACTGTGCTCGAGGCATAATGAACACATAGGATTGGAAGGAACCTTTAAATATCACCTAACCCTGCAATGCATGATTGAATACCAAGTGCAGATTTCCCCATGAAGTTGTCGGACCAATATCTGGCCATCTCCCGACGGGATTCGCTACCTTGCAGCTAGGTATTGCATCACAAATACTACCATGCGTCTATCCTCCAGGAGCCTGGAGTTCATTCATTGCTCTGTTCCTCCTCTCTGTCCTTGTGGTCAGCCATCCATCTACCATCTTTTGCTTTTCTGGGCCCTAAAGCAAGAGCCTTGATCTCAACATACTTAGATCTGCGAAGTAGACAGAAAGGTCAGTTACAATACAGCGATTTAAAGACTGTAAGAGTACTTCTGGATTGTGTGTAGGTGGTTGAGGAGAAAGGCGGGGGAAGGGAAACTGGAGGTCCTCCCAGAAACAGTGAGACCTGGCTCGTTCCTTAAAAATGAATAGGAGTTTTCAAGTGGCCACGGGAAAAATGGTCAGACCGGTGGACTTAACCATCTCTTTTAGGGTTAAACCCTACACGTGGACTTAGCTTTGTGTTATCGATATCAAAGCCCAGTTAAACTATATGTCTTTTAGGACATATTACTGTGTTAGCAATAGGGACAGCAAACTGATAATGTGCTATATTTCTGTACAGTTGCCTTGATCTCCTGTCTCCTCCTAACTATGTAATAAATGAATGGATAAAGCTTCTGTGGGTAAAGTTTTGGTCAGTAAAAGTGTAGAGTTCTTAATAACACTTCCTGAAGACTTTTGAGGGGACTGGATATTGTTTGTGTATTCCTGTATTCTGCTGAGCAAAAAAATGTTCTGAACCTCCGTTTTCACATCTGATATCTAAAGATTTTAAAAACAGTAGCTTCCAAAGGACCACGGTTCATGTAGAGAATAAACATCTCGGTCCCTCTAAAACACTGAATCTGATGCTGGCACGTCGTAAACACTCAGGGTATGTGGTTTGTTATTATCAGAAGACATCTATTGATGTTTACCTCCTAGGTTGTCAGAGGCTTTAGAAGGCTTTAATTATGCCACTAACTAGTAACTAGTTGATTTAAAAATGTTCTCCAGTATACCTTGTAATATATTTTTTTATTTGCACATGTTACTTATGTTATAAAAATTAAGGATATTAAAGATGGTGAGATTTAGCAGAGAACTTTAACTCCACATGCTTTGAATGCTTCCCTGCATTAATAATTTTTCATGTCCATCATATTTTCTCCTTGGCCCACATTTCATCCCATATTTGGATCTTGGCAAATGGTGACTTGGTTAATTAGGCAGTCTGTTAACTCTGATTACTAAGTTGTAACAGATCAGTTGTAGAAGCATCACTGTGCAATTTGGATTAAAAGGCTCGTCATTTTATCAAAACACATTTACATTTATGGATAAGTATGTTGCACTGCATTAGGTTTAAAATGCTGCATTTCGCAGGGAAAATTTAAAAGGGGTAAAGAATTACTTCCTTCTACGAAGTTATTTTTGTATTATGATATTTGTCATATTACCTTGCACCAGGAATGTACTTAAAAGCTTGGAATTTTCTTTTAAAAAGCTTAAGAATTACAGCTGATCTAATCCCTCTGTTATACGAATGTGATGGATGCATTGCATTTTCATTTATGCATAGGTTAGCATATGCTTACGTTCCACTTCTGACCATAGCGGCCTCTGATACTAGACTTAATTGTAGAAATGAGTCTTGACTGTGTTGAAGGGAATTAGTGGGTTACATTGAGGCTTGCTCTCTTTCACAGCCAAAGGCACTGACAGTTATTGAATGGGATTCGGTCTTTGTAGTCCCTTTCCTTGCTTGTCTTAGGCTTCATCATCACTGAGAGCCGTGGGGGTATCACAGTCTTGCTTGTCTCCTCCACCTCTGTCTCCCTTCATTCCTTTCTCAGCACATAACACTTAGCCTTGTGGCAAACGAGAAGACAAACACAACAATTTTGCAAATTCAACAGGCTCTGAAATTTATGTTCATTACCCTTCAAGATTTCTATCAGATACCAGTAGCATTAGGAAGATAGCAACTTACCCTTCACTTCCTCCCTGCTCTGCACACATATCCCTGTGTATGCACACACACACACACACACACACACACACACACACACACACACACACACACACACACACACACACACACACACACACACACACACACACACACCCCACTGAGTAACTGGCACCTACGAGGTGTTCAACAGTTGTATGTTGAAGATTGGTGATTGGCAAAGCTGAAACACCGACAACTTCCCACCCCCAACGCTCATAAGCTTTTAGAACTGGTCTAATAGCCTGGACCCTGTCAACTATTGTAATCATTGGAAAACGTGGAGTTGATAAATTTAATATTTATTTTTTCCGTAAGCTTGCTGAAGCCTGACCTTTAGAAATTTCCGTGTTCTAGTTCCATGAGATGTCGGGAAACCAAAGAGAGAATATATTTTTGAGGTTCAGTGAATTTAGTATTTTGTCAATCGATCATATTGATCTGACCAGAGGGTTAGAAACAGGAAAGGCTATTAGTTCTTGAGCTGTATTCTCTCAGTGGCAGCGGTTTATACAAAACTGCCTTTTCTACATCGAGAAGACCTTGTAGCTGTTGTAGGTAGAGAAGTTCACTTAACTCCGAATGGAAGTTGGTGTTTTATGAATTTGATGAAGTTCTCCTAATTGGGAACATTTAATAATAATCAGAGATGACTCTTCTTCTGCAAAGGGGCTCCTGGCTGGTTGTTCAAAGGTAAAGTGATGTTTTGAGCTCTAATTTGACAGATTTGAGCGACAGTCAGCCTGAACAATTCAGTTTTCCACGAGTTTCCCTACCTCCCCATTCCTGCCACAAGAACGAACCAAATAAGGAATTTTTCAAAGCCAAAACCGTTTTGGATTATGTGAGTTCTTATACTCATTTTCAAGAGAGAAAGCTTGACAGAGAGATGTATTCTTGTACTTTTATGTGTGAAGTAAAGCCATTCAAACCTTCGTTTGTATTTTTTAAAATGGAGTTGTAGTGACCTAAACGGTGTGTGTATTATAATAAAGCCTTTCCTGTAGAGCAAGAGGGCCCACAGGGAGACATCCGCCTAAGGGAGGAGTTAAGAAGTGACACGCGCTTGTATTTTCAAGCATCCATTGAGACAGATTGCTTATCCCACACCATTGGTTCTCAAGAAGTAGATATGACAACGTCGAGAAACTTTCTCGATGGCTTCTTTAATAAATAGGCCCTTGGGTAGAAGTGAGCAGACTTATTGGACGGTTGGATACTATTACTGTGTGGTTTTATTAATTACATTTATTCCTTTAAAATGACCTTGGACGAAAACAACCATCCCTTCTGTGGTCATGGTGAGCAGATGTTTACCGTAATTCTTTGCTCAGTGAAAAAAACGCCTCTTCCACCCAACAAAAACAGCCACGTTTGCTTGGCTAAATCAAAACTTTGGCGCTTGGGTCTTACTTTATATATCATGGCTCCAGTCATACAGCCGTTCCAAGTGTGAGGCTTAGCTCACTCACTCCGACATCTGCGGGAGAGCTCTGCTCACAGTGATCTATTATGTGAGTGCTTAATTCTTATACTGTTTTTGGCGCTCACCCCTCCTCATTGAAACACGCATTCTCTGTGCAAGCCCCTCTTTGTTTTTCTTGCAGAAGCGTGTTAGCCCCTTCATTTCAAAAGCTTTCCCCTCGGCTCAGTGGCCATTTCAGTGAGGATTTTGCTCTTGGAAATAAAGTCAAGGTTCACTTCTTGATATGAGAGTTTGGGGTTTTTTTTTTTTTGGACTATCTCTGGAAGAAAAGGCATCTCCTTTCCTTATATTCTGTGTTTGAAAAGTGGCTTTTCTTACTGCATATTAGGCCTACTTAAGTGCCTCACTGTATGTATGACTCTCTCTCCCTCTCTCTCTCCCCCTCTCTACATATACATATATACATGTATATACATTCGTATATGTGTATGACCAATTCCTGTTTTTTATAAGCACTCAGTGATCATGAACATTCCAGTAGTCCCTGCCTACACTTGCCATTGATGGTTCTAATTGGTATTTCAGGAGCAGCTCCCTCATCTGTACTGAATTTCCATGCTGGAGAAGACAGCTTGCTCTTCAGCAGTGCTGAAAGGAAATACAACAGCAAAACTTTGCTTTTCTTGGGAAGCTCCTCCCTTTGGAATGGAGAACTCTGGGTGGCTCTTCTTATTTTGTTTCTAATGCCAACATAAGCAGGGATCTTGCATAACACCAGGGTAGGAAAAAAGAAGTAATTTTAAGGAAAACATATGTTCATGCTGAAAAAGAGGGAGCTGGAATGGGACAGGGCACAGTGGCCCACAGAGTTAAAGACATCTTTTGAATTCAGGTGGGAAAGCAGGTTTTGATCATTTGGGTGTATCTTATAAAAAATAAAAAATAAGTTGCTTCCCCGTGTCCCCAAGCGTGTGATTACATTAAAAATAAATCCTGAGAGTGGGAAACCCAAGTTTGGCAGGTTAGGTCATTGATACCTGTGGTAGTTGGAATAGATCCAGTCCTATGTTAAATTATTTTCCTCTGATCTCAGTTAACACTCAGTGATTTCCTTGGAGATGACTTGGTTTGATATGCCTGCCCTAATCTGAAATGAGAGCTGAAACTATCCAAATGTGATTCTCATTTGGTCCGACTTGTAGGAGAATAGAAGAGAGGTTTACAGATTAGAATGAACCAAAGGAAAAAGTAAAATAATATGGACCAAAGACGTCTACTCTGTTTGGTTGATTAGTGGACATATAATATGTCCTTTTAATGGATTCCAAATAATTAACTGTTGATAGAAACAGAGCAGACACTTCAGTGTTTTACACTGTTTGTGGGTGGCACATTTTGAAAATGCAGCTAATTTGCTAAAAAAAGAAAAGAGAATAGAAAGAAGAAAGAAAAAGAACAACAACAACAAAAAACCTTTGGCGTTTCTGATTCATCTCTTCTCAGGGTTTTGAAATGTCAATGCTGGGGGAAAATTCAGCAAAGTTCTTCCTTCCCCGTTATAAATTGGACACTTGTGTCCTTAAAATGTAGCCGTGAAGGAGATAGGGCGTAGAGCATTCTGGGTACTGGCATATGTCTGCAGTGCCAAAGCCAGAGGCGTCTTGGATGGGCTCACATAGATGGCTGACAGGAGTGTGTGATAGCCCCCAAACTGAAGAGCCTTGATTGTGTCTGGAACTGACTGTTTGTGCACTTCTTTCTCGGCTGCACAAAAAGCACATCTAAATGGAGGTCTGGCTGGTTAAGACCTGTTACAGAGCGTGACTCTTAAAGGGCTCTGCTCCCCTGGAGCAGTGATACAAGTAGGTCTGGAAAGGGTACCAGCGGTAGATCCAGGCTTGTGTTCATTCTGTGTGATTAAAAAATAATCTAATTAATATTGAAAAACTTACATTAGAAAAAGACTTACATATATATTTTTCCAAAACCCCCATATATAATATATATCTGTTTAAGAGCCTACCCCATCCCTCTAAAGAAGAAGGGAAGCAAAGTCATTTCAGGTATCAGATTTTACTTGGATGTTGCTTTAAGGTTCAGCTCCTCTTTCCTCAAAAGACGTCAAAAGGCATTGTCAGTAATAACTGAGTCATTTTGCTGTTGGATAAATGAAGTAAAAAGAAAAAAAAAACTCAGTATGTCCACACTCAAATGGAATTTTTATTTGGATTTTCTCTCGCTGCTTCTTGTGACACATTCTTGTTTTGTTTTTTTTGTTTTGTTTTGTTTTGGGGTTTTTTTAGTGTTTTTGTCCTTTGAGGTCAATCAGACTATAAAATGGATTATAATATTGAGATGGCCTCTCCATATTAGTAGGTAGTAGGAAAGGCCCCACAGAAAGTGGAAGAGTAGACTTACAAATCCCAAAAGCCTTGTTCAAGAATTATAAAGTGGCCATTTATCATGTTCTTCCTGTATATCAGCTACAATTATAAGCAGTATGCCTGCCCTCTTTTATGGAATCCTTATAAATACTATGAAATGTAGGCACTCTTACCACCATGTTTCAGATGAGTAAGCTGAAGACCAAAGAGGTTAGCTGCATTCAATTGCCCAGGGTTACAGAAAAGTAAGCAAAACTGAGTAAGGTCTGTAGTCCATGGTAACATACCCATGCCAGTTTCCTGGTTTGCAAGTTTCTATAAGCTGATACAGTTCTTTCAAATTTAAATTTTATTTTTTAAGTTTATATATTTATTTTGAGAGAGAGCATCGGCAGGGAGGGGCAGAGAGGGAGAGAGACAATCCCAGGCAGGCTCCATGCTCTGCGCAGAGCCCACATGGGGCTCAGTCTCACGCACTGTGCGATCATGACCTGAGCCAAGATCAAGAGTCAGATGCTTAACCAACTGAGCCACCGAGGTGCCCATTAAAATTCAATTTAAAAATGGCAGATTCTACACTTGAGTCAAGGTCTGTTTGCCTTTGAATTCCATATTATGTACTGCTTTTGCTTCTGTAGGTCACTTGACCAGCAAAACGATGATCTCTGCTTCGTTACCTTTCTACAGTCAGTTTCAGTTTGCCCACGTGGTAACATGTGGCCTTCCATAACTTGATGTAGTTTTAGGAACCAAAATTCATCCTTGCTTCTCTTGTTTTCCTTATCATGCTTCTCCACCCTGCCCTTCCCCCTCCCAATCCCTCCCCTGTTCAGTTCTTGGTAGAGATATTGGTGATCATTTATCTTGCATGATGGTGGTCTGACAGTTTTGAGCAGTTAGTTTCATGATGGAGTTTTGTAATTCCTGATGTGTACATGGGAATGCGTGTGGATATGTATTAAAGAAAATCATAACAGTGAGCTAAACACTTACTGCCTTGCACCATGTAAATATGATAAGCCATGAAAAGTTTACATTTACAAGGCTAGTTATTTGTTTATCAGAAAAACTACCGGATTCAGACTCAGAAACCTCGATTTTAAAGCCCATGCCTTCTGCTAGATTGTTTTCTCAGTTTTCTCATTTAGGAAATTTTAATTTTTTTTTCTAAGTTCATTCATTTATTTTGAGAGAGAGCAAGAGAGTGGGGAGGGACAGAGAGAGAGTGAGTGAGTGAGAATCCCAAGCGGGCTCCGCAACCGTCAGTGGCAAAGCCGATGAGGGGCTCGATCTCACTAACTGTAGGATCACCTGATCTGAAATCAAGAGTTGGACCTTTAACTGACTAAGTCACCCAGGCGCCCGCTCATTTAGGAAAGTGTTAAAGAAGAGAATCTACCCAAATCTCATATTTAATAATGTGATATTCTCTTTCGCACAACTTCAACCTTCTGTCTTTCCTAAGTTAAAAATGATGGTCATAGAAGTTGCTCAGTATTATGACTAGAATATCAAGCTCTAGGATCTATTGATGGATTTTAATAGGTCTGGTTGATTAACTGGTGGATTAATTCAGACTAGGACTCTGTTTATTTTATTTGAACTCTTTCTTTTTTTTACACGGATGTTTACAGTTAAACGTTTCCCTCTGAATGCCGCTTTACCTTTGTCTCTTAAGTTTTGACCTGTTTTATCTTCGTTTTCATTCATCTGGAAGTATTTCCTAATTTCCTTTAGACCCACTGGTTATTTAGGAGTGTATTTGATTTCCACCTATCTGTGAATTTTCCGAACTTCTTTCTGATATTGATTCCTAATTCCATTTCTTTGTAATCGGAGAACATACTTTGTGTTATTTCCATCTTTGAAATGTATTGGGGTCTGTTTTATGGCTTAGCTCATAGTCTCTCCTGGCGAATGTCCGTGTGCACTTGGGAAGAGTGTAGAGTCTGGTGCTGGGTGGAATTTTTACAGATGTCTGCTAGGTTTATTGGGTTCTTCGTATCAGTTGTGCCTTCTGTTTCCTCATTGTTCTTCTGCCTAGTTCTTTATGTTACTGTTAGTGGGGTATTGAATTTTCCAGCTACTGCATTGAAATGTCTGTTCCTCTTTTCCTGTTGGGTTGTGCTTCATGTATTTTGGGGCTCGGTTTTTAGGTAAAGACTTTCTTGAGACCAAAAAAAAGAGCACCCTTGTTACATTACCTACTTTCAGGACTTCATTGAGTTTTAGAGTTTAAAAAGTCTACCACACTGGTGAAAAAGCTTAGCCTTATAATAAGAGGAGCTCTCTGACATTGATGGAGGCATTTAGGTCACCTTTACACACATAAAGAGAAATGGAGGATTGATGCCTTATTTATCCCATGTATTTTATCATTGTAAGTGACTGGCGGGGTCCTGTGGAGGCCAAACCAACAGTGTCTTCAGTAGCTGGTAACTAGGGGCTTTGACTGACCCAGATGTAATTCACTGTTTCATCTCTACTCTTCACTTACTGTGTAGACGTGGACTAACTGAATACAAACATGTTCCATGGGGAAAATATGCTTTTTATTTTTTTTTTTAGCAAATAAGAATAAAATGCAATTTTCTCGTTGTTTCTAAATCTATGCCTCTGCAGCCCATTCTGTGTGTCGGCCGCGTGGCAAACTCCAGGTGCATCTGTCATACAGAAATTGCTTTTCCCCCCAAATGCAGAAATGTGAAATAAACCAATTTGGCTCAAGTAGTGTATGCTAGATTTACTTAGTATCTATCGAACATCTCCCTACACTCATTGTGTTAGGGCTAATCAGAGAGTTAGAACTGCCTAGTTTCTGCACAAATGCATATATAGCTTCTACTTAGGCTGTGATCCTACTCACTGATTGTTTTTGCTAACGATGTTATGGCCAAACATCTAATTTTTTTCTTTTCAGCAGTATTGTAAATTTGTTCTAGACATATGTCAGTTGGAAAGCAGGGGGTGGGCTAATAAACACACACCACAGCCCCCCCACCCCCCACCCCAAAGGCTTACATGTTTATATATAAAAGATCATTCCTGACTGAATACATTTTTAAAAGGCATTTATCTTTGATTTCTCTGTTTCTTTTGCCATTTTATTAACCTCAGCCATGTTTTGTTGTTTACCAATGGGTGATGGAATAGTTAAGCCATGCTTTTGAATTCACTATAAATGAAATACAGTGTTGTAGGAGTGATTTGACATGTATGTTAAAGGCATTTTCTTCTCTTGTCATCTCTCCAGCGAGTGTAGGGTTGATGACTGGTGGAAGAAGCCAGGCGGCCCTGGATCTTAACTTTCCCTGGGAAAGGAGTTACTGTCTTTGTCATTTTTTTTCTCCAGCGTGTGACCTCCCTACCTGCTGGGTTTCCCAACAGCTGTCAGCTAACTACTCGAGCACCATACTGCTGCCAGCGTTCCTGGTTCACAAATAGGAAGTAAACAGAAAATCTTGCTAATTTGAGCCCAGTAGGAACCGCCACGCTGTAATGAGGGACTAATTTTGAAAGCACAGACGTAGCTCACAAAATTAGAACCAAATTTTTAAATGATTTTAAGTAACTAATTGAGAGTAAGAATGGTACTTAAAAAAAAAAGAGTGAGCTCCTGACACATTGAGGAGTTACAAAAACCAGAGAGGGATCCTGATGGAGTCTTCGTAATTATGCAGTCTTCCTTCGGCTGCCACCGAGGCTAATCTAAGCGTGGGAATGATAATGTACCTTAGAGGGCAGGTCTGTGGTTGAAATGCTCTTGATAGATTTTGACAAATTAAACAGCGGTAAAGATGTTTGGAAGTTGTCCAGGTCCTTACCATTATTTATGTCCGGGAACTAGAAATCAGTGGTTAATTTGCAGTTCTTATAATTTTTATGATACTCTTGTTGTTGTAAATTTAGCCGTGTGCAGCATCAGCTCGGCAGGATACATTTTATGTTGTCAGCTACCTTTTGACATCATAATAGATTTCAGTTGCCAAATCTTTCTTGATAGAATAAAATGTAAGAGAGAGCTTGTACAGATTCCTTGGATCCTATCCAGACGCAGGCAAACATAGGGTGGACTTCCCTGAGATTGAAAGGCTCAGCTTGGAATATGAGGGGAAAGTTGGGTCCTGTTGATTTTGGGGTTTCTTCTCTTTCTTATAATTGGCCCATAACTCATTCTAGTCGCACTTTCTAGATAGCCGTCTTTTAGCTTGACACCAAGCTACCCAGCTTTTTGGTGTGTGGGACCTTACAGGACAACCCAAGTGGAGCTTGAAGTTGCTGATTTTTCCACACCTTTTAACTCATGAGGCACCTCTATTCCCTTTTTCATTGCCCTGGATCTCGGGTTCCACCGTCTGATACTTTTCTTCATTATGTTTTAGCATCTATTACGTGATGTTAATGAAAATAGTGATATTCTCCCTGGATAATGAAAGACTCTTTTGGAAGGGTATTTTGTTGTTAAGGTGTTTCTTCCTCTTTTTTCTTTCGTTTATTCAGAATGCGTCCTTTATAATTATCCTCTTCCATAGCACTGACCCTTGACCCGCTAACAACTGGAGAGGATTAGTGGACACCCTGCCTTTTTGATACACTGGTTCTCGGCGATTCTCTGTTTTGACCTCTAAATTATTTCTTTTTAGGCCCTCTCTCTATTATGTAACATACTCTGTAGATCTCACTTTGATCTGCACGCATGTCTAGCCCTTCCGTTCCTCTTAAGTCATTTGCTCCGCTTGAAAACATTTTGTGACTCCACTGGCCAAGCTTTTATTTTTCCCTTTCATATCCCTCCTTCGAATCCCTTCAAAGGAACTTCTTCCTTCATCCTCGCTGTGAGTGGAGCCATAGTACTAAGGTATGATGTGTCTGACCTAAGGATCTCCAGCTCGGGGGAAGGAGCGCTTCCTCGTCCTTCTTTTGGGTAATTGGGTTACATATCTTAAGTGACTTGTTTGGAGTGTCCATTTGGCAGGGACTCTGCCGCCCTCTTTTGCCATAGCCTTGTCTGCTCCCAGTGGCTGATAAATGTTTAATGATCACTGAAATGATCAGTTGTCAATGCAGAGTGAAGAAGAGCTTATTAACCTTTTCTAGACACGAGGACATGGTCCTTGAGATGAAAGTTTCTTGTATCATGTTCTAGTAACTTTAAATCAGATTTAAATCAAATTGAACTAGTTGGGTCCGTGCTACATAACGCCATAAATGGGTTTCATGTTATTCATCTCTTTTCCGGAAGGTGTATGCCCTCTGCCATTGCTTCAGAGATGAGCCAATATTCATGTATTTGAGATAAATTCAAATAAGTGTGATTGTGGAATAAATCTGGGGGGGCATAACATTTTTATCACAAAGTAAAATACAATTAGAGAAAACCACCCAAACTCGTGCGCGTACACACGCACACCCACAGGCACGTACATGTGCACGCACATGGGATTCTGTACAATGTGTTTTATTTCTGCACTGCCTAAAAGGTAGCCACTGTCTACCCAGCACTTGAAATTTTACTAGGATGACTGAGAAACTAAGTTTTATTTAGTTCTAATTAATTTACACTGTAATAGGCACAAGAGACTAGTGGTCATTGTGCTGAACGACATTTATTTATATGTGTATATTTGTATGTCACTCGTTAAAGGTGGAGATCTTTGTAACATCTGTTCAAGTCAAACTTCGCAAGCTACCCTGCCACCTCATGTGTCTTATCCCACTTACAGCCCCTTCCACAAGTAACCGATAGCTTTGTTTATTTATTTTTAAGTCGGCTCCACGCCCGACATGGGTTTGAACTCACCATCCCGAGATCAAGAGTTGCACGCTCTACCGACTGAACTAGCCAGGTGCCCCAATAATTAGTGCTGTTAGTAATCACTTCCCTTTGTTTCTTTATTATTTTATTACCTACATGTGTATCCTTAGACACCATAGTTTCATATTGCCCATTTTTTAAAGCTGATACATCTTTTAAATTTCTTCTTTTACAAGTCCCACCCTGCCCCCCATTCTTTTCTTTGCACTTTACCTTTTGAAGAACCCTGGTCACTTGAGCTATAGAATTTCTAAGAGTCTGATTTTGCTGATTGCATCCTCAGTTCACGTGTTCCTCTGCCCTCTATATTTCCTATAAATTGGCAGCTGGATCCAGAGGCTTCTATTTGATCCCTTTGGCAAGGTTCTGAGTGGTATTATGTTCTTTCATTCAGAAGGGACATAATATCTTATTGTCTTTCTTTTTGTGATGTTAACAGCCATTAGTGCTCGCTGCCCAGATCCATTAATTCACAGGGAGTTGCAAAATGGTGATATTCGAATTCTATTTATTAGCTGGAATACTTTCGTAGTTTTACTCTTATCTACTCTTGGGGTAGCTGGTGGAACTGTTCGTATGGAAAGTGCAGGATAAATGCCTGTTTCCTTCCTTCTGTTTGCCATTTTTCAAAATAATGGATTGATTCCCTGTCATTCTCTGAAAGCTACCAGTAAACTTTAATATCTTTCTGAACCATGCATTTAAATGTTAGTTTCAATCCATTACATTTCTGACTTTTTATTGAAGACTATCTCCCTTTGATCATGGAACTTCTTTACATTGGCTCCTCTGTCTTCCTGAGATGCTACTGCTAGTGTTTGATAGCTTCTTTGCTCAGTGCTATGACATGATGTTTTAGATTCACTTTGTAAATTTCTTTTTTTTTATTATTTTTTTAAATTTTATTTCTAGGAGAGAGAGAGACAGCGTGAGCAGGGTAGGGTCAGAGAGAGAGGGAGTCACAGACTGAAACAGGCTCCAGGCTCTGAGCTGGCAGTCAGCACAGAGCCTCGACGCGGGGCTCGAACCCACGAACCGCGAGATCATGACCTAAGCGAAAGTCGGACGCTTAACCGACTAAGCCCCTCACTTTGTAAATTTCTTGCCTGAGAACTGGAAGAGGTCATTTGTCTTAGAAAACTTAGTGTTTTTTTTATGGGAATTTTTGTTTCAAGACAGTTTTCTTAGTGCTAACGGTGCTCATTGTTGCTGAAATTGTTATTATGTTTAGGCCTCATGAATTCACATTGATACCTTCGTTTGATATTCTGGATTAGAAGGCTTTTTAAATTTTTATATTTTAGAGACAGAGACATGAGTGAGGGAGAGGGTCAGAAGGAAGGGCAGGGGGGGGGGAGAGAGAGACAGAGAGAGAGGGGGAGAGAGAGAGAGAGAGAGAGATTGATTCATAAGCAGGCTCTGTGCTCAGCATGGAGTTCGATTTGGGGTTGCATCCCATGATCGTTGGATCATGACCTGAGCTTAAATCAAGAGTTGGTAGCTCAACCAAATGAGCCATCCAGGCACCTCTAGAGGGGTTTTAATTAGCTTCTTATGTGTTACATGTTTATATCCTTTTTCTTTGCTGAGAATCCTGGTTTTTAGGAATATGGGGTGATGAGTATTGAGCAATGTATAGAATTGTTGAATCAATATGTTGTACAACTTACACTAACATAACATTGTGTGTCAATTATAGTTCAATGAAAAAGAATACAGGAGATGGTAGAATTACAATATCATAATTACTAATTTGCTTATTTATCTACCTTACACATACCAGTCTCAGAATAACAATGCTAACACTACAACCTCCAATTAAAATTCTCTAAAAGACTTAAACATCTCACATAATACTATTCCAAATTTCTCTTTGTGATTTTTTTTAATGGCTTACTGTGTCTTTTCAGAGAGCATACAGCTATTTATACTATACTTTCCCCTTTTAACCCTGTTAAAAGTTCTGTAGGCAAGTATATTCATTGCTCAACAGTAGCCCTTATGTTGAGGTCTCTGTCATTTTGTCTAGAGCCCATTTTCTATTAGATTCCTTAGGGAGGGCTCATGGAAGCTATATTTTCTGAATTTTTGAAAGTTGATGACAGTTTCCTGTGCCCTTTATACTTAAAATGCACTTTTTGATGGGTATAAAATTGTTGGTTCACATTTTTTAAGTATCTTAATTGTGTTTCTCCATTTTGTTCTGGCTTAAGTCTTAAGTACAGTAATATTACTACAGTGTCTTGGTGTTGGTTATTTTGGGTCAAAAATGTTCTAGTACCACATGTCTTCTTTTGACATAGAGTCTCAGTTTTTGTTTTTTTTTTTTTAACGTTAAGAATAGTTCTTTGTTTTACAGTTTTAAGTATTTGGACAGAACACTTCCTTTGATTTCCTTTTTGGGGATTCTCCTATTTTCTCTATGTTGGATCTTCTTTACCTGTCTTCAGCATTTGACAGTGTGCTTAAATCCTTTTAATCTTCATTTCCTTTTGATTTTTGGAAATTTCCTCCTGTTCTTTGCTTACTCTTAGATCATTATTTATCATATTTCTTCATTCTTGTGTCCTAGTGTATGCTTCATCTTTAAAATAACTTTTTCAGATTCATTCTTCTCTCTTATTTTTTCTTATATTCATTTATGTTATTCTTTCATGCCTTGTTAATCAAATACCTCTCTTTTTGCTCACTTTCAAATAATAGGTAACAGTTTTGATTTGCTCTAGGACATGCCTTTCTGGCATGTGCTTTCATTTTTATTCTTTTTCTTTCTTATAACTTCATGTAGGATTTGATCTCTTTTTTTTATTGTTGATTTCTATGTGCAAGTAATTTTTCTAAACTTGTACTAGGGAGGCTTGAAGTAGATAGTTCTTCTGACTTCATAGAGCTCCCTCTTCTGGTCTAGTTTCTACTACTGGGTTACTGGCCTCCTATCATGATTGTGTTCTCTTCGCCCACATTTTTTGGACCTCATCTTTCTTTCCTCTTGGTTTTCTATGTCTCTTCCAATTTTCCAGCAGTTTTTTCCTGGGTGTGAGGCCCAGTCCTTCAGTGGAGTCCCAGCAGCTCCATTTTTTTTTTTTTAATTTTTTTTAAATTGTTTTATTTCTCAGAGACAGAGACAGCGTGGACAGGGGTGGGTCAGAGAGAGAGAGGGAGACAGAGAATCTGAAACAGGCTCCAGGCTCCGAGCTGGCAGTCTGCACAGAGCCTGATGCGGGGCTCAAACCCACAAACCGTGAGATCATGACCTGAGCTAAAGTCAGACGCTTAACTGACTGAGCCACCCAGGCGCCCCCAAGCAGCTCCGGTTTGAGAGGGCACACTCACTAGCCTACTCCTGACTCTTCACAGTTTCTTCACGTGAGCCCTGAGCCTTGACTGCTTTTAGAAGAGGAGAAATTTCTCCCAAGTTCTCCAGCTGCTGTTTCCAGTGGACTCATCACACTTTCCCTACAGCACTTCATTGCAGTTTTGAGGGCTCTCATTCCCAAGTCTTCCAGTTGCCCTGTTGTTTTCCTCTACTTCTTTCCACACAGATGTTGCTGATCTGCACGACTTGTGGTTAATGTTGGCTTTTCCACAACTGTTTATAGTTTGATGATTGAGGCACTACCTAGTCACCTCGTTTGGTTGTAAATTTGTGCATGGAGTTTTGTTTTTGCTCTCAGATTGTTCTGTTATTATGTGGGGACTTGGGAAGATTAAAAAACCAGGCTTTTACCTCTGCCTCTAATTTTTAAAAGTTGCATTCAATTTATTTTAAGCTGAAAAAAAGCAGTTTACCCATTTCTTCCACCCCCTCTACCTCTGGCAACCAATAGTCTGTGCTCTATAACTGTTAGCTTATTGTATATTTTCTCTCTCTCTCTCTCTCTCTCTCTCTCTCTCTCTCACACACACACACACACACACACACACACACACAATGGACCATTGAGCAATATGGATTTGAACTGTGTGGGTTCGCTTATATGCAGGTTTTTGATACTATAAATGTAGTTTATTTTTATTACAATTTTCTTAAGAACATTTTCTTTTCTCTAGCTTTAGGAATACAGGATTGTTTGTTCTAGTCCTCTGAAAAATGCCATTGGACTCTTGACCGAGATTGCAATGAATCTGTATATTGCATTGGTTAGTATGGGCATTTTAGCAGTAATAATTCTTCCAGTCCATGAGCATGGAGTATTTTTCCAATTATTTTTGTCCTCCTCCATTTCTTTCATTAATGTCTTGTGGTTTTCAGTATATGAGTATATTCAGTATATGAGTCTGTCACTTTCTTGGATAAATTGATTCCCGAGTATTTTATTCATTTTGATATAATTATAAGTGGGATTATTATCTTAATGTCTCTTTCCAGTAGTTCATTTTTAGTGTGTAGAAACACAACATGTTTTTGTGTATTGATTTGGGACCCTACAGCTTTCCTTAATTTGTTTCTTATTTCAAGCAGGTTTTTGGTGGAGTCTTGAGCATTTTTTTATACATAATACGGTGTCATGTGCAAATAGTGACGATTTCTTCCTTTCTAATTTGAATGCCTTTTATTTCTTTTCCTTGCTTAATTGCTCAGGTTAGGACTTCCAATCCTGTGTTCAATAAGCATGGCTAGAGTGAGCATTCTCATCCTGTTTCTGATTGTGGAAGACAAGCATTCAGCTTTTCACTATTGAATATGATGTTAGCTATGGGCTTGTCATATATGGCTTTTATTATGTTTGGTCTATTCCCTCTCTCTTGCCTTACTGAGAATTTTTATCATAAATAGATGTTGAATTTTTTCAGATGCTTTTTTCTGCCTCTGTTGAGTTGATCATATGTTGTGTTATCCTTCATTTTGTTAATGTGGTGTATTACATTGATGGATGTGTAGATATTGAGCCATCCTTGCTTCCCCAGAATAAATCCCATTCGATCATGTTGTATGATTCTTCTAATGTATTGTTGAATGTGGCTTGCTAATATTTTGATAAGGACTTTTACATCAGTGCTCATGGGGAACTTTGGCCTATAACCTTATTTTCTTGTGGCATTCCTTTCTGTTTTTGGTATCAGGGTAATTCTTGTAATACAAGTTTGGAAGTGTTCCCTTCTATATTTTTTTTGGAAGAGTTTTAGAAGGATTGGTATTAATTCTTTGAATGTTAGTAGAATTCACCAGTGAACCTGTGTGGTCCTAGACTTTTGTTTGTTGGGGGTGTTTTGACTACTGGTTAAATCTCCTTACTAATGATCAGTCTGTTCAGATTTTCTCTTTTGTCAATATTCAGTCTAGGTAGGTTGTAGGTTTCTGGGAATTTACCCATTTCTTCTTGGGTGTCCAATTTTTTGGCATGTTCTTATTCACAGTCTTTTAGGAGCTTTTGTGGGTCTGTATTAATCACCTGTAACAACATCTCTTTCCTTTCTGATTTTTTTTTCAAATGATCTAATAATTTAATGAAGAAAAAAAGATATGTATACAAATCATGCATAAGAGTGAACAAAGCTGGGCCAAAGCATCAGGGAGAGTTTTAAATGTGGACTGCATCTAAAACTCCCCTAACATCTATATTTCAAACTAGAACAATGGTATGGAGGAGCTGATTCAACTTCCTTTAGTTTTTGGGGTTTTTTTTTTTTTTTCTTTTCCTTCTTTCTTTTTTTTTTTTTTTGCTATTTTAGATAAAGGTAAGCTTATTTTATTTCTTTTCTTTAATTTTTTTAATTTTTTTAAATAGTTTATTTTCAAGTTGGTTTCCATATAACACCCAGTGCTCACCCGACAAGTGCCCTCCTGCATGCCCATAACACCCTTCCCCTCTCCCCCATCCCCATCATCCCTCAGTTTGTTCTCAGCATTCAAGAGTCTCTCATGGTTTGCCTCCCTCCCTCTCCCCCACTATTTTTCCCCTTCTCCCTCATGGTCCTCTGTTAGCTTCCTCCTAATCCACCTATATGTGCAAACATATGGTATCTGTCCTTCTCTGCCTGACTTATTTCGCTCAGCATAACACCCTCAAGGTCTATCCATGTTGCTACACATGGCCAGATTCCATTCTTTCTCATTGCCATGTAGTATTCCATTGTATAGATAAACCACATCTTCTTGATCCATTTGTCCATTGATGGACACTTAGGCTCTTTCCATGTTTTGGCTATTGTTGAGAGTGCTGCTGTGAACATTGGGGTCCATGTGCCCCTGTGCATCAGCACTCCTGTGTCCCTTGGGTAAATTTCTAATAGTGCTATTGCTGGGTCATTGTCTCTTTATGTAGCTAAAGGTTTGTCAAATTTGGCTTTCTTTTCAAAGAATCAGTTCTCAGTTTCGTTGATTTTTTTCTATTGTTTTTAAATCTCTATTTCTGCTTTAATCTTTGATATTTACTCCCTTCTACTGCCTTGAGGCTTGTTTCTTCTGTAATTCCTTGAGGTGTAAAGTTAGCCTGCCGGAGACCTTTTTTTCTTGAGATAGGCCCTTATTGTCTATGGCCATACCGCCCTGAACACGCCTGATCTCCTCTGATCTCGGAAGCTAAGCAGGGTCGGGCCTGGTTAGTACTTGGATGGGAGAGAGGCCTTTATTGCTATGAACTGCTCTCTTAGAACTGCCTTTGCTGCATCCCATAAATTGTGGTATGTTACATTTTCATTCCCTTTTGTCCTAAGTCATTTAAAAAAAATTTCTTTTGACTTCTTTGACCCATTTGGTTGTTCATTAGCATGTTGACTAATTTCCTATTGTTGATAGGTGTGTGCTTATAACCATTTTGTTAATTGTTTCCTGGCCTTTGTTTTTTATTTATTTTTTGGTTTTTTTAGATAGAGCAAGCAGGGGAGGAGGGGCAGAGGGAGAGAGAGAGAGAGGGAGGGAGGGAGGCAGGCACAGAGAGAGAGAATCTGAAGCAGGCTTCATCCCCAGTGCAGAGCCTGACACAGGGCTCAATCTCATGACAGTGATAGCCTGACCTGAGCCCAAATCAAGACTCAGACACCAACTGAGTCCCCCAGGTGTCCCATCCTGGCTGTTTCTGTAGTTCCTCATCTCTGAGGCTCTGGGGCAGCCCTGGACTTGGACATTTAATAGGTGTAGACTCTGTGAGTGGAGATCTTGGTGTTTAGCCCAATCATCTGCCCACTGTCCCAATCAATGCAGCCAAGTAGTTCGGTGAGCTCCTCTTAGAGCTTACCAGACAGCCCCAGGCTGGTGCTCAGCTCCAGGAAACCCCGTCAGCCCCGGGTGGACAGGAATGAGGTCAGAACTGACCAGTGTAACCATTCCAAATTGTTGGAGTCTGTTGGTCAATATGGTATATGCTGTAATTAGGCGTAGACAGGGTTATGCATTTCCTCCCCTCAGAAGCTCACTGCCCTTTGGCAAGTTGCACTGAAGGCAAGTCTCAGCTAGAATTCTGCCAAATTGGCAGAGATGTCTTAGGAAGTAAGCCCAGGAAAGTCATACGACTTGTTCCTTGGAGGCCTGAAGTCCCTCTTTGCTGCCCACATGTACTCCAGGGGACGTCACATCACAGGTACACTGTGAGGCGCATGATATTTTGATGACAGAATTGGTCATCTTTCTTTTTAAAAAATCATCTTAATGTTTATTCATTCTTGAGAGACAGAGACAGAGACAGAATGAGTGGAGGAGGGGCAGAGAGAGAGGGAGACACAGAATCGGAAGCAGGCTCCACACTCCCGGCTGTCAGCACAGAGCCTGATGCGGGGCTCAAACTCCTGGACCATGAGATCATGACCTGAGCCAAAGTCGAACGCTTAACCGACTGAGGCCCCCAAGGTGCCCCGGAATTGGTCATGTTTCTAACTGAAAGCGAACAGAGTTTTCATGTCACAAATGAGAGCTAGACCGTGGCTGCAGTTTTGAAGGTATCAGGCTTCTAGGTGTTGCCGCTCCTGATCTTTTCAGCCCATCCTGCGCCTTGAGCACGACTATTTCACCAGTGGAAAATAACTTCAGGTGTCTCCAGTGCTAGTGAACAGACTTTCTCGTGTAGTTTTAGATCACCCTGTGTGAGGTGCTTCTGTGGCCTTCTCTCATGTACATCTCTTCATCTCAGGTTGAGGGGATGTCCAAGGTGGGGCATTTTTGATTCAGAAAAGATAGCCTGCATCTCACTAAAATAAACAGCTCTGTGCACCTGATTTTGCAAGAGCTCATTAGCAAAAGAGTAGGAGTCAGATTAGAGAGAGGCACTTTGAGGTTCAGATAGAATTTATGATCAGCGAACACATACATGCATGTGTACATACTTAGCGAATTGAACTACCCTTTATATGAGGCCATTTACTCTGTTTATAACTTTGTCTAGAAATTGATTGTTGGTCCGATTTCATGGTTGGTGAGTATATATTTAATCACAGCTCAATCAGTTGCAGCTGGCCAACTGGGAAGAAAGCAAGTGACCTTTGTGTCGCAGCTGGGAAGCCTGTGTCAGTACAGTGAGTGAGCCTCACTTCACTTTGAACTGTTCCTCCCCATGGATCCGTCGCAGTCAGCCCATCACAGGCGTTTCTGACGGCACCCTTTCTCTTCTCACTTCTCGTTCAGTCATTACCCGCTTAGGTTCCGTATGGCCCTGCGGTCTCCAGTCTGGGGAGATGGCCTCGCACGGGGGTTGTGACACTGGATTCCGAAGTGGGCCGTGGGATTCACATCTGTGCTGTGCCATTTGTCAGCTCTGTAACCTGAGCCTTAGTGTGCTCATCTGTGAAATGGGAATAAGAACAGTGTCGTGCTGTGCCTGCTGCACATTAAGTGTTCTTGTTCTCATTATTGCTTCTCTCCCTACTGCTGCGATTTCTCGTTGGCTTACCATCTCTGTCCACCCTGTCCTGTTGATCCCTCCTGATTTGGAGTTCACCCAGACCCTCCTGTAGCCAACAGCCTGGCACACCCCATCGTTCCCAACCCTCCCCCCTTTGTTTTCTGCCTTCCTCCCACTGCTAGCAGAGTTTAGAGATTTGCTTAAACTTATCCTAATATTTACCCACCTGAGACATACAACTCGCATGCTGTATGAGCGTGGAAAGAAAGCTCTTTTCAAGGCAGGTAAGTTAATGAGGATGCGTTCGCTGAAATTTACTTGGTTTAAAAACGCATCGTCCCCTCTTGACTCGCTGTCACGGGTTTTGTGTTGGGAGCCAGGACACCACCAGCTCTGCTGTCCCAGTCACCGCAGAAGGAGCTCGAAACCCAGGTTGCTGCCAGGTGTTGTGTTTCGTTTTGTTTTGTTAGCATCATTGGAGCATTATTAGAATTATTATTGGATTGCTGTTTTTCATCTTTGCTTCTTGTAATGCTTCTCCCGTGGCCTCCCACCCGCTGAGTCCATTGGCTCAGAACTAACCCCTTTGATTAGCACTGCCTTCCCGTGTACTTGAGCACTGGATCTGAGGTGATCTAGTACCAGAAGATCACATTTCATTATGTTTTGGAGAAGAGAGTAATGGCATATTCCTTGGGCGTTTCGCCTCTTCCTGCTAAAGTGCGCCAGAAAGGTATCGTGATAAGAGAAGGTTTTCCCCCCTGTTTGAACACAAGAAATAGAGCAATATCACTGCTAAATAAAGTATTTTTCTATTTAGAATACACTGAGGCATATACGGCTGCTATCAGCAGAATATAAGTCATCACATTTTTATCTCTCAGTGTCAAAGTGCACTTGATATTTAGTGCACAAAGAACTCATTTATCAGGTGTTTTCCTTTCCACTCAAATGCCACACAGAAGTTTTATAAAAATTCATACATTTTGGAGGTGTGTTTTTTTTTTTTTAAATAGGCACACAATGTGAAGGTAGCTTCCAGTCCATACTGGCATTGCTGGTCAGTAGGGTAAAATCAGTTGTCAGGACCATCACAGGAACATAAGAGAGCTTCTGGTTTTATGCATGCTTTATGTTTTTTAGGCTTAAAAGCCACCAAAGAGTGGCATACTTTGGGGCAGGGCACAGTCTGGCAGCTTAAGGCCTGTGGTGTTTGCATGTTTGTTTGTTTTTTAATGTTTTTTACTGTTTATTTTTGAAAGACGCAGAGCGTGAGTTGGGGAGGAGCAGACACAGAGGGAGACACAGAATTCTAAGGAAGCTCCAGGCTCTGAGCTTCAGATTCAGGCCCTGAGCTGTCAGCACAGAGCCTGACGTGGGGCTCAACCCCGTGAACTGAGAGATCATGACCTGAGCCAAAGTCAGACACTTAACGGACTGAGCCACCCAGGTGCCCCCTTCTGCATGTTTTAAACTCATTTGTGTTCTTTGCTGGCATTCTTGTATCAAGGGATTGCGCCTAGAACAATCCAGCATTTCTGGGTCTTGTGAAAAAGTGTAACAACCCTGGGTCCAGCCTCTCCAATGGCAGCTGCGGCCCAGAACCAGATGATGGCTGCTTGTGTTAGCTCTGGCTGGGGGGGGGTGG
>NW_027531000.1:5238209-5248103 GCF_008692635.1 Crocuta crocuta | reverse complement strand
GGGGGGGGGGGTGGGGGGGTTGGGGGTGGGGTTGAGCCCTGGAATTTGTCTTTCCTCTGGCCTGCTTCATTCATTAATGTGACCCCTCGTCCCTATCAGTGCTAGAGTTTGCAGCCTCTTCCTTCAGCATTACAGAGGAACAAACAAAACAGAATAGTCATTCAGGATTAAACAGTACGCTAAGTGTCCTTTTGATGGCGAACTTCAAGACAAAAGAGAAATATATATGTGTATATATAATTTTTTGAAACTGTAATTTATGAACTGTATGTATATAATCTCAGGAGTGTGTAATATTTCTGGAATGTAGGCAAATGCAATTTTAGGTAAATGAGCACATCTATAAATGGTGGAAATTACTATTTATATGTATATTTCCTGCTCTTCAGAATATAATATGTCATAGACACTTCACACAGGAGGGGCCTCTTGGTAGCATCTAGTTCTAGTTCAGTGCACTCCTTCGACTGTTTAGAAACTGAAGGCCTGACCCACATAGTCCAATGATTTGTCCAAGGCCATATGATTAATACGTGGTAATGTTGGGCCAAGATGCCATCCCCTGCCGGTGATGCCAGGCAGCTTTGGGTGTTGGCGTGTGCTGTGTGGTAGATGGAGACGGAGCAGAACTTTGAAAGTGCATGTGCATCTTTTTTAGTGTTTTCATAGGTGGAAGCTTAAAGGAAAATATTTTACTGTGTACGGATTCTGCGACCACTCTTCACACACCCCCTGTGCCCCAGTCTCTGACCTATCACTCTAGCAGAATCCAGGCAAATATTTCCACTGGCCCATGGACCTTTCTCCCAGACACTCTGAGGAATATAGCCAACAGTATTTATAAAACTGAGCTCGTGGTCGCTCTTCCCCTCCCTAACCTGCTCCGTATTCTAAGTGCTTGACCTTGGTCATTATTGGCATATGATGAGAGGTGTCATGTTGTGCTCTCTGTTTTCTTCTCTTGTTGCTCATATTCTTGGTTTCCAGGTCCTATTCTGTCTTAGAAATTTCTGCCAAGACCATCATTTTCTACTCATCTTCCCGGTTCCTGTGTTAGGTGACCCGTCACCTTCCGTTAGGACTGGTGCAGTAGACTCTTCGGTGTACTTCTTCCTTCTAGCTTCGTCACACTCCCAGTTCTTTGTCATCTCCATTGGTTTTCAACCGGCTGCACTTGAGTCCTTTTGGGATTTTAAGACTTAGGCCTGGGCCTGAGGCCAAGAAATGGACTTAATTCAGTTGTGGTGAGGGCACTGGCATCAGCGTTTTCAAAAGCTTTCCAGAGGAATTCTCATGTGCATCTCCAGAGCTGACAAGCACTGCGCGATTGGTTTTCTATAAAACATATCCTATGGGTCACTCCACTTCAGTGTCTCTGTTTTGTGAATTGTGAGGCTTTGGCTTGTGAGGCTTTCATAGCTGTTCCTTCAGCCTCACCTCTGGCCACTGCGTCCCCGAACCTCCATATGCCAGTCACCAAGAATAGCTTAACATGCCCCTCCTGGAACTCAGAATGTTTCTTGATGATTCTGCGGCCTGGCACTGTGGTTTGCTCCATCAAGCCCTTCCTGTCCGCTCTAGAAAAACAAAACTCCCTATCCTTCAGGGCGATTAGCTCTATTATAAAATCTTTTCTGCTACCAAATTATCACTTGTCACAGTATAATTTACCTGCATACTTGACTTTCTTCCACCTCTAGACCAGAACTGTTCAGTGAAACTCTGTACAGTGATGGAAATGCTCTACGCTTTCCAGTGTGGTGGCCCCAATGCAGCGAGTGGCCAACTGTGGCTTGTGAGCAGTGGAAATAGGAGGAACCAAGGAACTGCATGTTTCGTTTGCATTTAACTTTGGTTAGAATATCTGCATGGGATTCATGAATACTCTTGTGGACAGCACAGATCTTGACTCTGAGCTCCTTGAGAGCAGGGGCTAAGTTTTACTCCTTGTTTGAGTCCATGTTCTACAGCATAGTGTTTATACACTAACATTTGCTACATGACCAAATGAATGATATAGGAGTCGTATCAAAAATCACTGTCTTCTCTGATTCACATACTGTTACATGCACACTTGACAAATAAAAGTCCTACCGGTGAGCCTGACATACAAACTCAAATTCAGTTGTCTTGAAGGTCTCGTTGCCCCATTTTGCAGATGAAGAAACTGAGGATCAGAGTAGTTGAATGACCCAGCCTACTCAAAATTATGAAAAGTACATCCGAATGCCTTCCAGTTGCTTTTAATTGCATGATAAACACATTTCTTCTTTATTTTTAGTTCTGGGTCTCTGAAAATATGAACCCCAGAGAGAATGTTCTGTGGCCTTATTTGTTGTTTACAGCCCATCTGGTCTTTTCACATGTCTAGAGATTGGCTTTTATCCTTAGGCCGCTTATGTGTTGTCATTTCTCGGGTCTGGGGCTGTTGTTGGCTGGTACCAGGTTTCTTGTTCTAGTATCATTACCAAATCTGCCAAAGACTGGATGGGGGTCATGAATTTGACTGACGACCATTCTTTCTTTTGTGCAGTGTTGAAGGTGGACTGCGAAGCTAGAGTTTCTGGAGATGGGATGCATGTTCAGATTATTAAAGCTGAAGTTGAGCAGACCACAGGTCTTGGAGAGGGAATGGCATTAAGGTTCATCTAAGACCTTAATGTAAAATTGTCTTATAACCTGAAAGCTTTTTTTGTGCAGAGTCTAAATGAAAGCGCTGTTAGTGGGGGGAAGGTAATTGCATTTTTGGTGGGTAGTGAATCTCCATTCTTACTTATAAGAAGTCTATTTGATTAAATCCTTATAGCTTCCGTGCTCATTCTCTTTCCTTTTCCCTGTGTTATCAACAATAAGGTGATTTTACTTCGAGGGAACGTAAAATTTTTTTGTACAAATTATATCCCACGCATTCACGTAAATGTCAGCCATGATAACCTTTCTCATGTCTTCAGAGTTGTGAACAAATACTGTGCGGATGCAACCTGGCCGACCTCACCTTGCTGAGTGATTTCACTGTGGGAGGAACTAGCACTGGGAGGAGTTAACTTTCATGACGGACCAAGCAACTGTTGTCATGAATTTCGTTTACTAGAATTCATTAACTATTTATTCAGGAAGATCTTTTAGTTGTATGTCTGAAGCTAATATTAATATGTTGTATGTCTCCGATATATCATCCAAAAACTATAAAAGAGGAAGGAGGGATGAAGAAATGAGATCTATCGAACGGCTTTAATAGAATGGGCATACAGGTTACCAGGAAAAAATACGGGTCGGCAGAGCAGTGTAATAATATGAAATCATTGCTGTATTATACCAGCACTCTATGCACAAGGGCATAGATCTAAAGAGAGATTTGTTTCTCCTTGGTGGAAGTGTCATTTCTGGCCAAGTTACATGAGACAGGTGAGGATTGTGTAGGAGAGAAGAGGCAGACGGAGTGAAATGGTAGGCTTGGCGACGAGAGAGTACAGGGCACGCAGTGGTGTCTGGTGGTGGTTGAATGGAAGTTGAGGCGCAGCAGGAAGTCCAGAGGTCCAGAAAGCAGCCAACATCAAGAAAGACCGTCTGAGTACCTTTGGACGTTTCACCTTGACTTTCTGGGCCTTAGGAAGCCAAGAACTTTTTGAGCAGCAGTGGGACCATGCAGCCGGGGAGCGTGTGCCATGAAGCACCACATCCATTCGAAAATGCACCCCAGTGTCAAAAATACTAAGATGTGGTGAGAAAAGTTATTGGGGAATTGAAAAAACTTTGTCCCTTGCGTTTTTCAAGGTGACTTAGTCTTCCCAACGGGTAGGTTTGAGGAGAGCACGTTCACAGGCAGGAGGGAGCTCTGAGCTGGCAATTGCAGGAGCCCCCACGAGACTCTCTTGTGTGGGCTTGTGAGGCTTGCCTGGGATGAAGACTAGACCATGGGACGGATGTGGCCGTTAGATGTGGTGGCAGAGGCGCCAAAGCTGCCTCCAGTATCTTCAGCCCCATTTGCTGGGTGGGTGGTGGTGACCTTCACAGAGGGAAGGACTATGCAGGAGAAGGAGTCGGGGGAATGGAAGGTGGTGGAGAACTTAGTGGATAATCGAGAGCCGGAGTCATGGCGAGAGCATGTGGAGGGAAGGATGGCACAGGAGGAGAGGGTCAGCCCTGCCACATTTAGCCAACAGACCACATCAGAAAAGACTGCACACGGAACGACCTTGTTCACCTCAGTAACAGGTTTCAGTGGCTCAGAGAGGACTGCAGGGCACATATGGGAGGTGAATAAATGGAGACCAAGAGCAGAGATGTCTCTTTCCAGAAGTTGTGGAACGAAAGAGAAAGGAGGGGACCTGGGACTAAGAGCAGAAGTTGCTTATTGTGTTTCATGACGGAGATTTCAAGTCCTCACCAGAACCTTTTGTTTAAACCTTACTCACAAATTTTAAATTGCAGAACTCTAAATCCCTTTCTTACTGGCACTTAGTTAGCCGCAAGTTAGAAGCGTTTTGGAGGTAAGCAGCGCAGGCTGGATAGTGCATGACAGAAAGACCCATAAACAAAACTAACAACCTTGTCCTGGTGGGTGGGAGGCCTTGGGTGTCCAGAGTTAGCCCCATGCGGCTGGAAAAGCCCTCAGGCCTTCGTGGGTATCAAGCATGCAGTGATTATTAGGAGTGTATGTGTTTGACAAAGGCTTCCATCCAAATAGGAAGGCAAGATAAATTGTGGTGCCGAAGCAGTCAAACGGTTTTCTAGAAAGTTTGCTTAATGGCAACATCATGGCCTCTGATACAGCCATAAGAAGTACAGTCGCTTTGAAAGGTTTCTGCCCTCTTTGTGGATAACATGTAATTCTATCCTTTTTATGAACGTCCTTCTCACCCCGAAATTTGTGTGTGCTTTCCTAATGGAACACATCTCTGCACTCAGGGACCATGTTAATTTACGGTGTATTTTGGAATTGTGCGAAGTGAAAAATGGGGAGGTAACACGACTTCTCTTTGTTTTACTCTAAAGAGGTTTTTACTACCGGGTTCTTGACGTTTTCCACCTTAGTTTATCTTTATCTTGAACTGGAACCATTTTGTCCATTAGCTCTATTCTAATTACCTCTCGAAATGGTCAGATTTACAGATTTACACGACAGGGAAAATGCACAAACTCAGCCAGCCTCCCCTGATGTCCCAACAGCAGCGCACGTCTAAATAGTGGAAAAGTTTATTTGCCTTTTCTGAGGATGTGCTAAGTGATTTTGCAGTTTGAGTGGTATGGCCTTCTAGCACTCAGGCCTGCATCTATTAAATAAATTTGTTCTCTAACTCATGTGTTAAGTGTGTATTAGGAAACCTCCAAGCCAATTTCAGTGATTGCAATGTGCAAATATTTTTTAAATTATGTAATTAAATAGGACTTGGCCTGCAAGGTCCGCCGAAGTAATTTATTAATTGAATCGCCTGATTTAATTGTATGTTATTTTCGTTTATTCAGGGAAGTGTCTGCATCTCGAGCACAGATAGGAGGAGCTTCTTCTGTGCCTGTCACCAAAGGTGCAGAGGTCTCTCCAAGAGATCTTTAGCACCCAATTAAACATTAGCCAAGAAGAGGGGGTTTGTTCTTTCTCTCCTCAAAACTCTGTTCTGATGTCTGAGTCTGGTGCTTTTAAAGGAAAAAGGGGGAATAAAATGGTGCTGGGAAGAATTATTTGAGACTCACTTGTGTATCACTGTATTATTTAAAAATGAATCACTCTTTTCTTCTTCAGTGTGCCACTGGCATAGGGTTACATACGGTATGTGCATAAAAAGAAGCCCCTTTAATTCAACGTTCACTGCATCTCGCTATGGCGAAAGCCCTGCCGTATCTGTTTCCTTAAAATGTCATTCTAAAGGTATTGTGGTTTCAAAGCAGCAGCTGTGACTGAAAAGTATGTAAACTAAGCTGTTCTTGCTCATATCATTTTTATATTCTTATGTCAGACCAGAAGGCTGCTTTAAATTTATTTTTCATTGTGTATTAGTTCTAGAGCCTGGTTTTTTTTTTTCCCCTTCCATGGGAACATATGTTCTTCGGGACGTGCGATACTCATGCGCTCGAGAAAATAACAATTGTGCGGGGGGTGGGGGTGAGGTACCAAAATAGTTTCTTATTTGGGTATTGTATTTGGGAGAAGATGAATTAAAAAAATTAACTCTCACAAAGTCGAATTTTGGGGCCTAGCATCTGTGTTTGAGGAAATGAAAGAATTCAGCCATACTGTACTAAGTCACGTGAAAGGCAGTAACTTTTAGAAGCCCAAATTGCTTTCCCAAAAGGAAAATATTTTTTGTTGCTATTAAATATAGTTTATATTGCTACTTCAGAACTTATTTTTTTTCCAGTGGGGCCATTTACTTAAATTCTTAGTTAATATTTCTGTATAGAAACGTCTTTGTTTCCAGAGCTGGCCTTTGCGAATTCCCACTTAATATGCGGTTGTGGATAAGTATTTATTCATACCACGTGGTACCCCACACCTGATCAAGTGACTGCATGGCGTCATGTCAGCCAGCAGAATGTTTGAGTGACTTTTGAGTAATGGTGGCTTAGAAGGTACAGAGGCTTGAAGGAAACAACAGTAATGGGAAGTTTCTTTCCTTTCCCATATATTTCAGCATGCATAATGCCTCAGCTCTGCTGTGGAAATTTGGAACGTTGGAGAGAGAAGTATTCCTTTTCCTAAAGAGCTATAAAAGCAGAGTAGAAAGTATGAGCTATTAGAAATTTCCATGGTAAATATAATTTGATTACATATGTCGGTAATTTCCCCCAGCGCTCAGGATTTCACTTGGAGTGTTGTTTCACAGTGATCTATTTCTTTCCAGCTTTTGAAAACAAATTTAGCCCAAAGAATTTGCTCTAAGATTGCTCTGATTTGCCTCATGACTCCAGGCCCACCTCCAGGTGCCCCAAGTCAGGGAAGTTACTCGGGAGGAAAGGCGGATCTCTCACGAGCCCACTGTTAGACTTGTCGTGGCCCTCCCATGTCGTGCTGCACCCCAGGTAGTGGCTTCCGCCAGGCCACGGCTGGCCCTGGTGGGCCTCGTGCCAGAGACTTGGGGAAGGTCTTAGAACATCTGCGGTGATGGTCAGAGCAGCCGTTAGATGCAGCAGACACTTGGCCTTCTGGGACGGACGGTGGGTGCAGCTTGCAGGGCACTAGGGAATCCCGCGGTGCCTTGAACACCCTGCGAGGTTCGTGGTCATTGCCGAGGGTGTACTCAGACAGCTTGGGGGCAAAGGCTACTTTCCAGCCAGTACACGGGTGTTTCGGGATTTTAACAGTTCGTTGAGGTGACCGCTGTGGACCCATTGGATGTCATCCCTGAGAACCGCTCCTTTCCCAGCAAGGAGACTGAGGTCTGGAGAGGCCGGCGTGCTCTCCACGGTCTTGGTGAGATGCTGATGGATCCATTGAAGTGTCCTTTGTACTTCACTTTGCTCCCTCTTTACTGGGCTGTAGAAATACCTTCTTTTTTCACTGATTTCAAACCAGAATTGATCAAAAAGAGATTTTCTTAGGGATAAAACCGAGGGAAAAAGCCAAGATGTTGGAGCCCTGAAGTGAATGACTTCATAGAAGAAAGCTAGCTTGATTAGATTCTCGCTTCGGAAGCAGTGGGCTGGCACGATTTATGGGACATTTGTGACTCTTTCCTTTCTTTCCTGTGTCTCTTTGCTGGTCAAAGGACTGTGCTCCCAAATCTCCTTTGGACCTGATGGATGTTTCCAGTGCCCACATCCCCTCGCCATTGCTGTTCCACACTTGTGGGTGTGAGAGGCTCTTGTTCCTGCTCCATCCACAGCACCGGTGTGGTCCTGAGCCACATGCTGAGTGTGCTCGCCAGGAGGAGGGAGGTTGGCCGGACCCTCTCATAGGTGCCTGTCAGCTCTGAAATGTGTGCATGCTTCCTCTCGTCTGAGATGTTCCCCATCTACGCCTGACTCTTTCCACTTAAAAGTCTGGGTGACACCGTTGCTGCAAGAAAAAAACTGATCTTTTGTCATGCAGACCTAAAGACATCTCACTGAATGTCCTTTTTGGAGGGCCCTCTTGTCCTTTGCCATTGGTAAAACTTGGTTAAAGACTTTCCGGTAAAATAAAACTACTTCCTCTTCTGATTGGAATTTGTGCTCTTCTGTCCGCCACCGCCTCCTCCCCCTCCTCCTCCCCTTCCTCCTTCCCATCATCATCATCATCATCGTCGCTGGTAAATCGCCACAGTATGACTGGGTGGCGGTTCTGTGGCCTTTTCCCCACCCCACTGAAGAAGCTCATGAAAGATTGTATGGTGTGGAAAGTGCCTTACCAATTAAATAAAAGCCTGGTTCATATAAAGAGACTTGTTTCTATATGGAAAATATGAGCCTTTTTTTTTTTTTTTTTTTTTTACATGGACCAGGTGTGGATTAGTTCACTGAACCTTTCACCCAGCCATATTCCCGCTTGTAATTCTTCTGAGGCATAGTTCAGCCAAGTCAAAGAAACATGTTATTAAAGGTGAGCTGAAAGGCATTTAAAAAATAAGCGAACTGTTTAAGATCCCAAATCAGTTACAGAATCTATATGCACAGACTTGAAAAGTACAAAAAATGTGTTTCAGTACCTTTCGCTTCCAGGCCGGATTCCCCTCTTGCCTTTCTTTGAACATGTCCCTCAAATCCTTATTGGTCGTTGGCGGGATAAACAGTGGACCCTGAGCTTGGATTTGTAGCTCTTTGGTAGCTAATGGACTTACCCTCTGTTGAGGTAGGTGAAACTCTAATCTTACACCTGTTATTCTCCACCCAGTATGGAGGGGGAAAAATACATACTTTGATTTTATTTTAGCACCATGTTCTTAAGAAGTTTAAAATCTGATATGCATTCCCTCCCTTTTTCTATCTTTCAGCGGGGCAGATCACCAGATAGTATTAACAGCTTGTGGAGATGGCAGAAATGAGGCGTAGGAAGTTTGCGATTTACTTAAGTTATATTATCTCTGCTCACGATACCAGTGGCTTCAGCACTTTCTAGGTGCCAGTCACTTGTGCAAGTGCTTTCCTCCATTAACGTGGTTATTCCTCAGAAGCACATTATGTACTATAATTAGGCCTGCTTTACAGATGAGGACCTTGAGGGACAGAGAACTTGAGTAACCAGCCTGAGACCACAAGGCCTGTAAGCAGCAGAGCCGAGTTTTGAACTCAGGCACTTGAATCTGTGCTCATAAGGACTGAACTATCCTAGATTAAACTAGACTGTGCAGTACACTATCATATAGTACTTAGTTTTAGTTGAGGCAGCCCAAGAAAGCATTAAGAGATAAAGATATTCGGGGCACCTGTTAACTCTGTTAAGCATTGGACTTCGGCTCAGATCATAATCATAGGGTTCGTGAGTTCGAGCCCCACATCAGGCTCTCTGCTATCAGCACGGAGCCTGCTCTGGTTCCTCTGCTTCCCTATATCTCTACCCACCCCCCCATAAACATTAAAAAAAAGAAAGAAATTCATTCTGAACATGGTCAGCCTTGGCACCCTGCCCCCACCCCCTGACATTTCCCCCTAATTAAAAAGAAAAAAAAAATTCTGTTTTCCTTCAGTGGATTTTACATTCTGGACTGTTCCCAGAGAAGGACTGGGAATCAGACATTTGCATCCTGTTGTCCTGCTTCTTCCTCAGTTATCTTAAATGTTCAGTGTGATTGTAGGATTCTGGAAAGCCATTCTCCCATTTTTAAAGTAATTCCACAAAATAGGAACAAAGAGGGAGAGCAATTTTTAGGGCTGGGTCTTCCTGGCCCACCCTTCATGAGGCACACAGTTCCTTCCAAGGGCACCTGGAAGCCTCAGATCTCCCTGGTGGAAGTGGCCCATCTCTCAGCAACTCAAATCATT
>NW_027531000.1:5163326-5238199 GCF_008692635.1 Crocuta crocuta | reverse complement strand
CACCCCTGCCGCCTTACATGACAGAAAAGGGAGTGAGTTCCGGCAACAGCTTCATCTAGTGCACTTCTGAGTAGCTTTGCTTCGTTGAGGACCATATGCTGAGCTTGTCAAAGTCATCTGCCCGTTTCAGCCACTCTTGTTTTAGGAACGTTAACTTGCTGTATTGGGGAAGCAGCATCATATGTGAACAGCCATGCCAGGCTTCTACCAAATGTCCCTGGTCCTCTATCAAGTTCTGGGGGTATTTAGTGGAGTTTTATTGTCATAAGGATTAAAGCTCTCCCAGCATCAGTATTGTTAACATAGCATCCCATAAGTATCAGAAACCTTTCTACCTAAGGAGCCAGGAGGGCAGATCCCACCTGGTTCTAAGTTACTTTGGCGCTTGTGAGTGTGTTCCTCGTGGGGTCTGGAGAGGCGGTGAGGTGCGGAAAAGCCGAGAGAGGGGTCAGAGTTGAGTGGAAAAGGGAACTGGGATCTGCCAGTGTCCGAGAATTCAGGAAGAGAAGCATGGGAAAGGAAATGGGATGTAAAGGTGCCAGGAAAAGTTGCGTCATCATTTGGCAGTTTTCTGTTGGCCAAAAGGTAGGTTTTTACTTTCAAGTCATTCGCAAGCCCTGTAGGCACATAGCTGCCAAGTTTTGCAGTTTAAGGGCCACTGAAGTGAGCACAGTGGGTAATGCTGGGAGGCTGTTATCTTCAGGGAAGGACTTTTGGGAGGTCTTCCCGCCTGACTGACTATGTGAGTGGGTTCATTCTTGAGTGTCTTTCTCCATGGGTCAACATGCTGACGATAAATTTCAGCCACAGAGCCGCTCGGAGCCACCCCGGTGTAAGCTGTGGCGCATATAACAATCGGAATAGAAGAGCATGAATGACACACGGGAATGTTTTTATTCCACTTACATGCTGATTAGTGTTACTCATTCCGTATGTATTTGTTGAACAATACTATACGTAGCTACTGCCGTGTACTGGCACGCAGACAGATAAAGTCCTTGCCTTCATGGAGTTTATAGTCTGATAATTTGTCCCCACACTGAAGTGCACACAGTCAAGATTAACATGACTGGTTTTATCTGTTGCCTGGCCTTTCCCAGAAAAACCAAACAGAATCAGTTGTGCGGCAGATTGGAGCCCCCAGGAGCCAGATGTGGGCCTTGGGAAGAATATCTTTGAGAGCTTGTCATCTGGCTCCAGCTGTATTAACCTAGATCTGGTAGGCAGCCATGAGTCGTGTCTGCCAACTGGTGGCCAGACACTAGTGCAGGCTTAAACAATTAGCGGAATCCCTTGCTCGGTGGCTGAATCCGCTGTGTGTCCTAACATTGCCACCGCTGTCCAGACCAGGAGCCTCTGTGGTCTTGGGCAGAAACACCCAGAAGGGAACCGAAAATAAGCTCCTTGAGAAACTAGGCATGGCTTTCTTATCCTGGAACATGGAAAGAGACGCGGGGAAGGTGGAAAACCATCGTCAGCAAGAACACAGAAAGAAGTAAACCAGACATGGCCTCCCGCATGCAAGTTTTGATTCAACGCAGAGAACTTTCCTGATACGCACCACCTGCCTCCCATGTGGCCCTGCAGAGAAGCAGAGAGTTGGCCTATAATAGTATCTTTTCCCCAGTGATTATTCTTTGTGATTGCTGTCCCTCTGTGAGACCCGTTTATGACGACTTGTGCAGATTTTACCCAGAGGTCTGCATTCAGAGTATTCAATCCCACCTTTGAAAGCCCTGGGATACCTACAGATGTGCGATAACTTCTCAGATACCGGTTCTATCTGCCTTCCCAAACAAGTACATAAATAAATAAAATGCTTCAGCCTCCCTGTGTATAGAAGATTTATTATTATTATTAATTATTATTAAGTTGTAAAGTTTCTGGTTTAACGTACAAGGCGGGTTCTGCCCTTCTCTGGGAAAATGATGATTTGGGTCATCCCGTGTCCAGCAAGCCCCTGACACCACAGCAGTTGCTCAAGAAATGTTTGCAGAGTGAACCAAATGAGGAAAGTTTCCAGTCAGCATGCAGACTTTCAAGGACGGTGATCAAAAATGAGTGAAGTTCTTTCACATACTGAGTAGGCGAAATGACCCACCACGTAGAGCAGAAAGAAAAAAAGGGTCTAATAGGAATAATTTCAGGATTTGTCTTTCTGATGCCTGCATCTTGTGTCCGATTATAGCAGAAAACACAAGCGTGTAGAGATTCAACGTTTGAAGGGGGCTTCTCTGGAGCCTAAGTATATCTGTACATGTGAGGACACGTTTATCACAGTGAGGTTCAACAAAACAGTTGAAGGGGGGACACTTTTTAAGATACTAGTTTATGTGTAAAAATCAACTTTTGCATTCCTGGTGCATTGTGTAAATTTGCCGTGCAGGAAACATAAGTGAAGCCATTTGGTTTTGTGGCATTGGTGTGGGCTGGCTCGGGGGGGAGGGGGGTAAAGTTGAGGCATTGATACAGTATGAGGAGAGCCAGATGGTTGTGTTACACATCTTTTGTGTTCTTGTTTGCTTCTTAAAGCAGTTGCAGAATTTTGCCCTTGGCGATATTTTCTTCATGCTTGTATGTTCTGCTATGAATTTACTTTTTTGTCAGAGTACTTTGAAANCACGGGGCTTGAACCCACAAACTGCGAGATCATGACCTGAGCCGAAGTTGGATGCTTAACCCACTGAGCCATCCAGGCACCCCTATAAACATATATTTTTAATGTTAAGTATGTTAGTAAATAGTAGGGGGGGCTGCTTTTCTTTTTTCTTAGCACACTGATTTAAGCTACACTGTGTGAATTCAGAGAAAGATTTTTGCAAAAATACGAATGTAGAGTTGACGATAGAGGGATGGATGGAGATAGATGGAATAGATAGGTTGTTTTTCCAGTGGTAATGAGGCTTATCTGATTAGAAATTTTAACTTTTTCGATTACTGGTAGCTGCTTCTCGGGTTGTGGTTTACCTATTGTGTTTTACCAGCGAGCCTGGGTTGGTGGGATTTAAGTTAAGTCAGAACGCTTGGGGATAGGTTGGTGGCTTGCTTTCCTTTAGCCTGGGTGTTTGGATGGCTTTCCTCAGAACTGTGGATCACTCCACCATTGAAATTCATTTCCTACTGAAAGCAAATTATGTTTTGAGATCACCGGTGGCAAGGGATGGTTAAGATGTTCTGACTGCATATAAGAGATGATATTTTATCACTGAATGCTTTTAATAAGGCTTTGCTTTGGAGCCCCCCCCCACCCCACCCCCGTTGTGATAGAATGGTTCAGAATAATTTAATGCCCTTTCCAGAGTCCCAGTGTATCTCATTTTCCTTTGCTCAAACAAGAGAGGAGCACAGGATCCTTGGGTGCCAGTTTCTTCTCTGTCGCACACAGATTTCCAACTTGAGTTGGAACCTGCCGTCTCTGATGGGAAAACAGGAAACTTGCAGTCCTCACCTTATTGAAATCTCTGCCTCTTTAAGTCACAAGTCTGAGGCGACTCCTTCCAATAATGAAGCCATTGTGCGCATCCTATCTGATCGGTTCTTGAAATGTTTTAGTAAGTCTATCTTACAACATTATAAGAAGATAATCAGCAGCCTTAGAAGGTCCCCATCTGGACTGTAGAGTTCTTTTACTGAAAGATGTTTTGCCGTTTTGAGATAGCTCTCGCGTTTCATCATCTGTTCCGCTGAGATGAAGTGCATATGAAAAGTCAGTGACTCTGAATCCATCTGTTGTTATTATTTTCCACTGATAATTGGCTTGAACAATGAAATGTCTGTGTCTGCAGCCTTTGAAACTGTACACCCTGTTTATTTTCTGGAGGCCTCCCTGCGACTCCCCCGCCCCCATTTTTTCCTTCCTTCATTCTCGCTCAAGCTTACAGCCAGTGGCGCTCGCGTGAGGATGACATCTTTGACTCTGTGCATCAGTATGTGTCACTCAGCATCTAAAGCTTGCATACGGATTTTTGTCACAATCCCCGTGTTTGTGCCGTTTGCTCCAGTCTCCAACACTCCTGGCAGCAGGAAGCTTAGCTGGGCCACAATGCGTGGATCCCTTACCTGGACTGTCTGGTTTATTTCACTGTCCTCATTAAAATATTAATTTCGGGTGCAGTATCTAATACCTATGGAATTAGATACTACCTATAATTGTATAATATATTCAGTTGCATCCAGGTTTGCACGATACAGAGCATTAATATTGGATTCCACTAACAGCACTTCCATTAGCTTGCTCAACCAGTATGAGATATAGATGAGCTAGGAAGCATAACTACCCGCCAGAACTGCCAAAACAGTCATTAGAAGCTCCATTGGGATGGACAAAGGCTTTTTCACAGTGATATACTGATTAAATTTTGTTCTATGGTTTATTTGCATCAAGGTTAGATCACTATCGTCTGGGGAAGTGGGTCATCTAACACCTTATTTGGAAGGTCATTTTGAAACAAAATAGTGAATAGAATAGGCATCTTTAGTTTCTTTAGAAACCCTCCTCAGGAACCTGTGTTTGATTCTTGGGGTGGGGGCGGGTTGGGAATCTCTAAATTTTTTTTTCCTCTCTTCTCCAAGTTACGCCATAATGTATGTTTGACATGGGTTTTTCTGCCTATTTGTAATTCCCCCCCCAACTTTTCAGTAATACCCATTTGCTTTTGCAGTGGAATGACATGGCCAGAAAGCAGTGTTGTATTAATAAAAGAGAACTTGGTTTTGACATAGAAAAAGCTTCCTTATTTCCCTTGGCTAGCATCATCGCCGTACGTTCTCGGAGGCCGTGAAGGATGTGTGGACCCCATTTTGGTCCAAGTGGTAATGTAATGACACATCTTCTAGCACTGCTGGGTTTGCCCCCACGTTACTATGTGGCATTAGAAGGAAGCAGATGAACACAATCTTACTTATATTTCAGTCGAAATCATTTAAAGCTACAAAAGTTATTAAAAAATAATTATGTTCCTCAGACCAACATGTAGCTGAAACAGACAGTAAGAGGTTTGAGGTGAGTGAGTTGACTCCCCAGATGGAGGAAAGGCACTCGTGAATTCCTGGTGCCTGCGTGTTTTTCCTTTTGCTTCAATTTCTCGGTTCTGAGGACAAATTATGTGGAGGTATGGCATATTTTCTGCCGAAATGGAGAAAATTGTTGACTGTAATTATGTTATTTAATTGAAATTATAAGTGGTTGAGGCCACTCAGTTAAAAGCATCCGTGCTAATATATGGATAATGTTTTTAAATGAGTGGTCATGGATTGATGACATTTGAAAGGCAGGCATTTGGGGTGTATTTTTGGAAGACACAAATTACGTTCCTTAAATCATTAGCAAGCTAAAGAGCGTCAAGTGGCATGGTTTTTGTTTATCTTCTCATTAAATATGTGCCAGTATTATCTGGATGACTGTATATACACATGTACATATGCATGTACATATATGGGTATGTGCATAACTTATATATGTAAATCTTTATACATATATAAAATCGACCTTTCCCAGGCATCAGTTCATAGTGTGGCAAAGCACCAAAAACAACAACAACAACAAACCCAATATATCAGGTATCTCTCTCTGACCTTACACTGTGGCTGAAAAACGTGACTGTTGATAACTTTGATTGAATGTTAGAGATTTAAGTGCAAGCAGTAGTAAAACTCCGGTGATGGCTCTTATCCCAACTTCTTTTTGAAGTAGCTGGAGATAAAACAATAGCACTATATTCTCTCCCCCCCTGCCTCCCCCCCCCCCACTGGAGGAGTGAGTTCTTAATTACTAATGAATGCGATTCATTTTAATTGTTATTATAGCAACATAACGTTTAACTGTCTCCTGTTTAGTCCCTGTGCCCCGGCACGGGCGGGGTCTCCTGTCAGAGAGAGGACAGGTAGAAGGCACAGCAGGCGTCTGATTGAGCCAGTTATTCATTTGCTGAGTGTTTGTGTTTATGCAAAGGGGCCTCTTCCTGCATATTTAATCTAGAGTAAGGCAGTGGCTTTTGTTGTGTTTAGCCCACATACCTTCAGTCCTTCCTCACACTGCCGCCAGCTCGGGAGCCCTGAGAGCCCGCAGGCTTCCGAGCGCCTGTAGTTTCTCCCTTACAAACTCTCAACTTTCTTCCGTTGTGTGAAAATTGCCTCTCCGGCCCCAAAGCTTTCCTTCCTCAGCATGAACGGGTAAGTGTGTGCGAAGCCAAGGCTGATACTTTGTTTCATTTTAGAAATGTTGAGAGGCTACTTTCCTGCTCCTCTGGGCGCCTCCTGCCAGCACCCTGGGTCCTGGGTCCTGGTTCCTGGGCCGTTGTCAGTTGCAGGCTGTGTTGAAATAGACGAGTGCAGGTGCCTCTTAGGNGGATGGGTAAGAGGGAGAGAGAAAAAGAGAGAGAGAGAGAGGAACAGCTTTATTATTCTTTGTCCTAACAAATCCTGTTTTGTAACTGTCCTGGAGATAACGCTGCCATTGTTTGCTAAAAGCCTTCCAACAGTGTGCAAGACCGAACTGTAAGAAAGCAGTGAAACTCTGCTGCTGTATTGTCTATACCCGGGCCAGGGTCCTCCCCGAAGGTCTGTGCCGGAATAGGAAGGGTTTTCTTCAGTGGAAATCGAATCGTCTCTTCATTGATATTAATAGCACACTAGAGAGGTTGGCCATGATGCTCAGAGAGGCGGTGGGGAGGGAAGGAAATCTGATCCTCCTGGGGGTTTGGGGGGGGGGCGAGATGACAGCCTCTTGGCCCCATGGTAGAGGAGACATCCATCCAGGCTCAGGCTGCATAATGGCATCCTGGCTTAACTGTTTGCTCTAGGAATTTTAATCTTGAGCTGTTTGTTTTACTATCTGGGGTCTTGCTATTTTTTGTTCCTGTACTGTCTTTAGAAAGCACCATGTTCAGGGTCGAATCCAATCTTTTTAAAAAGTGGATTTAAAAAAAAAAGCCTCCGAGAAATTGATGTACTGTGCTCTTAGATCATTCTGGGCTGTGATGGTAGGAGTCTGCTTTCTTTCAGAGTGTTATACTTTCAAAAAGGACCTGCCACAGCCGAGAGGGATGCACCATCCAAGGAAGAGATGTCCTATGTAAAGATATTCCAGGGACTAGGAATTGTGTCCAGGGTCTAAAAGAAGGAGTTTTCATTACCGGTTAACTGTTGCCTCTGCTTGAGTAACTCTTTTCAACAGAAGAGTGTGCTGTTCCCTCGCAGGTTGGAAACTGTGAGAATTTAAATAAAATTTCATCAACCTTATTAAAATATGTAGGGAGTTGGGTCTTCTTGGGTACAAATCAGTCTAGAGACTTCGAAGCATTTATTAACAGTGAGGCTGCTGAAGGTTTTTAATAATAAAATTACAAATACCCTATCTAATTGTAAGTATATGACTTTTATACTCCGTTTTTAAGGGGAAAAATACTTTTTTTTTAACGTGGAAAAGTAACTCTGTGAGAGCACCTTCTGTGATTAGCGCTATTGTATTCTTAAATTTTGATTGATAGAGATAATAGTTTTCACTTAAAAATACAGACAGGTACTTTAACTTTCCATGACAATAGCTATTTGCATTTCTTTTATCTTTTTGTTTAACATTTGTGGGGGTTGGGATGGATTTGATTATTAACTCTTATTGCCCACTAAAGGTAAATCTAAAACAAAGGCTTTGTTAGAGCTTCAAAGAGAAAACAGCAAATATTGTTTTTGGGTTTCAACATTTAAAGGCTGTTAAAGGATACCTATAAAATATTTTCACATGACCATGGCCAGGGTTTTACTTTTCTGTAAGGTAAGAGAGAGTAGTCTCTCCCAGTGAGAGGGACCAGTGTGGAGCTGTCGCTGGGCGGGCTGGGCTCCCAGCCTCCGGTAACCTCTCCCGGTGCGCCTTGGCTGGGGTTGCCTTTCCCATGTGGCTTAACCTACCAGCTCCTGTAGGGTTTTCTTACTAGATTGGACCCCAAAGTTAGGTTCCATGATCTGGTGAGAGTCACAGAGGGAGAGGAGAAAGGAAGCAAAGTGCTCTGTGCAGCCGTAGGAGGGGACTTCGGGGGAATGATGGTTGACTTCTTGGGTAGACCGAAGTACAAGAAACATAGCAGTGGTCAACCCAACAAGCCTGGGTGGGCCCCAGAGCCCCGCCTGTCCAGCTTTAACTTTCTCTTTTATGCCTTTCTGATTTCCTTCCTTCCTTCCTTCCTTTCCCCACCTCTTTTGCGCTCCTGGCTTCTTCTCTCCCTCTTTCTTCTCCTTTTTCTTTTCTTATTTCTTTCCTCTCTTCCTTCCTGCCCTCTTTGCTTTTTGTTTCTGGAAGCCTGACTCAATATTGAAGTTATTAGAGCAGAGGAAAAAAAAAAAAAAACAACTTTGCGGTTGATTTCTGAGTGGATTTTCTTGTCCCGAGTGCGGAAAATGAAGTGACCCTTGTACTATCATTTTTCAGTGAGGCAAATTTGTGTTGATATGCTCCTGTTTTTCTAAGAAATCTTTGAAAAGACATTAAAATCCACATGTTAGGTAGGAGTCACTAGCTAGAGGTAGCAGTCTCTGCGAAATTAGCCCATATAGACCTCTGTTTTCTTAGGTGAAGTATTATGCCCTTTGACTGGAGTATTTGGGGTACTGTAAGTTTGAACCATGTTCCTGGACTGTAAGAGAAAACATCTGCCTTCATCGTGGGCCAGGAGCTGGCTGTGACAGCCTCGCATCCCCGGTGATACTGGTGCACGGTGGATTTAAGGCATCATTTGAGGGACTGAAGGTTAAGATGAAAACCTTTGGTCATCCTTCACAGTCCTTTTGTATAATTGTATAAAATGAAACATAATGCAGAAATCCTGATGCAAATCATTTTCTTCAGCTGCCATGAAAGAAAGGGCGGGGGAGACTCATAGTGGGACGAGTAGAGAATATGTCGTTCACTTTCACTCTTCTGGAATGAAGTCAAACCTCCATGTTTACCTGCACTAGCTTGGTTCCAGCAGGGCCCTGCCAGTTGGCCTTACGTATTATTTATTACACAGATTAAATTAGGGGCAAAAGACACCCATCCAAAGTATGACATTGAAGCATTGTGGTGACCTAAGAGGGCTACAGAATAAAACTCTTAAGGGGTGGGGGACGGGAGGTTGGGAAGGTGGAGGAAGAGGAGGGTACCTTGGGTTTTCTAACGAGTGGGCTGCTGCGGAAGATGGGTGTCTTGCTCAAGGTCTTTATGGTCAACGCATTGATTCAGATACACAGCACGATAGCAAACAGCAGTGAGAATGCCACACCAGGAATAGCTGCAGCAGTCACAGGGTCCGAACTGTACAGAGAATGACATAAAGGAAAACAAGTCATTTCTATTTACCGTATTCCTGGCTCACCTTTAAACCCTAAAACCAATAGGAAACTTCAGAAAGAGAGAAAAAGAAAATGCATTTCAGATGGTAACAGCATTTTAAAAGAAGACAAGTGGGCAGGAGGGGAATATGTTTCTGTTATCTTAAAAACAAACAAAAGCTTTACCTAATTTTAGTTCTGATGCTTGTGCTGTGAGTAAGCATTCAGATAAACAGTGGATATATTTGATAAGTAAAAGCGATTGTTTAAAATATAAAAAAGCAGACAGTTCTGGAAATGGCAGTTTTACACTTGGGGAAAATGAAATGCAGACTGTTCTAGTTGGTGATTTCTGATTCTCCTAGGCTTGTAGTGATGCAGATTCAGGCCCCAGCACTACGCCCTAATTTTCTTGTCTATAATATTGACACATTTCATTTAATTTAGCATGATGGCAAACAGCTGTTGAACTATTAATCTCTTCTCTGCAATGCTAGAAAAATACCTTTTCGATTCCTTGGCTAATGTGTACTAAAAACTAAAATCAACAGAAATAAATAAATGAGTGGTCAAGTGTGGATTATACGTTAAAATGCATGGAACCTCACAATGGAAGAAACCCTGGTTTGTATCACACTGTCAATGTGGTTTTTTTTTTTTTTTTGTATAAGTAAAAATTAAACGTACCTGATCCCATATTGCTTTAGTAACTGTAAGTTGGAGGGTCAGTTGTATAATTTTGTTTCCCTAGGGGAAAATTACACTTGTAAGACCTGGGAAGGTAAATCAGCTTATCATGTTGCTCTCTTTTCACTTACACACTGTACTGTGTAGACACGTGCGTGGAGAAACAGACCTCATCTTTACCTGAAATCCTCCTACAGGTTGGAATGCAAGGCCCTAGCTAACTGTATTCAAAGTAGGCATTTTTGCAGTGTGTTTTTTTTTTTAAATTAAATTTTAATAAGGTCCAGTTGTTTGCCAGGCCTATATGATAGCAATCTCATCTGCATTGCAAAGTCTAATACTATATAGATCTGACTGCCAAACATGCAAAAAATAGATGCAACTCAGTAGATTAACATGAAAATTAGTTTAGAGAGCGTGCAATGGGGAGCGTTTCAAGGAAAAAGGAGGGAGAATGGCTGTTCTTGCCTTGCGTTGAGTAGAACCTGCCAGTTCACTTAGTTTCCATTTAAGATGGCCTGAACGATGGGATGGAGATTTCTGGGGTGTAGGATCATTACTGTTTCTTGTATCTAATGAGCTCTTCTCACTTGGGAGTCCGGGGGCCGCTTCGCCAATCTCCACATTACCTCGAGGACCCCCACATCACCGCTCCCTGGTTTCTTACCACCAGAGGCCTCGTCACCATTCTGGCCAGTGGAGAAACTAATCCTGGAGTCACACATCAGCCGTGTGTCTCACGATTTTCATTTTCAATTTGAATTGTTTTGTGTGAAAACAAAAAGGTTTGGGGCAGGTTGCAAAATAGTAATTTTAAGTCCCACGGCTAGGGTTTTCCCCCACCCAAGTGGTGAACATTTTTGGTGAAAACCTCCAATTTCCTCTTACAGTAAACATGAAAATTATGATTTCACTCAGAGCCTGCATTTTTTTCCAATCTTTATGGCAAGAATCTGCATATACTTGCTTGTGGAAATGTCATAAATTGGCCTCATATCAATTCCTCAAAGATAGTGCTCACCAAAGTGCCACTTTCAAATCTTAGCCCTTGTGAAATAAGATTTAACTCTTCTCAATAATGTTTGCCTTTCCACATTCAGGGCCGACAGCAGAGGGATAAGCAGGGATATATTCTGTATAAAATTAAAACCACTTCATTACATATTGTCCTGAAGAGTGAGCAAAAGGATATTAACATTTTAGTAAAATGGTGATCTGATCTTAGCATCTTAAAAAGAAACCTGACATGAGCATTTGGTCAGCTGATGTGGGATGAATCCTCTGCCCTGTTGGTAACTTGATCTAAATTAATAAACAAATGTTTTTCTTTTCACTTGTGCCATATGTTGATCCCGGTTACATGGGCAGAAAGAGGCAGCTTGTAATGTTTCTTAGAGGATTACACACTGTTTTGCATAAGAGAAGATGCAGAGGCAGGAGTAGATGTGGAATAAAACCTTCTTCCAGCTTTCTTTGTGTTTTAGGGAGCTCGATTTCAGTTGTTTATTTCATCTGACACATCCATTTTTATTTAACTTAGTAGATCTGGGAGATACATGCTAAGTGGAAAACACTGTGTGAACGGTGAACGGCTTTCACCAACCGATTAACCCTCCGCCCGTCCGCAAACTTGAGGATCCTGGTGCCCTCCTTCGTTGCGAAAGGTCCAGGGTGACATAAAGCAGCTTGTCCAACAGAACTCACTCTCTTCCTAAGGGGAACCCCCCCCCCCACACACACACACACACAAGCTTGGGCTTTCATGAAATCAGAGATGGCGTGGATGCTTCACCAAACAGACTCGTTCAGGGAGCAGTCTGGTTTCCAAAAACCAAAGCCTATGAGTCACGTATTAGTGCACAAGAGAATAAATTGATAGGTAACAAGATGAGGAAAAGTTCATATGCAAAATTCGCAGTGTTTCCCTTTATTTTTTTTTCATCCTCGTTCTTGCCTCAAGGAGCTGATCAGCCTGTGCACGGGATCACCGGCCCTGCGACTTGTTTTGATGAGCCCGGCAAGTCATTTGCCATGAGATGTGGTGTTCTTTGCATCGATCGCTGGCAAATAGGCGGTTGCTACTTTCTCTTGACATTCAGATTTTGATGTTCTCTTTTGTTTTCAGGGTAAGAAGTGACCTTTTGAGGTGACTGTACCTGAAGATTGCTTTCCAGAAGCCAAAAAAGGTAAATGCGATCTGATTCGTGGAATTATATCTAGGGCTGTACTTACCTCCTCTAGGGAGGGCTCGGTTCTTTTCCGATCTCCGCACTTAGCAGATGTCTGTGAATTTATTTATGTAAGCATGTAGGTAATAGCATCTTTTGGGAGGTGTTTAAAGAAAAGACTGCCCTTGAGAAATGGTCCACAGAGTGACAGTTTTCTCTCAAATATGATCAGACTTTCCTATCTTTGTTGAAGCTGAATTTTTTTTTTTTGGTTGTCGACTGGGTGGACTTAAAGTTGGAAAGGCATATCCACATCACGAAAGTGGTGATTCATAAAAATTAACTGCTGCAAACAAGAGTGGCGCATGCCAGTGTTCTGTGCTGAAGTGGTGTCACCCAATTGATGTTCATCTGGTGGCTTTACAATCACCTTCTTTCAGAAATTAACAGTCAGGCAACCATAGCAACACGGCACCTTGATAGAACTGTGGAGCGGCGTGGGGCATGTCCCTGTGATGTCAGTATGAGGCTGCCTCATTCCCTTGACCTTGGTTGGAAATCAAATGAGTATTTGATTTTAAAATTAGAAGTTTTCAGAGAGACTAATGTAGCTTGATGAATTAAAACCAAATTAAATTGTCTCAAACTCACTTTTGGGAGGGGGAACAAGAAAGCACTCTCTTTAAAATGGTTATGGATGCTCCATTATTTCCTTGATTCCCACAGTCTCTCTCCCGCGCTCATCTCACACAAGTTCATATTGCAGGTCATTTTAATGGCTGATGTTTCTCCAGTAACGTCTTCATTTTATTTTTTGAGTTTTGGCCAATAATTGCTCCATTCAATTTAGTAGATTTGTGTCTCTTTTAAAACAGGTTACTCGAGGGCCTGATTGCACAAAGCCTTCACTCAGATATTACCAAGTTAAGTTTATGAATTGGTAAGACAGGCTTCTTACTCTTTAGTTGAACATGTTTTGGGTTTTGTTTTGTTTTTAAACTTTTATAATGTGAGGATTCTTAGATTACTTTTGTGTTTCATCTCGCTGAGCATTCTGAGGTTCTAGCACGTATTTCACAGGTACGGATTTATTTTTCTAGTTGTCTCCTGGCACATTTGATAGGGGGTCAGAAATCCAGCTTGCCCCATGTCACCACCTTTGTTGTTTAACTTAAGTCTTTGTGGGAAGCATCTGATTGCCCTCTGCAGAGGACAGCCCCTTTATATGCTCCAGCACAGAAAGGGTTGATCTCAGGGCAGGACTTTTGGCAAAGCTCTTCCCCTTCCTGAGACTCAGTGGCCTGATATTAAAAACGAAGGCTTTGTTAATTTCAGGGATCTGCACACTTTTCCTGCCAAAGGCCATACAGATTATTTTCTGTTTCGTGGGCCCTTCCTTCTCTGCCACAGCTACTCAGCTCAACAGCACGTGTGTCTCCTGGTCTCTCTGAGCCCAGCGAGATCTCAATCCAGGATGTTCCTCATGCAGAGCTGCGCCAGGTGTTTAAACTCATCTCATGCCTTAGGAAAGATTTCTGGCAAAGCTAAAAACTGATTAAACGATGCGGCGCCTGGGTGGCTCAGTCGGTTAAGCGTCCGACTTTGGCTCAGGTCATGATCTCACAGTTCGTAGGTACAAGCCCCATGACGGGCTCTGTGCTGACAGCTAGCTCAGAGCCTGGAGCCTGTTTCCGATTCTGTATCTCCTTCTCTCTCTGACCTTCCCCTGCTCACGCTGTCTCTCTCTCTCTCTCTCTCTCTCTCTCTCAGAAATAAATAAAACATTAAAAAAAAAACCTGATTAAACGAAGCTAAATATGTGGTTGAAGAGATGAAATATTCACCCTGAGAATTGTGTTACCCCAACAGCCTCAAAGATGGGCGTCATAAGTGGGTTTTCATTGTTTTCTTTGGAGTCACCTGTAAGCATGAATTACTTTTCCTGTGACTTGATGTCTTTATAATGGCCTGTGCTAACACCCATGACCTGACAATGTGCACGTTTGCATTTGTGCAATGTGATTTGTTTCCAATTCTGTGATACTGTTCCAAGTTTAAAATACAGTGAGTCAGGAGCAAGTTGGGGAAAATAAGTTTCCAGGAATTTTTCATTAGTGTTGACTAAGAGAGGTAGTCCATGGGGAGGGAAAAAATGTTTCTTAATAATTAATATCAAGGACACAATGTATTGTACTATATGATATATTGCAAATAAGGAATGAGTGGGTAAATGTCAGGAACAGTGAAAAATTTTGTCCTTCTGATTGCTTTTGTTATGACACAAAGGAAGCTGATTAACAAAGTCCTGTAGCTTTTCTTTTCAACTTGACTGCTAGGAAGCTCAGAGGAAGAGATTGTGCTCCAACTCTGTAGCTTTTTTTTTTTTTTCATTCCAGCTTTTTGTTATTGATATCTTTTTATATAAACCTCATTTTTCCTACCCCCCAATTAACATGGTGTTATTTAATTTGTTTTTCTTTTATAATATCAATGATCTTACCTGACCTTCATTTCAAATTTTATTTTCTTTTAGAAATCAACTAAGGTATATAGGCTTAAATAATAAGCCACATGTATTTTTTACCTTTTAACAAGCTCAAAGATCCTTAAAAAAATGAATCCTTATATATTTTGGTCTCTTGAATATAAGGGAAAAAAATTGTTAAACTGTAATGTCTAACCAGGATCTGTAAGATGGTTGGAATGGCTAGTGTTTCTTCTCAGGGAATAAATCGTAACCAGAGAAGATCATGCTATCCAGGGATGGTCGAGAAACCAGCCCTGTCTCCACATCATCAAACCGAGGTAGATTCAGATGCCAGGAGCCTCTCAGTAAATGCCGTGCCCGCATTTGAAATCTGGGAATCATTAACAGTCAGCATAGATGCAAATAAATATGTCTACATTGGCACTATGGGGAAACCTAGTTATGTGCATGAAAGTGGCCAGGCAAATTCAGAAAAACAGATGAAGCCGTTTTTCAAATTTAGATTCAAAGGTCTGACGAGTCATAAATAACTGTTATCTTACTTGCTAGCGATGTAATGATTTCCTTCCAAGTGGATCTGAGCCCTTTACAAAAATGGTTTGGTTGCCAGCATTCTTGAAAGGTGGGTAGTAATTATTATAATGCCCACTGCACACAGTGGGAAGGTGGTCCCATAGACGATTACTTGCCCCCGGTCATATAGAATGTCAAGACGGGACCTAAAGAAACGTCTTGCTCAGGTCACGATTATATTGACATTGTTTTATCATGGCAGCCTAAATTTGGAGACTCAATCAAGGTTTATGTCATTTTTCTCTCTGCTTTCCCCAACCTTGGCATTTTACCTATATGTGTTTTTGCTTAAAATCCACATCCAATTTATAAAAGTCATCTTATATCAGTTCTAAATGGTATTAGGAGTGGATTCTTATAATTGAAACCACAATTAACTGATTGTTTTTAAGGATTTTAAGCATCTTCAAGCTTCACAATTATGTACTGGTTAACCTTTTTTAAATTTTAAATTTTTTAAATTTCTTTTTTTTTTTAAGGTTATTTATTTTGAGAGAGAGAGTGGGGGAGGGGCAAACAGAGAATGCACGAGAGAATCCCAAACAGGCTCTGTGCTGTTAGTGTAGAGCCTGATGTGGCGCTTTTTCGCACGAACTGTGAGATGATGACCTGAGCCAAAATCCAGAGTTGGACACTTAATCGACTGATCCACACAGGCGCCCCTTCAGTTTCTTTTTTAGAGCTAACTTACTTGTGAAAAAATCGAGAAACCATCTAAAAGATAGTGTGATCATCCCTACCCCAGATCTGAGCTCTTTTTTGTTGGCTCAAGGAATATAAAGCATCCTTCTAGCCTCTACTCACTGTGTCTTGCATATTGTGAATTATATCTTGTTTACAAATAAAGGTAAAAATGACTATTTACCTCTTTAAAATCTATCCATTCTTTCTTCTGGAAGTGTGTATTTATTTGATTTAAATATTTAGTAGCAACAAATTCAAAGTTCAATCACTTTCAAAATGACCACTTTAGAGAATTCAGCATTTGAATTAGGTGAATATCAATTCATCAAGTTGTTAATGAGACATAACAACTTGATGCCTCTTCATCGAGCCACCAGATAACCCCACTGGCTGAATCACTGGCTCATTCTGTTCAGTTAAGCATTGAAGTCCTTCTGGCTCCCCCTTCTCCCCGCGTATCCATGCTTGTAATGTAATAGGGTAAAGGCTGGCCTCATACAACATCGTGAGCCCAACACACAATGTCTTAAATAAAATGGAAGGTTGCTTTTTTCTTGTATAACACTCTGGCCAGTCCAGCTTGACTGCAGGTCCTTTCTTTTGCTCTTCTATCTTGGGACTTTGTTATCACTTACGCCGGTGAAACATAGTGGAGAAGTCCAAGGCCAGCAGTTTTCTTTGAGGCAAATGAGTTAAAAATTGCACACATCACATCCATTGACCTGTAATTGGTAAGATGATAGTTACATGGTCGTAAGGGGCTCCGACAGCCCTTGGAAGTGTTTCTACCAAGGTGTCCAGAGACATGGGAGACTTGGAGAACAGACTTAAGGGGACATTTCGAACACAGCGACTTGACTGATTGAATTTCCCCAATCCAGTGGTTTCTTTCTTCCTTTCATCCATCCATTCATGTATCCATTCATTTGTGCAAAAGTACATACTGCATCCACGTATAAATTCCCACTGTAGATATTTACTGATGATTGTGATGATTGTAGATATTTACTAATGATTGCTAAGATCATAGCATTGCATAAGAAGGACATGGTCTCGTGGATGCCAGGTGGCTCTTTCGGGCAACCAAAAGAAAGTGCAGTTTCTAAGAAAGTGCAGTTTCTAAGTCGAACGATAACAGTGTGATGGCTACTAGGAAGAATTTTATGGAGAAAGGTAGGCGGGTAACCATCTGGCTCTTGATTTCGGCTCAGGTCGTGATCTCATGGTTTGTGGGTTCAAGCTCCACATCAGGCTCCAGTTCTCACAGCCTGGAGCCTACTTGGGATTCTTTCCCTTCCTCTCTCTCTGCCCCTCCCCTGCTTGCACTCACACTCTCTCTCTCTCAAAATAAATAAACATTTTTTAAAAAAGAAGGAGGAGGACACGGTCTGTGTCTTCATATTGCTTATTTATAGAGGGGAAGACAGTTACTACGAATGACGATGACCAACGTTAGGAAGAGCAAATATTGGTTGCTGTGAGAAAGTGGTCTCTGCTGGCGAGACCGACATATCAGGGCTTTATATATTTTAGCCCTATGTGGAAGCTTTGTTAGCTTAACTTGACTTCTTTCTGTCTTTCATGCCGATGCCGTTGTGACCTTTGTCAGGCATGTTAATTTGGTTAATAGCTTTATTGAGTTATAATTGACACATAGTACAGTTCTCCCAGTTAGAGTGTACCATTCATTGGTTTTTAGTGTATCCCCAGGGTTTGCAACCATCATCACAATCTAGTTTCACAACAGTTTCAGCACCGCAGAAAGGGACGCCATAACCATTAGCAGCTACCCCCTCAACTCAGCCCCTGACAACGGATCTACTTTCTGTCTGGAGAGAGTGACCTATTTGGGGCATTTCCCATAAATGGAATCCTACAATATGTGATCCCTTGGGAGTGACTTTCTCCCCTTAGCGTAGTGTTTTCAAAGTGGAACCCAAGCATTTACATTTGCCCCTCTCTTACAACCTTAGAGTTGTTTGAGGTCTTCCTCTTAACCCCAACAAAATGGCGACCTGAAAGAGTCTCACAAGAGATGGAATTGGGGAGAAAACTACTGTTCTCATGTTGTTTATATTTTCATAGAACTGACTTGGCCTCCCAACAGTTAAACTTCAAAATTTAAATGTTTGCATTTTAAGTTAGCTGTTTTTAAACATTGTTAAGCATAATGCTAAACCAAGTTACTCTGTAAACAAGGGCTGTTTCTCTTGAATGTTAGACTCATGGAAAAAAATTTCTTAAGTATTGATTTCCAGAGAAATATGCTCAATAGAGTTCGTTTTCAAGCAGAAGTCACTTGTTGAAATGCCCACCAAGGAGTAGTTAAAGACAGTCTTTGCAGCAATAACCAACTAGCCACGTTTTGCACCGTGAACTATCAAAAAATACAAAAGCAAGTAACACATCGTCCTATTCATCTTTTTAAAATGATGCTTTTGTCTTTCCATCTGCCAAGGGCACCAATATCGCAGTTGCTCACCTTGAGCATCTTAGGAAGAGATTCTGTTTAGGTGACACCCTAACCACTTAACAGAGGTAGAGGGAATAATGCCTTTCTTTGGCAATTGAAAGACCTCAGGAAGAAATGTAAAGCTTAACTGTACAAAAACTAAACCCCGTTTAAGGGAGCAGATCTGTGTTAACCTTGACTGTATTTACTACCCCCTCATGTCTAGTAATATACAGAACCCTAAAGGAGCAAATGTTCTATTGATGGTAGAATCCATAGTTTGAGTCCGTTTTAAAAGTTGACCAACCTTCTTCTGTCCAGGGCTGAATTCGGATTTGAAGTTTACCGTATCTTTTTAAAAGTCTCCTCGTGAGTTGGGGGGTTTGCGATTGAAAAATGAGGATCAGTCGTTTAAGTTTGTACTTCTGTGTCCTCGATCTGGACTATTGTATTTCCGTGGCCTTTCCATGGGGGGTGGGCATGGGGGGAGAAAAATGAAACACTTGAAATCTTTCTGATCTTTTCAAATGTACTCTTTTTGAAGTGTGAAAATCATGCAGATATTCCCTTGAATATTGTATACTAGCATGCATGTACTATATAATTATAAGCAATTAGATATTTTGTTAATTATCTGACATGGCAGTGAGTTATTTAAAATTACCTATTAATTAAGAAAAAGCCTTGTGTCATTGAATGGAGGTGATGATTTCGGTCTGTGGATTGGCATGGCACTTTAATTCCTCACCCTATCCCTCTGGGCCTCTTTTTTCTGGAAGCCATTTACCCTTTCAGAGGGTCCTGAGCAGTCCCTGGAGGTCAGAGAAAGTGCCCTAAAATCCGTTCATTACTTTGAAGTTTACTTAGAGCAGTGATTGGCCGAGTGGGCATTGAGACCCATTTGTGGGTTAGGAAATCAAGTTAGTGGGTTGTGCCCAAGAAATTTTAAAAGACGGACTAAGCGTACAGTAGAGTAGAATAAAATAGAATAAATGCACCCTGTCCAGCATGGAAACCACCAGCCACATGCTTGCAGTGCGATCAGCCCAAACTTACATGGGCCGTAAGTGTGAGTTCCACAAAGAATTTCAAAGACTTTGTAGGGAAAAAAAGTATTTGAACAGTTATTCTTTGTGGATGGCACACTGAAATGATCATATTTTGGTTATGTTAGGTTAAATAATATAAACTCCTCAACTTAATTTCATCTGTTTCAGTGTGGTTTCAAATACATATATGGCAGGCATTATATTTCTAATGGACAGCTTTGACCAGGTGGGTGGCAAATATTAAATACAAAGACACGGTGGTAGGTGCTGGGGAGAAAATAGAGGAGAATAAGGGAGATCGCATTGCTAGAGGAAGGGGGTCCAGCTATAACTAATCAGGGTCGTTCTCTGTAAAGCACAGGTATTTGAGCAAAGATGTAGCTTGTTCTAAAGAGAGCAAGTTGGCTAGTGTGACTGAAGTCAAGTCATCAAGGTTGGGGGTGGGGGCCAAGGTCAAGAAGCAACAAGGCAGGGGGTGCCTGGGTGGCACAGTTGGAAGAACAAGTGGCTCTTGATCTCAGGGTCCTCCGTTTGAGTCCCATGGTAAGTGTAGAGATCACTAAAATAATAAGTACGTAAACAAACAAACAAACTTCGGGGGGCAGGGAACGAAAAAAAAGAAGAGCCAGACTGAGTAGGGCATGAAGACTCATTGGACTCAGCATTTTAGTAAAATAGGGAACTGTCGATGCGCTTTGAGGTGGGTCAGGATCTGAGTCATGCTTTAAGTGCATCACGCTTGGAAGCCCTTTTGAAAGTTGCCTGTGGGTGGACTAGAGAAGATGATAGGGACTTGTTAGGAGGCCACTGTCATCATCCCAATGAGATAGGATGATGGCCTGGGTGAAGATGGCACTAGAGGTGGTGAGGAGTAGTTACATTTGCTTTATTTGAAGGTAGAGCCAACGGATTTCCTAGTGGAAGAGATGTAGAATTTGAACACGTGGCATCGAGGATGACTCCAAGATTTTGGTTCTGAATGATGGGGTAGTGTCATCTCACGGATGGCTTGTGGGTAGAAAGGAAAGAGTAGAAGATTGAGGTGTGGGTACCAACCAACTGCATAAATAGGGAACCCTGTAGGGGTCCACAGGTTTGAGGGTAGAAAGGAAAAGAAACATTTAATCTCACTTGGTACAGCTGGTAAGGTACACTTTATTCAGGACCATCGCAGTAGGTGTAGGGAGCACTCCAGTGAGGTTTTATATAGGAAAGAGAGATTGGGCTCAACTCTGAATACAGCACTGGCAAGTAGAAAGTTATAACCACGGAGCGGTATGGGCATCAGTGGGTGGAAATCTACCAAGAGGAAACATTGTGGGTAAGCAGAGAGTCTCAGCTAAACAGGTGTCACAGCCCAGGGTGAACAGACATTACCTGGGGATTGGGAAGGATGAGGAATCCAGTCAGGTGTCAGCAGTGATCAGATATTGAAGTTGGTGAAGGGCATTGTGGTCCAGCTGACTTAGCAGGGTTCTTGCTCAAACTGGATTTTATAGGAAGTTGCCCAGATGGATTCAGGAGCCTGACCGAAGGTTGGTCCAGCCGAGGATCTTTGTCAAGGGTGGATGAGGGAAACCGGGAGCATCGTTGTGGACATGAGGGGTTTGAGCTATTTATTATTCACCCAGATTGAGAGTCAAGTGAGCATTTGGATGTGTGGGTCTAGAAATGTCCTAGCTGAGGCTGTAAACCGAGGAGCTGTAAGCATGTAATTGCTATGTAAAGGCACGAACCTGGGTGAGCTCGCCAAGGCAACACTGGTAAAGGGGAATAGGGCTCCTAGATAAGGGTTGGGCAGCCGGCACCATTAAGAAGTTTGATTACAGGATACGGAGAAGAAAGGTCAAAGTTTACAGGAAATTTGGGGGATTTGGGTGCACCAGGGGCCTCCGGAGGACGTTGTTTAAAGGAGGAGAACATTGTCAGCTGCATCAGAGGTTGCTAAGATGTCATAAGGGATGATGACAAAGAACTGGCCATTGTGTTTGTCAACATGGAAGTCATCGACAACCTTAACCACAGTCAAAAGTGTTTGAATCTCATTCCCATAATAGATACTGGCCACATATAACTACCAGTGTAGTTACACTAAGCAAAATGCTGATGGCAGGCATTTTGAATGAAGTTGCCAGGAATTGTGCCTGTTCAGCACTCTTACTTGTTAAGGTCGCACTGGCCCCTCCACGCCTCGCAGCCCCCCCCTCCCCCGGACAGGGGCCTGATGGTGATGTTCGAGTCACAGTGCAGCCTGTGGAAAGCGATCGGAGAAAACTTCACTGCTGCCCCAAGGAATCCTGTGCATTTTGTCCCTTTGAATTCATTCTCTATTCCAGTGGTTGAGATAATACTACGGTTAAGAAAAGGCAGAGGAAAAGGGGGCTATATTAGTCATCTAAAGGTACGCTGCAGCTTGGTGTGGTTGGCATGGTCTCTCGATTAGTGGAGTACTAGTTTGTGCCTGAGCCACGTGTCAGTCTGTGACCTTTACGTTATACTAATATAGGGAGTCTTTGAAGGGTTCATCTGCCTTTCAACTTAACTAAGAACATCAAAGATTCTGGCTTATTCAAAAATTCTGAAGCACAGTTAACATTTTCGAGATGTCTAGTCTGGTCCCAAATCATCGAGCATCTAGAAAATTAGAGGTAAAATAATTCTAAGAATGTGCTTTGTCTCTCTTTAGGTACTAACTACCATTAAGGTAGTATTGGGTGAGGTAGGAAGGTTAGCTCTTTGTGGAAAATAATAAGTGTATTTTTTTCCATTATAAAATGGCATTGACAGAAATTCAAAAAGCATGAAAATTGAGGAAGAAAATGTCATTGGAACAATTTCACCGGTGACCTCACAGAAGCAGTTCATCGTTTTGTCAGTACCCAGCTAGTATTTTGTACATACAGATTTGTTTATCTGTGCTCCTACGGCACACCCTATTTCTTTTCCTATTTTTAATAGTACAATATCCAAGTTTTTTTTAACATTATTACATGTTATATTTAATTATTATTTTTAGGATATTTTGATGATCTCTGTTTTTTGTGTTGTCTATTTGTGCAGTGGTGGGGCTTCTGATGTTTTCCAATTAGTCATGATGTCCAGGGTGTCTATTTTGGGCATCTTAAGATCGTTCAGTTTCTTGAATTAGTTTTATAATTGATGTTGAGATTATAGTGAATCATTCAGTTTCTCCCTCTACTTTTAAATAAATTAAAACTAATCTGAAGCATACATAATCACCCCTTGGGGTGGACTGTATGCATTTTCCACGATTAGGGGAGGTACAATTTACATTAATTTTGATTTCACAATTGCTAGACTTTCAGCTAGTAGGTGTCTTTTCCTCTGACATGAATTGTTTCTTGGTGTTTTCCCACTTTCCCAACTTGATTTTCTGCTTGTGAGCTAGGAATTTTGTGTTCTTTCAAGGGTCAGCCATCATCCTCTTTGTTTTATTATCCCAAACATTGCTCCTTCTCTTTCCCCAGAGCAAGCCATTGATTTATGTTTGCATTTGCATCTCCAAAATTTGCGTTGGTTGGGTTTCCGTCCGTTTACCCAGATAAATTAAAATGTACTTACAGCTTTTAGAGTAGAAAATCTAACTTCTCTTGTTCACCGTACCTCAACAGTATCATCATTAATGGTTTAGGCAACAAATAGTTGAGTTCTGGTGAGGTGCACTGTGTTTTTAAAATTGAGCTGCATGCCACTCTTCTTTGTGGCCATGACCCCATCTAGTTTTAAAATCCCCAAACAGCCGTTGGGTGAAGAAGTAGTCTTACAACTTCAGAGAGGACCAAGGAATGTGAGACCTCTCTGGTCTCTTCCTTATAATTTACGGAAGATGAAACCAACATCCAGGAAAGGAAAGACAAACCCCAGGCCACTGCATAATTGTAGCGCTCTGGGTTGGGAATCCCCAGCCCTTCTACACCTTTTCCTTCCTTTTATGATATAATACCAAAAACAAGTGGAAACATTAAAATACAACTATTGAAAAGTTGACTATTAAAAAAATAAATTTGACAAAAACAAACATGTATTTTTTTAATAGATGGCTCTTATTTTGGATTTCATTTCCAGCGCTCACTCTCATTTTTCCAGCAATGTTAAGGGAAATTATACCATTTCCAAGTGTTTCACCATATTACCTATGGGAAACATCACCTAAATACATTCATGTCAAACCAACAGAAAATAAAAATTAAAATGTTCATCTCAGAAAATGCCCACTTTTCACTCTCCTTCCCGCCTTCGTTTTCCTCCTTCCCTCCTCTTCCAGCTCGCCAGCCATCCGTGCTTCACCGTCTTCTTGCTCTTACCCACTCCCGTCTCTCCCTCTCTGTCTCATGGCTTTCAAAGCTGATCTTTTTCAACAAGGCCATCTGATGAAGATGTATCTAAAAGTAGAATGTTCCTGCTACTTGACTACTACTGTACATTTTAAAAATTGTTGAGCCTTATGTGGGTGAGAATTTCAGTGTCCACTGCCCTTATCTGAGTGATTCATAGGAAGGAACACACCTCCCATGTGGCATGGATTTTGCCAAAGGCTGAGGCATGGGGAAGGATAATTGTGTTTTCCTCATGTTTTTTGAGGCACATACTGTCTCTTTGATTGAAGTACTTACTCTCCAAGATCTTGGTCCCCCTAGTTCTGGAATGGGGTTGACATCCTCTCTTTATTTCCATATGTGGGGTAAAAATACATGAAGACCAATAGAGAGTTCTCACTGGGAGCTTCACCAGCTGAGTTCTCATTACATTATTTGTAATAGAAATAAGAGTAGGAAATGTTTATAAACTTTGTTTTCTCTTCCGGTGACAATTGTAAAACCAACTCATTGTAGGGAATTTGCAATCAAAGAAATGTAGATCCAAATATCAAAGTAAAAATAATCTAGAATCCTGACCCTGAGAATAACATAAATTTTCTGCCATTCTTTTTTCTTTGCATGTACACATATGCAATAAAATTGCCACCATACAGTATATGGAATTGTCTGTCTCTTTTTAAAATCTAATATTACATGGCGAGCATTTTCCCATGGCATGGAGTATTGTTAGACATCTTAAGTGATTGCAGGCTGTGTCATCCTTTTGCATGTAATAAAATTTAATTAACTGTTCTTCGGTATTGGGTGTGGAGATTGCTTCCACTTTTTCTGTCATATATTGCAGTGGATATATCTGTGCACAAGCGTTTCTCAATTTTATTTCTTTAGGTCTATTCTAGAGGGGGAAATTATTAGAAGAGAGTTTATGGAATCCTTATAGGTTTTCCACACATCTTGTCATCTTGTTTTTCAAAAAACCCCAATTTATACTCCCGTTGATACTGATTGAGAGTGTTTATTTCACTGTAACCTTGCCAACAACGAGTATCAACATTTTTTGTTATCCCTTGACCCACAGGGGGAAAAATGTATCTCTTTTTTTGTTCAAGTCTTTGATTATAAATGAAGTCCAGACATTTTGTTTCTTTAGGCTTTTTGTATTTTTTTATTTTAAATTCTTTTCCATGTTTACTTATTTATTTTGAAAGAGAGTGCACATGTGTGTGCACAAGCAGGGGGGTGAGGGGAGGCAAAGTGAGGGAGAGGGAGAATCCCAAGCCTGATCTATGCTGACATTACAGAGCCTTAATCTCATGAATCGTGAGATCATGACCTGAGCCAAAATCAAGAGTTGGACACTCAGTCTACAAAGCCACCCAGGAGCCCCTGCATTTTTTCTAGTTGTTCACAGTTGTTGGAGCCGCCAGGGTTTGAGGGAATGGGAATGAGGAAGCCATGATGCTGAGAGCACAGGGCAAGAATCCTGTCAAGGAAATGGTCCTTGACTGGTAGCTCTCAGGGCAGAATTTCCAGAGTGAATTCCCAAAGCACTACATTGCAGCTTTGGTCTAAGTATTAAAATTGGAAAAGGCCAGGCCACTGGCCCTCAGACATTCCTGAAGCCACATCGAGAGATCTGGGGCTCACAAGCTTTCCAAAAACGTGGATGCTTTTAGTGCCTTCCTTTATTCACCAAATAAGTAGTGAAAGCTTACTTGTTTCACATACTCTGCTAGGCACCGGGATACACTGTCAAACAAAAAAGAGAGGCTCTTTACATGTGGTTAAGGCTCCCTTATTGCTTGATGAGGAGGGCAGACAGACAGTTCTACATAAAGCCCTTAGCGCGGTCAGAGTCATGGTTGCGTCTCTTACTGCTAGTGCTGTTTCTCTGTTAGCAGCAGTGGCTCAGAGAAGAAACCGGCCAGCCAGGTCCCTTCTGGAGTCTCCCTGTCACACTTGGGAAAGGGGCACCATCATGTGGCTGGTGCTCTCCAGCCCAAGAAGCTTCTCTCCGTTTCCCTTTTGGTACCTTCATGTACCCATTGAGCTGGTCTCCTCTAGCCCTGTGGGTCCAGGAGCCTATAGAGAAGCACAGTGGGGTACAGTGGAGACTTAAGACCTTGGGGCCAGACCTGTGGACCTCAGAGGAGCCCCTCCCATTGCATCTGGCCAGTAGGGGTGTTGCCAAAGGCTAAGAAGTGGGGGCAATACCAGGTGCACCCCCCCCTCATTGGCTCTGCTTAATCTGTAAGTTCAACCAGCTGATTCTCATCAACACCTGAAAGAGGGGCTCAAAAAGACCAAATAGAAAAGGAGGGCGTGATTCCTCTCACTTTCTCAGCGCTCTCTGGGATTCCCGAACTCAGCACTGAGTCGGGGGAGACTGGCCCCCAGGGCCAGCACCACTCTGGCTTTCTCTCGGGCTTGTCCCACTCCTGGGAACCACTTGGCAAGGGCCATCCTGTCTGTGAACTCGCCTGGTTCCTGTCACCACGGTTTGAGAACACAGCTGATCTGTAATGGACTTAAATGTTCTCAGTGCTGGAGTAATGAAGGGGTGGCTCGGGGTTTGGGATCCGGTGCCCCGCTTAGAGATGGGGATTGGGGCGGGCCTCGTCTGAGTTTGGATGTGTCCGTTTTTGGACAGGCCCCGATGTGTCGGCCGGTTGTACCCAGCTGAGACATGGGCAGAGGGAAATGACCCATCTCCCAGAGGGGCTAGTGAGGATCATGGAGAGAACAGTTTGGTTAAGAGTTCACGCTTAGAGGTCTGCTTTGCACATCCAGCCCCTGCTATTTTTTGGCTTTGTGATCTTGTAGCAGCAATCAGGTCCTCTAAGCCTTTTTCCCCTTATCTAAAAAAGTAGGGACTTGGAAGTGGTTGGAAAATTAACTGAGCTATTCCAAGTAAAAAGTGCTCAGAGCGATGCCTCATATCCAGGAAGGGCTCAGTGATGTTGGCTCAATAATGTCTCTTTTTATTATTAGCACAGTGCATGGGATGTCGTAAGTTCTCAAGGACGTTAATATATTCTACTGTTAATTTATTTTAAAGTTAATGAAAATGGTTTTTAAATGGCTGTTTTTATTGGGGAGTGTCTATTTAGAGGAAATGGAAATGAAATTGACATCTCGATACCTGCCCCTGGCCCCAAATAGAAAACAAAACAAAAGCTTAAAGATCGATCCTAAGAAGAAAGAAGTGGTTTCTGAGGTTTTCAGGATAACGTTATGTTTCCATATCATCTTCTTCTCAGCTCCCACTCGCCGTCACCAGGTAGAGGGTGTGGCCATGCAGCAGGATCCAACTGGCTCATTTTTGTGAATTTGAATCCACCTCTTCACTGTACCTCAGCGTAGATCTAAGTGCTCAAATTTAGGCCAGGCCATTGACCCCCTGCCCTCCTCCCCCCCCCCCCCCCGATATCTCCTGAGTTCAGATCGATCTGGAACTGCACCTAAACTGAGTGACATTGTGAAAAGTTTTCCAGGGTGGGCACGAGGTTCGTTGGCTGTAACGTAATGTTAGGATGTGACTTACACATGGGGACTGTGTTAGTAGAGCAGTAGCCTGGTGTCTCCGGCACTTCACACTGAGGAATGCGGGTAGAAATCTCACTGAGTTTTCACGGTGTCCAAGGCCAAAGAGAGAGAGGGAGAGAGACAGAGACTGAAATGGAGGGAGCACAGCAAGGAGGTCCCCAGGGCAGGAAGCAGGATTTCCTGGGAGAAAGTGAAGCTTCCTTTCCACTCCTCAGATGTGTTTTAAGGGAGCAGGGGTCAGCTTTTTAGGGCACACTTGTCACAGGTGACCATGACCCCACTGTCCAGAGGATTGCATTTTGTGTGCATGTGGACGTGCAGGCGCATGCTTGGGAGGTGGTGGCAAGCCCTCTCTCCGAAATCTCCAGGATCTATCACGCCCAACAACAATGTGAGAAATGACCACGGGGGCTATTTCATTTATGTTTATGATGCCCAATGAGCAGTTTTCTCTGTTCCTTGAAATGCATAGCTAGATTTTTTTATACGTGATATTTCTCATTGTAAAAATAAACAGGAAAACATGAGCTAGAAAGTAAACATTATTGCAGAGTCATCCCCCAGGATCAGGACTTGGACCATTTTGGAGACAATCCTTCTAAATATCAGTCTCTCTGCCCATCTGTTCGTGCGTTGACCTGGGCTGTCCAATATGGTAACCAGCTGTCCAGCAGCTCTGAAGCAGTTGAAATGTGGCTTGTCTGAATCGGCTTGTGCTGTGTCAGATCTCCACCAGGTTTAGGGAAAATGGGACTGTAAAATAGATATTAAGTTTAGATACTGTCTGTGGTTGAAATAATAATAATACTTTAAAGTTTATTTATTATTTTTGAGTGGGAGGGCACATAAGCAGGGCTGGGGCAGAGAGAGACAGGGAGTTCCAGAATCCGAAGTAGGCTATAGACTGTGAGCTGCCAGCACAGAGCCCAATGTGGGGTTTGAATCCAGCAACAGTGAGATGATGACCTGAGCCGAAATTGTACACTTAATCACACAAGCCACCCAGGCTTCCTGAAATGATGCTACTTTAGATATATGGGATTAAATAAGATATACTATTAAATGTCATTCTATGTGTGGCTTACATTATGCTTTTTCTTGAAGATTTTATTTTTTATAATTTGTTTAATGTTTTATTTATTTCTGAGAGAGAAAGAGAGACAGCGTGAGCAGGGGAGGGTCAGGTAGAGAGGGAGACAGAATCTGAAACAGGCTCCAGGCTGAGCTGGCTGTCAGCACAGAGTCCAACACGGGGCTCAAACCCACGAACTGTGAGGTCATGACCTGAGCCGAAGTCAGATGCTTAGCCGACTGAGCCACTCAGGTGCCCCTGAAGATTTTATTTTTAAGTAATCTCTACAGCTAACATGGATCCCGAATTTAAAACTCCGAGATCAAGAGTCATGTGCTCCACTCACTGAGCCAGTCAGGCACCCCTCACATTATATATTTCTTCTGCCCTTGGGTCTTGGGTCTAGATCTGTCGCGGTTTTAACAGTATCACGCGACATTTTTCATACGTTTTAAAATTCAGGACATATTTTCAAATTTAAAGATCTGCTGCCAGTACCTTCCATGATTGCTGTATGGCAGCACCAGGATTACCTTCTCATGTGTGGACATACCAGAATTTATTTGATCAGTCCCACTTTGTGGATATACAAAGGAATATACCATAATGCTGGTGAGCAAGTTCGTTTGTTCAACCTTATGAGGCTGTGTCATTCTTTCCTAGGATGGGCTTCCTCAGCCAGAGCATGATGGACATTTTGGGCTGGCTCGGTTTTTGCTGTGGAAGACCGTGCTGGGCATTGTTCGGCAGTGTCCCTGGCTTTTGCCGACTAGATGCCACTAGCACATCCTACCTCATCTCATGCCCCATACAAGAAAACAAAAAACATCCCCAGACATTGCCAGGTGTCCCCTGCAAGGCAAAATTGTCATGATCTAGTTGCTAGGTGAAAAGGTATATGTATTTAAAATTTAAACAGAGAGATGGCTAACTCTCTAGATCTAGATCTTCATTGAAAATTGTGTATATATATATATATATATATAAATTTCCAAACTACTTTCTAGAAAAATGGTAGCAGTTCATGTATCTGGTGAGGGTGACAAAGATCCCCATTAAATGTCTCCGAGAAGCTTAAGAAGAGAGGACTGGGCATTTGTCACTTTATTCTTTGGGAATTTTCTTAATCACGTTGCTTCCTGAGATCAGCTCTTGTAAGGACTCTGATGGAGGCACCATGGGTGCCGTGGGCCATCTTTCCTTAGCATAGTGTACAGGGCTTCTGGGCTCATGGAATGGGGAAAAAAAAAAAAAAAAGATGGTAGAACATTAGGGAGAAAACCTATCACGTCACAAGTTCATACTTTTCTTACAGTGAGAAGAAGGAATAATAGGAAATGATGGTAATGATAGTTAATTGTTGACTGCTTCCTATGTGTCAGGCACTGGGCTGTGCTGTTACGTATAATTTCATTTAAACTTCAGAAAACCTGGGTGTCAGGTGAGTGTTGCTGTGTTCCCCAGGTGAAAGAAGACCGGCACAGAGAGACCTCCAGCCGTTCACCCAGCATGTTCGGGGTCACACCCTGAGTGTATGGCGGGGCCGGATTTGAAGTGGACAGTCCAAGCGAACACACTCTTCACGTACTCACTCTGCCAGCAAACATGGGACCTTTCCCTGTGTTCCAGCCACAGTATTCTTCACTGAGTTTACAGCAGTGAGTGACAAAAGACATGGTAGTGTCCTCATGCAGCTCAGAGATCAGTGGGGGCTGAGAAAGGCTGATCTGATGAGGTCTAAGGAAGGGAGGTACATGGAACTTTCTAGAGCCTACCGTTCGGAGATTTGCTCCAGTCAGAGATGTCAGGGAAAGCCTGCAGGAGAAGGGATGTTTACAATGAGATCTGGAGAAAGAGAGAAGGGTAGAGGGGAAATGGGGGACCTTGACGGGAGGAAGCGTTTGTCCCCTATGCGGGGACAGGTGTTGAAGGAATGGGCACGTGGAGAAGGTGCCAGGGTGAGTAGGAGGCCAAGGATGCAGGTTGTGGGCAGAACATACGTGGATTTGGATATGCACTTCCCAAACAGTTGCTTTTGTTTGTTGTTGTAGTGAGGGATGGGGGGTGTGTGTGGGGGGCGTGGAGGAGAACAGGATGGGATTTGCATTTGGGGAAGAGCAAGCTGTGAAGTGTTAAGAATGCCTGGGGGCAGTGGGGAGTCGATATGGAAACACTGGTAAGGGGGGCAGTCACTGCTTCTCCACAAACGGGGAGCTCTTAGGCTTCACTTGTTTGTTGCAGCGTCACAAACTGCCCAGCAAGCAACTGAGCCGCTTAAAACAGTAATCATTGGTGTGGGACTCTTTGCTTGGGGTAGGGCTTAGCAGGCGTCATGGCCCAGGTTGCCCCTTGGCCTTCCCATCATGACAGGGTGTAACAGGACACTTGAAGGTTCCTAAGGGGAGACCTGGATCTGGCCCAGCACCTCCTCACTGCTTTGCATTTGTCAGAGCATGTCACATGGCCAGCCCATGCTCAAGGGGAAGGGGAAGATGCTCCGCCTCTTGATGGGCTCACGCGTGCGAGAATGGGAGACCAGTTGGTAGGCAGCTTGGAAGGCAATCCGTGCAATTCAGGGCACTGAGGATAGAGCCCTGTATGATACAGGATACATTCTCCCTCTTTTGACCTTACAGAGGGAGACAGTAAACAACAGATAAACAGGAGAACAGTGTCAAATGTAATTTGCTTGGCAGTTAGGCTAAACTTGTGCATAACAGAGTGGCTGAGGAGGTGAGTGTCCACTTCAGACAGTTGGATTGGCAAGGGAGGTGCAGTGAAGAGGTATCATGTAAGTTGAGATGAAAAAAGGAACGGGACATGGGCTGGGGAACGTGCACGCCATGTACGTAGGTACCCCAGCTGTTGCAAGGTGAGCGAAGGGGGCTGCGTAAAGACCGGAAGTGAAGAGGGGGGTAGAGGAAGCCATGGGACAGGTGAACGTGGCCAGCCCTTGCAGAAGACCGAGCCAGAGAAGACTGTGATTGGGACTGTGGTGTTGATGGCAGACAGCAAGGGAAGGACTTTAAGAGAGATTTAGGAGTGCAGAGTAGGCAGTTGGCACCGATGGCGAGGAAATGATGTGAGAGAGAGGGCGTTGTGCGAGGTGGCACCTCGATTGCTGACGTGAACATCTCTTGTGGAGCTAATGTTGGCCGAGTTTATGGAATGTTAGGAACGCCCAAGGATGGAACATGAAGGTCATGCGATTGGGTTGGACACATTTTGGGTTTTTCAGGACTCAACCACTTTCTGTATGCTCTAGACCAGGTTTGGGTTCACCCCAAATCCATAGGTTGAATCATGGTGTTTGGAGGTGGGGCTCTTGGGAGGGGACTGGGTAGGTCCCGAGGGTGGAGCCCTCTTGAATGTGACTAGTGCCCTTTATACGAGGCGCCAGACAAATGCCCCACCTGCACCTGCCATGTGAGGACATGTCCAAGCCAAAAGGTGGATCCTCACCAAACACCTCCTTGATCTTGGACTTCTCAGCCTCCAGAACTATGAGAAATAAATTTCTGTTTGTAAGCCTCCCAGCCTGCGGCATTCTGTTATAGCGGCCCCAGTCCACTAAGACAATATATGTTTTTCTTTACTGCGACACTCAGAAATTCTTAACAGCAGCAACCGTGAGTTCATAGACTGCCTTATAAACCTCATAGTTACTCAGAAAGACTCAGTCTCACCGTGCGCTGTGATATTTTGTTTAGAAAGCATTATCACTGGAGGCTGTGGAAAGGAAGCAACCCTGTAGCTTAGAAAAGAGCGAATATTTGAAAGCATCCGGGTTTCCATACTTGCTTGCGAGCCTGCGGAATTGGCTTGTAAGAGTAAATGTGTCTGTTTTAATGCAGCACTTTGATTTCTTTTTAATCCTTGGCACTTTTGTGTTTACTGATTTTTCAGGCTTTTTAATTTGTGCTGTGTCTGCCCATCATTTGTGCAAATTAACAAGGTTTAACTATAAATGAAAATGTCAAAGTTATTACATTATTTAAAATTAAAGAATAAGTAGACTGAAGGAAAGCAGGCTGAAAGACTGCTCCAGGGTATGTTTAAGGTGGGAATGTTCAGGAAAAACATGAAGAGAGGATAAACGTGAGAGAATAGGGAACCCCTCCGGCCTGCAGAACGCGGGCGTGTGATTACCATACCACTTGTAACCCGTAGGATGTGGGACATTCCCAGCAGCCTCATCCAATGTAGGCACATAGGATTTTCTAATAGGACTGTAAAACGTTATTAATTTTATGAAGGGTATTGGGGGGGGGGGGTCATACTTTACCAGGTGGAGTTCTGCTATGGTGGGTATCAGCCGATATTTCAGAACTGTGCGTCTCTCTGTTTTGTTTTCAGTGTCCATCAAGGGCACCTAATCCTTTGATCCTAGCAGGAAGATGCCAGTAAAAGGGAAGCCCAAGTATCGGGTATTTAAGAAGGTCATGGGGATTTATTTTCCCAACTGGCAAGGTGGTTGACTCTTTGGTTCACAAATGCAGCAGCAAAAATNCGGACAAAAAGGCCAGTGTCCAGGGATCTAACTTGCACCAGTGCTTGTAGGAGCAAAAGCAGTGAAATTACCCTAAATGTCTGTCAGGAGCAAGTGGTTAAATTCTGGTTCATCTCTACGATGGGTGTGGGACACACATGGGGACATGGCTCTTCAACAGTTAGAAAAGACTGTCGACCCATTGGTGCTGATTGTGTCTCCAAGATGGCTTAAGTGACCAAGTGAGTCATTGTCCTTCTCTCTCAGTTGAAGGGGACCAAAGCTTTGCACACATGCAAAGCACATGTGCTTGTACGGATGTAGATACTTTTGGAAGAGAGAGACGAGACACTGGTAACAGTGGCTGCCTTTGGAAGGGAAAACTGGTGGTTGGGGGTATGGGGGTCCTCTTCCCTGTGTACCCCATTTGTGCTGCTGGTTTGCGTATGTATGAGTTTAATGCATCTTTGAACATGGCAGTTCTGGAATGCCACAGAGGGGAAGGTGATATTACCTAAATGGCAGCAAGCCCTGCTGGAAAGGATCAGATAGTGCATTTTGATGATCTCTTCTTTTAAATCCTTGCTTTTAGTAAGTGTGAAGATCAGGTGAGATTGCTGATGGATCTCAAAACCTGGAGGTAACAAACAGTTGATTGAGGCATCATCAATCACACCCTCACTCCTCACTCCTGACTGTGGGGCTTGTCTTTTGGGTAATGCTAATTTATTTTATCGACTTGCATTATCTATGTATCATCTAAAACCTTTTTTTTTTTTCCAGTTGCATGTCACTGAGACTCAGGCCAGATGGACCTAAGCAAAAAGAGACACTATTTGATGATGTAACTGAATCAGTGAGGTCTAGGCCTGGCTGGATCTGAGCTAAACCTTAAAGATTCTGTTGTAGGGTGCCTGGGTGGCTCAGTTGGTTGAGCATCCAACTTCGGCTCAGGTCATGATCTCACGGTTCATGAGTTCAAGCCCCACGTCAGGCTCTGTGCTGACAGCTCAGAGCCTGGAGCCTGCTTCGAATTCCGTGTCTCCCTCTCTCTCTAACCCCACCCTCCTGCCCCACTCACGCTCTGTCTTTCTCTATCTCTCAAAAATAAATAATAAACATTTAAAAAAATTTAAGGCCCTGTCTTTCTGTGTGTCCCATCCACTTTATTCTGTGCTGACCCCATGTCTACTGGGACGGTTTTCCTCGGGGTGAGTAGCTCTCAAAGCTCCATCCTTGCAACTGCTCAGCTCCAAGGGCAGCCGGGAGGGTCTCCCTGCCTATCCGGCCCCTCCAGCATTTGTCCTCATGTTTGCCTTGCATCACATTGCTTCTTGGGGGACCTGGAGGCTCAGCTTTCCCTCCTACTTTCTTCCGTTTCCTGTCCACAACGCATTTGAATTCGATGAGCCTCAAACTTCTCTCTTCCGGGTTTCCGCAGAATCACCAAGATAAGTGTTTCTGGAGATCTTGGGGCATTCACAGCATGGTAGAGAAGATGCGGAAGCTAATAGGGAAATTGGTTTTGTTGTGAAGTATTGGCGTCCCAGGAACTCTAGGGAGAGCTGTCTTCTCCACCTGGGAGGGGGTATTAGCAAGAGACACAGGAGAGAAGTGACAGCAGAGATAAGGCTTTTGTGAGCTGTAGGTCTGCTTTGTGCGGATGGTGCAGAGGAGTAAGGTTAGAGCCAGTTGAGGATGTGAAGAGCATGAGCAGGCAACGTTCATTTTCAAGTTCTGCTTCAAAATGGCCCCTGCACCACCTTCTCCTTGCGTGGCCACCCACCGTGAAGAGAGCATCCAAGGTAATCACTCAGTGCTCAGAATTTGTGTGTTTTATTTCTTTGCACTCCTTGGTACAGGCATTTATTACTTTGTATTGTTATTTACTTGTCTCCCTTCCCAGTCCCTTTTTCAGTTGCATCATCTGGGCTGCACAATTAGTGCCCCGTTACCATGCTGTAGCCCCTCCCCTCCACGTTAGCAAAGGGGTTGTGTTGCAAGGACATACTTTGTCGTCAGAAACTTTGTTTCTGGCTACTGAAATAATAGAGGCAGCCTAGGGTTGCCTTCAAGGAAGACCGAAGAGGGGTAGGCTACAGCATGAAAATATCAGCCAAGTTTTGTACTGGGAAACACAATAGTCTTCAGTCTGACAAAGACAGGAGATTAGAGCAGAAAGCAGCTTGATTTATGGCTAAGGTAGTGAAGAGGAAGGGAAGTCAGAGTGTTCGAAGTTGGAGCCAGTTTGCTACAGTGGTGTTGGGGTCAGGTGCTGCTGCTTCTTCCCAGCAAGCTAGATGTGTATGAAGGAAGACGGTGGCGAGTGGAAAGCAAGTCATCCTTTGTTTGTTAGTTGGACTTATCCCTTTCCAGCACCTCATTGCAGGTAACTCTTGAAACCTGAGCTTGAGCCCTTGGTTTGAGCACTTGGTCCAGCCTTGGACCCAAAGGGCTCCTTTCCGATGGCTCTCATAAACCTAAATCAGGCTGTTCTTAGGTGGCCCATATAGAGATAAGCACTTGACCACCTCTGCTCATTGTGTAGCCCAGGGGGTTGACTAGCAAGCAGGGAGAGGACTTGCCTCCCTTGCATTGGAGGGCTGTCATTAGACCTTATTTACATTTAGCAAGAAGGGAGGGACTCCTCTGGGGAGAAGGGCAGAGCAATTTCCTTTCCAATGGTACTGTAGCCAGCAAACCAAGGAAGACCATGGCCATGAGGCTGTTGTCGCCACATCTGGAAATAAGATAGAACTGAGTTGATCCGTAGCAGTTCTAAAAGATGTAACTATTGAAAGGATATCAGCAAGAAGTTGATTCCATTGATTCTAAACTGTAGTCAGAGGATGCACCAAAGTGCTCTTCCTCCCAGCTAATTAACGAAGCTCACAATATACATGTCTTTTCTTTGGTGTAATGCTTGAGTGCAGCTCCCTGACATTACAGGGTGGTCGGTTAGTGAGAATGAAGGATGGAAGGGGGATTTCTCTTTTTGAAGAGAACGAGGCACCAGAGACCCATGTGAGACTAGAGGAGGGCAGTGGGGATAAGTATGGGACATAGGCATGGAAACTTCCAGGTCGTCTTTATTGTTCCGGAGGCTACTTTCTACTACTTGCTCCACACTTAGTATATCGTGAGACCCCCCCAGGGGCAAGGACCATACTGGTTTTGCTCATGGCTATTGGATACACTCCTATGCAGACTCATGTGGACATTTCAGTTGACCTGCTATGATTCAGAGGGTACTGCCCAGAGCAAAGTATACATATTATTTTTCATTTTCATTGTTCTATAAATTTCTCCTAGTGTTGTACTTTTACTCTTCACTCTGGGAATTGAGGACTGTGATGCACATGTGCATGGGTGCGTGTACACACACACACACACACACACACACACACACACACACACCAGTCTTGCATGTGTATAGAATGTTGATAGATATAATACTGACTTGTTCAGGGGTTGTTTTGGGGGTGTATGCCTTATCTTAAAGTCACTCTCAAATCCCAGTGGGTAGAGAAACCTGTCTTTTAAGAATCTTTGATTCCTGATTTAGAATATATAATAGGTGCTTTATAATTGATGATTTCCCCAGTGAGACTCTTAAGCTTTCTTAAGTACAAGAATAATGTCTTATAGTTATTCATTTCCCCCGCCAGGGTTCTACACACAGTAGGTCTTGTCTTAGAAGCAGAACTCTTTTGAGCAGCAGTGGTAATAATTCAGATGCCCTGGAAAATGTTGCGCCTGTAACAATGCATGGCTTTGGACTTCAGCCCAGTGAAAGCATATTAATGAATATGAGTTTCTGTCTGTAAGGTTTTTCCTCTTTGTCTCCTTTCTATTTTTTGGTACATGAGCAGGCTCTGTCTCTCTGTGGGGAAGCAGCAGACGGCTTCAGTGAGTACAAATGTTATATCCACATGTGGAACATAGCCCCAGAGATAATCACATGTACCAGTGATCCGTTAGTAGATTCTATTACGCATGTGATTCTTTTATCAAAGGAATTAAGTTTTCTTGAGATGTTAGAAAATAGTACTCTTTTGGCCAACTCTAGAATGGATGAAGCGATGTTTGGGATATTTGCCTGGAGTGATAGCTTTGGATTGCTTCTTCTCCCTGAATCTTGGTAGTTCTAGATTTAAGAGTACATTTTCTCATAAATCGTGTTTTCACGTGATCACACTGTATATGTGGGCAGTCATTCTTTCTTCTAAAAAATAAGTTAAATAGATCCTTGCCCTTTTTTTTTTTAAATCTGAGTCTTTAAGAAGCACTCATTAATTTTTTTTTCTTTCTCTCCCTTAACATGTGTATTTGCCTTAGCAAAGATCCTGAGATACATTTCTGTTGGAACAAAGTATTCTTTAAATAGATGGGTGCAAAAGAATTACTACTTTGTGTCTTGCACTTGGAAGGGTATCACTTGCCTAATGGCATAATAATTGATTTTTTTCTTACCCCTTGTCACTTTAGAATAACACTTTATAAACTCCCAGAAAGAGTTGCAGATGAAACGTGACAATCCGGGGAAATTTCTTGGCCACCACACCCGTGCACCCAGCCCCAATTGATAACCTCTGGGGGGGCCTGATCTGAGGTTACGTGTCCTCTATGAAAACCAAGACCAGCCCAGTCACAACACGTAAGGCCCCGGCCCTGCCAGGACCAGGTTACAAGATAAAATTCTCATCCCTCTTAGTGGGTAAGATGAAATTTCCGTCCGTCGAAAGCATAAATCCTTTGCATAATTTTTCCACACTTGTTTTGCTCTTGCGCGTAAACCTTTATTTGGTGCCTTGTCTCTTCTGTGGTGGGATTGACTTCTCAAGGCAGATGAGAATTTTGGAGATAATTACTCTGCTCCTCCATTCCTGTGGCTATAACAACTGCCAAGTCCCAGTTTCACTTTGATAAAAAAAAAAAAAAGAAAAGAAAAAAAATTTTTCATCGCTGTTCGCCTGTGTTGCCTTGGTCCGCCTTGTCTTAGAGGCACATCACTCTTGCACATCAGTATTAACAATTCAAACACCCTGAAATGCTAATAGCACTAGTAAGCTTTTAATTCCATGGAATTTATTGCTTGCTGTATTTCCATGAATTTATAACGCTTTGATTCTTAAGAGCCCCATTTAATCAGTTTTGCCTGGCACGGAACATAATAAACAACTTGCCGGTGAAAAAGTGCCACTTGGGGGAGGCTGCTAACAAGGAAGTTAAATGCTTCTGCCACGAGCAGTTTCTTCGCTGTATTTTTCATGAGCTGTAATGTACTTTGCCGGCTTCAGAACGGTGGTTAAACACAGGGACGAACTGAGCCCCACGCCAGCAGAAGCTCCAAGTTCGCCGAGTGTCTTTGCATTTTGCAAAAAGCGCAGAAGAAATGCACGCTTTTAGCCTCATTCTTTCCTCCCCTGGCTTAATGGCTTTGCCTGCTTTTTCATTATCTTTACCTTAATCTCGGAGCGTATGATTTATGGACTGGAATGGTGAGTGATATCAGTGGGCAAAAACAATCATTAGAGGCTGTTAAGGAACATTTATTGTTTATTTGGCTGCCTGTCTATAAAAGTACACATGATGGCCCTAATAGCAAAATATCAAATTATCAAGTGCTTTAAAGCAGAAAATGTCATTTGTTTCTCAAAACTGCACCAACTTTATATAATTGCCCTTTTAATTATCCCTAGTGGCCCATGAAATTTGCAAAATAGAGCATCAAAGCTTTGATTTACTTACATGTTGCACTTTGGCGGGATTCTTAATGAATATTGTTTAGTACTAATGCTGCGATGAAATTTGTAAATGTTTATGGTGAGGGACTTAGAAGCAGGGTGAGTCTCGTAATAAAAGTGAATCAAGTGGGTTCCTCAGGATGGAACAATGTGCCCATATTCTTGGACCTGACATTTTGAAAAATCCTTTCTGTAGAGGAATCTTATTTTTAATTTAGGTCTAGATGAATGCACATTAAGTTTAGATTTACGGTTTCTTTCTTTTTTTTTTTTTTTCCTGTGTAATTAAGTGATCTTATCATTGCATTCCCAGGGCCTTTGAAGGATAATGTTTGGTTCCTGGCACTTTTGGGTTTGGGGGTCAGCTGCTGCTTCAGAAATCTCTGTGTGCAGGATGCTCTGAGGACCTGGATCTCTAAAAGCTAGTGTTTGGGATAGGATTTCTGTAGTAGGAGGCCTGGGGGCTGGTTCCACACTGAAAGGTTCTTAGCCTCCCGGGAGCCCACTCTGAGTCGTGAGGCCTCCTGGGATTCTGTGTCACCTTCTTTGAAGTGTTACATGCACGGTCATATGCCATTGAATGAAAACCAAAAGCCTTTTGGAGTCGCTGTGAGCTTGGGCGGGGTCCGCACGGATAGCGCTGTCGCCCAGCGAGTTTTCATCTCTCTGCACTCAGGTCCCTTCCCAGATTTTTGTCTTCACTCTGCAGAGATGAGGCGCGGGGCTGCATCCCGGATAATGAGAGAAGTGGCGATACAGCGCGGCGATAGGGAGGCCCTGGGATTTGATTGCAGGTCCGCCGGGGACAGGAAGCTCTCCTGCTTCTCACTGATGGAGATATTAAATAATGCTGGTGGGGAGGCGGACACCTGTGCAATGTCACTCGTTAGGCGTCCCCAGGTTGACAGCACACCAGAGATAGCCGGTCCCTGGGCGTGGCTTGCATCCCTCTCGCCCGCTGATGAGAACATCACAAGGGACAGAATTAGGCGACTAACAGGAGTCTCCAAGATTACATCTCTTATTTCCCCTTTATCTACCTGACTTGTCACTCGGGCCGGGGGGCTGGATGGCACGTCTCCGGAAAACCTATGTTGGTTGTGCTTCTCACACTGATGGTAAAAAGATTGTTTCCTCTCCTTCCCTTCCCGGGTGAGGAAGGGAAGAAGATCCGTTGTAATTACCTGGCTCATCAATTTGTGAGCGGTGCTTCCTTACCCTCTGCGCCCTGCCCCGGTCTCCTGGGGCTTTGCCTGTCCCCCGGAATCCCTCAAACCACAGCACTCCCTTCTCGGGCACCTCGGGATGCTTGGTCTCACGTCCCTGTGATAGGGCTGTACCTGACCTGTACAGTGATTTTCCGCCTTCTTCCTCTAACTGATGGCGATTTAGAAGCTGGAATAATTTCAAAATTATGAACTGGTGAGCCTTTTTAAGCGGTCCGTTAGCCCTCACTAACCGCACACAGGTACGCCCTCTGCCTTTACGCTGCTGTCTCTTGCCACTCGTAGCTCAGTTTTTGCTTTTAGCTCCATGACCTTGTCTTTGCTTCTACGGCAGCTGTTGTTTCGGGACCTCATCGGCAGAGCGACCTCTACCTACCTGACGTTCCTGTTCACATACGTAGGTCAGTGCTCAGTCACCTTGGGGCCCCCTTGGCTCTCCCAGGCCTTCTCTGAGAGCATCTAGACGTTGGTCTTGCCCCTTTGATGTCCCTTTGGGAATCTCTTCCATATGGACCTACCGTAATTCCTATAAACTTTTCTCATATTGAGTGTCTTTCTCATGTACATTTATGAAAGAGGAAGGACTCTGAGAATCCAAGGGAAACGTGGGACCCTTCATTACTTTAGGGCCCAGGACGTCCTAATATGTAATGGAAACAGAAAACAGATTTAAGAAATTTGTGGTATCTTCTCCACATTTACATTAAATAAGTTAATGTTTACACACACACACACACACGTGCGCTCACACACATCTAATGCAATATAATATTGAGACATAACATGATTTATACAAAATACTACTTGTTACGTGTTGAGGAGATGTGGTCCATTAATGGGGGTACAGGTGAAAGTTCCATGATGAAGGATTGGGTACAATCCTGTCCCTATATGTCTGCGACTGATTTGGAGAGAGCACGGAAAGTCCACATTTGCAGCGCCTTGTGGATGTGAGTGATGGCCTTGGTGACTTTCTTACCTCCCCCAATGATTGGCATGTTTCAGGGTACCTTAGACACCACTTTCTTCTTTTCCCCCTTACGTGCTTGTTCTTGAGCTCTGCATGTATCCTTCCCACACTAATGAACTCCTCCTTGCTGTCACAATTGAACCCACCACTTGGTAGGCTCCAGAACCAGCATTGTCCCTGTCTTGTGCCTCATTGTTGGTCCATGTGATATCCCTGTCATTCCATCTACATAACCTCTCGCACTTTGGAGCCTTATTCTCCACGCTAGGCGCTCTCACCTCTTCCCTGAGGTGTGAAATGGCCTCCCACAACCTTCACTTCTCACTCCCTTCCTCCTGCACAGCACTGATGAGGTTTATCTTTGCGTGTTTGTCACTTTGTTGTCGGTTTTCTTCGTGCTTTATCCGTTCCTACAGAGTCGGTCCAGTTTTCCCTACGCTTGCGCACACTACTATAAATCAGTGTGCTGTTGACAAGCTCCTAGGTTACTGGGGCAGTGGCTAGCCAGGAAAGCCTGAGTCTGCTACTTCTCTGCAGTGTTCCGTGTTTTCTGTCCTATGGCTCTTTGAGAAAGAGACAGAGATAGGTAGATATTTGTCCAGTCAGCTGGTTGCCTTAGGTGTCTGGTCACATCTGACTGTTTCTTCCTGGGGCAAAACCTCCTACTTGGCTGCCGAGGACTGGACATGAGCTCGTGGTTGAGTGAATATTAGCCTTGGGTGCTGCCATCTAGTAATGGATTTGCCTTAGGGCTTACTACCAAAAGTTTTCTGGAAGAGTCATTCTTGTGTTCACCTCTTGGGTCTTCTTCGAAATCGGTTAGCTTTCTCTTTTCTTTCTTTTATCCTGTGCTTTGAATCTCAGCTGATTTCACACTGGAGCACTTGTGGCAGCTACGTGGACTGTGCAGATGTGGTTCTCGATACATTGGTCCAGTGGTACCGCTCTTGGCCAAATTGTGGTGGTGGTGGTCGTTAAACCAAAGAGAAGTCTAGCAGGGTCTTGAGATAGGAAAGTTGGAATTTGTTGTTTGCTCATCTTCTCTTTTCTCGCTTGGAATTATGGCTAATACCTCACAGAGAAGAGCCAGTCTTGCCCCAGGGCTTCAGAAGGGAGCTTCTGAATGTGTACATGGTAAGGAGGGCACGCTGTAGAATCAAATGAGTGGGGTCTTGAGTCCCAGTTACCCAGCTTGCTTGTCGTGCAGTCTTGTGCCCACCTCTCTGAGCCTCTCTGGCCTCATCTGTAAAATTGGGGGTTGCATCCAGTTTAAAATGTTCTGGGAATTAAATGCAATAATGAATATAAAAGCCACAGGGCAGAGCCTGGTACATAGGGAACATTCATGTGTTACAGTTGCTTTTCCTGTTGTTCGGTGTACCCAGTAAAGATCTGTTACCATTTGTGTAATCCTCTACATCCAACCGTATTAATGTGGGGTAGCTGTTAAATGGACAGGTCTGTGCTTGGAAATCCAGAGTGGAAGGTTGCTGACGTGAACCCGGGGGACCTCCTGCCTCTCTGGTCCAGCATTCAGCACATCAGTGGAAGAACGAGGGACAGGTGACAAACCAATTCGAGAATCCAGTCTGATCCCCTCTAAATGGCAATGTTGTCAAATCTGCAAGTACGTAAGGATTGAGCTAATTTCCCTAAAAGGCCATCCACGGCTCTCTGTTACTGATGTCAAAGTTTTACAGATCTTGCATTTCTCATCCTCATTTGTCTGCATTCTGGAATTAAAGATTTTGTACAGATTTTATTTGCTGGCAGTTGACCATCAGTAATGCTCCATGGGTCTTCAAGTTGATGTGTTTTGGAAACATCGCTTTTGTTTAGCTTTCTCTTCAGAGTACAATGTCCTCTTCTCTCTAGAAGTCACACTAGGGCAGGTCTCGAGGACTGGCGTCCATGATAATGTAGTACCCTTGGGTGGTGGCTTGATCTTGGAGACACGAATGCAGAAATTGTGTTGACAGTTAAATTTTCCATTGGGTATAGATACCCATATATATTGTGTGTGTGTGTGTGTGTGTGTGTGTGTGTGTTTGCCCCTTAAAACACTCTCTGGATACATAGCTCATAATCACATGCAGGTGTTAAAGTCACTGAATGAGATTGTTCTAGAGAGATCGCTTCTCAATGTCCGGGTTTTCTTCAAGTGCACGTGAGTTGGTTAGTAAACAGGTGGAGGTTTGGTGTGCGGTGAAGCTTTGAAAATCTCCACCAAGGAGTGACTTATGGGTGGCCAGAAGCTGGGTTGATGGGGCAGGTTTATGTAGAAATAGGGTAATTGTCACTTTTTCAGAGATGATTTCTCTCTTTCAGTTGCTAGGCTCCCTGATTGTGTGTTTATACAGCATCCTGCATTTTTACCCTAGCACTTAAAATTAACAAATGATTTTAACTGAACCTAATCCTTAAGCATATGGTGGTCTAGAAAGATTACAGATTCTTTTTAATTTTTTTAATGTTTTTTATTTGTTTCTGAGAGAGAGAGAGAGACAGCGTGAGCAGGGGAGGGTCAGAGAGAGAGGGAGACACAGAATCCAAAGCAGGCTCCAGGCTCTGAGCTCGCTGTCAGCACAGAGCCCTATGCAGGGCTCGGACCCACGAACCATGAGATCATGACCTGAGCAGAAGTCAGACGCCTAACCGACTGAGCCACCCAGGCCCCCAAATTGCAGATTCTTAAAAGGCCAGGAACAGGACTCACTTCTTTGTATCTAGCATATCACAAAGGATCTGGAACGTAGTAGGACTTGATATGCATATGTATTGAACACTGATAGAGTGGGAAGAGTAAGTATTTTTAGTCTTCACTGATTGGGAGTTTTCCATGACTGGCTATGTTTCAGTTAGGATTGCGTTTGGGTGCACTAAGCAGAAATCTGACTACAGCGACTTAATCCAGAGGGTGGCAAACTTTCATTGAAAAGAGCCTTTTGGGCTCTCGCAGGCTGTATTGTCTCTATCATAAGCACCCACCTCTGCTGTGGTCACATCAGAGCAGCCATGCACAGTGCTTACATCAACCGGCATGGTATGTAACTTTCTGCACACAGGCTCCAAGTTTGGCCCGCGGGCCACAGTTTATATCATCTGGCTTAATGAAATGGGAATGCAGGGTAATTCTGTGTAGTAAAACAAGAAGGGTAGAAGTCGGCCCTCCACAGCTAATATCTCTGGGCAAGGGAATCCTCCAAGAATGAACTCCTTACCTGTGTGTCAGTCCACCATCTTTAGCTTTTGGCTTTTGTTCTCATGGTCACACAGTGGCCCCCGTACCTTTAGATATCAAAAGTGGGTTTGCAGCTCAGGAAGGAGGTGACAGAGCAGAGGATAAGGAGGTTTCTTTGCTCCAGCTCTTGCTTCTTTGTAAAATGAAATGCATCTTCCTGGCATTGCCTTCTTCCTTGAGAAAGAATGTTCTTCCTCTGGGCACCTATGTCCTGGGCCAGGATTATGTTTTTAGGCTACTTCCAGTGACAAGAGAGCTTGAAATTGCAGATATGTTAATTGAATCATTTGGGGCCCCAACAAATGATTCCGTGCCAAGGAAGGAGGCCACCCAGAGATTGTGTAAACAACTAGCTAGGTCTAAGGGGCTGGGAGTTTGAAACTGCTCCCTCCTCCCCCCATTTCCTCTCCTCCCCAACTACTCTGTATTTGTGGTTAGTTACGTTACCTATTAAGAGTAAGGAGCAGCACTGCCTAAGCGCTTGCTTGTCAAGTTCAACCATCACCTCTTTGACTTGTGTCCCTTTGCCCTTGGCCTCAATTTTCTCACCTTTAAAATGGAGAATAAGAGTAGTGCCTGTGCTGGAATTGATAGCGTAAGTTTGAGGAGCATTTAGCACTGGGCCAGCATGTGGTAAACGATCAATGAATAGCACATACCACCATTATCACTACTGTGAATGTACAGATTCTGTTTTTGGTAGTTTAAAATTTTTTTTAAGTTTATTTATTTATTTTGAGTGAGAGAGAGAGAGAGAGAACGGGGAGGAGCAGAGAGACAGGGAGAGGGAGAATCCCAAGCAGGCTCCGCACTGTCAGCACAGAGCCTGATGCGGGGCTTGAACCCTAACTGTGAGATCATGACCTGAGCTGAAACTGAGAGTTGGTCGCGTCACCGACTGAGCCATCCAGGTGCCCCCGTACAGATTATGCTTTTATCTCCTCTTGCTCTTTCAATCACAGATGCATTTATATATATATAAACTAAAAAAAAAAAAAAACAACATAAGAAAATGAATGTAAGTTTCCCAACTAATAAACATGTGAGGAAGCCTTCCTGGTAGTAAGGGGTGGTTCTCTGTAGCTGCAGGCATTCCGAGGAGCCCGAGCTTTTAAGAACAGGCCCCAGCCTAATTAGAGAAGTTTCCAGGTGAAGTTGTCGACAAACAACAGAACAATAAAACCCCAATCCCTGACTGTGGCCACACCCTCCCAGCAGCCTTTGAAATCCCTCGCTTTCATGGAATTGCTTGGACTGGGTTTTGTTGTTTTATTTTAGGTTTTAAACATATTTAAATCCCTCTGCCTCTGCGCTGGTATTCCAAGGACGAGAAGCCGGACTTTGTCAAAGGCTGAATTCCTGCTGGGCTGTGTACACAGCCGAAAAAGCCATGCCTTATCTCCCTGGACCCTGACCCGCTCTAACCTGTGCGGGTGTGGACAGAGGTGTTAGGAACGGGAGAAGGCCACAAACCCGGACCCTGAGCACTCCTTGCTGAGAGAGTCCTGATTTCAGATGGGTACCTTTTGAATTTTTTTTTTTTTAACATTTATTTATTCTTGAGAGACAGAGTGCAAGTCGGGGAGGAGCAGAGAGAGAGAGAGGGAGACGCAGAATCAAACCCCCAATGATGAGATCATGACCTGAGCTGAAGTCAGACGCTCATCCGACTGAGCCACCCAGGCGCCCCTCAAATGAGCACCTTTTGGGGTGTCCCTGACCCTTGCAGCCACTGTGTGAGAAGGCTGTGTTTGGGGCATGTTTTACATTCGCTTTAAAGGGCTGGCCGCCGTGCGCACGGAGTCCCGGGCCCCCAGAGCAGCAGGCCTGTGACTCATTAACAGAGCACCTTTGCAGCGGCTCAGGGCTTATTGGGTCACATCATGAAAGCGAGAACCTCCTTGCGAGAAACTTGGGAAGGTTTATGTCTACAATACTAGAGTAACCGCCCAAGTGTCATTTTTAAAAAGCAAAAAGGCAAGCCTCAAATTAGCCGAGCCCCAGCGGAAATCTCTTCTCCAAATCCATTACGCAGGAGATGAGCTGGGTAAATACCGAGGACTCACCCATTTAGACTCTGACCCTCACTTCGCAAGGGGAGTGATTTGTTTCCCACGTTGGTTCCCTGCCCACCTTTTTGCGAACCTTTTAATTTAAAAGAGACAGTGATTAATGTTGCTTTTGATCTGCTGACTTTTTTTTCTTTTAAAGGGCAGCCTCTTTCTTTTCTACATAAATTTGATGTTGGAAGTAAACCACGAGTATAAAAATTATATTGCTTATTTATTTCTGGGTGTGTTAGGCATATACTAGCCCCCCCCCCCAAAAAAAAAACCAAACTTTGTTCCTAGTGGTGCAGGCTGGGTTCGTATCTCTTTTGTCGTCTTAGCATTCAGTGTCCGGTAGGTAGTAGGGATCCTGCAAATATTTATGAGTGAACAAACAGATGAATTAATAAATGGTACTTAATAATTAGGACTTCTGTAGAGGGCAGGTCTAAAAGTACGTTTCCAGGGAACTTGCATGCCTTCGTATTGAGGAACGATGAATATTCTACACACTGTTCAGTTGGGTTTTGTTTTGAATTTGTGATGATCTCTGTTAAGCTAGTTCACAATGGAAAATCTGCCTCGGTCCCTTTGATGGTAACCTCGGTGTCCCTTTCCAGGGCAGATCAGACCACCAAAGATAAAGTCATTTTGAAGTCTGTGAATATTCTTACAGTCATCCTAGACTACCTCTTAGCAAGACAGCCTTAGTCTACCGAGCTTGATAACCTGTCTTCCTATCTTGTGCCACTTTTATTGTTAGGATGTGGGTAACTCAGGGGAAAGCACATCATGTTAATCATAGCATTACACTAGATCTTAGCACACGTAGATTGTTACAACCCTTGGATCCAGCTTTTTCAGAAACAAAAGTCTTTTTTTCTGGGCTTTCCCATTCCATTCAATTTTACGTTTTCCTCCCTAAGTATGCGAAAGTAAGAATTGGTCTTCCAGAGTGCAGACCTGGAAACTAAAGTTTAAAGGAAACTAGCCTTTTTTAAAAAAAAATTTTACGTGTGTTTATTTTTGAGAGATAGGGACAGAACATGAGCGATGGAGGGGCAGAGAGAGAGGGCTACACAGAACCCGAAGCAGGCTCCAGGCCCTGAGCCATCAGCACAGAGCCTGATACAGGGCTTGAACTCACGAATAGTAAGATCATGACCTGAGCCAAAGCTGGCCGCTTAACAGACTGAGCCACCCAGGTGCCCCAAACTAGCCATTTTTAAAAATGTTTATTTATTTTTGAGAGAGGGAAAGTGAGAGCACACACAAGCAGGAGAGGGGCAGAGAGAGAGGGAGACACAGAATCTGAAGCAGGTTCCAGGCTCTGCGATGCAGGGCTTCAACTCACGAACCGCAAGATCATGACCTGAAGCAGAGTTGGACGCTTAACCGAAGGCAACACTTAGGCACCCTGAAAACTAGGTTTTTCAAAATAAGGTGTTTTTATATTGTGTTGAAAACTTACTGGTAATTTATAAAAAGTGGCATTATCTATATAGACTTAGTAAATATGGAATATGGTCTAAAACTTACGTGCTGTAAGGTAGGTAGTGCGGCTACATGGCAGCTTTGCAAAGGACCTGTATTGCTGTAAAAGGTACAGGTGATATGTTGTATAGTCCTCTCCTTTCTTTCTTACCTTATCAGGGGCTCTTCTGTTTCACCTTAATGTGCCTGGGGGGAGACTTCTACTTCACTTAATAGAACACCCAAAAGAAGGAAATGTAATTAATGGTTTAACAAATTCCATACTTTATTAGAAACTTCCACTTTGGTGGGGTGCCTCTGTGGCTCGGTCGTTTAAGCGACTTGATTTCTGCTCAGGTCGTGATCTCAGGGTTCGTGGGACTGAGCCCTGTGTTTTCTTGGGCTCTGCGTTGACAGCTCGGAGCCTGCTTGGGAGCCTCTCTTTCTGCCCCTCTCCCACCTGTGCGTTCTCTCTCTCAAAATAAACAAACTTCAGAACAGAAATGTGCACTTTGGAGAAGGGCAGGTGGTGTATGGTGGGAAGCTAAATTCTTTTTTTTTTATGTTTATTTTTAATTTATTATTTTTTTTATTTCTAGGAGAGAGAGAGAGAGAGAGAGAGAGTGTGAGCAGGGGAGGGTCAGAGAGAGAGTCACAGACTGAAACAGGCTCCAGGCTCTGAGCTGGCAGTCAGCACAGAGCCCGACGCGGGGCTCGAACCCACAAACCGCGAGATCATGACCTAAGCGAAAGTCGGACGCTTAACCGACTAAGCCACCCAGGCGCCCCGGTGGGAAGCTAAATTCTAAAGCAGGTCTTGCCCTTTACCTTCTGGTCCCTTCTGCTGTTTAATACATAGCAAGCTGGAAGCCTCTTGTACGGGTTTCTCTTAAGGGTCCCTTTACCGCCTCTGGTAGGTCCACAGCCACCTACAGATGGGAATGATGTCACACCCCTAGTGCTGCACCCCTGCCCCACTCTGTGAGACATTACTGGCCCAGGACAAGACAGTTTCTTTTCAAATTTAAGGTGACCCAGGGGAGGTACTCAGTTTCAGGTTCCTGTGTTAAGGTGAAATCTTGCTTCTATTCTCAACCTGGAAATAAAGGATGTGAACCGAATTGCACATTTTTATTTCAAGAATGTTTCTTTTTTTCATCCTTTGGTAGTCCCCCATGCAGGTCACAGCCAAAATTTGGGTCCTCTCTTAATTATTTTTGCCTCATGTTTGTGCTTTCGTACTCTTCACTGTCCTTGGAGTTTCAATCTTAAGACAACCCAAGTTGTGGGTTAAAAGATGAATCTAAATAAATTACTGAACATTGCATACAGTATTTGAGACTGTATGAATGCTTCCCAGACTTCAACCGAAAGTGTAAAATGCAAAGATGCAAAGTGATGACAAAAAGGAGCCATTGCAGAAATTCTTCGACGAAACAGGCCAGGAAGGACCTCTGCCTTCAAGCAACAGCAGCAAAAAGCATGTGGTGCCTGTTTCTTCTCTGCATCCCTTACTCTTTCCCTAAATATTAGCACGTGTCCCAAGTTGTTCCCTGCAGCCTGCCTTTTCCTTCTCCCACCTGGTGGAGTGGCATCTTGAGCCCTGAGCAGGATTGTTATGATTGGCCCCCGACAAACTTGCTTACCTATGAGGGTGATTTGGGCTCCCCTTTCCCTAAGGGACATGGACGTAACTCACAGGCCGAGTCCACATAAGGAAGCCCTCCCTATGATGTCTGTTGGTTAATATGTAGTTAGTTCAGAGTGACGCCATCTTGAATATAGACATTTTATTAACTTGTAGGCATTTTTTTTTCATCTCAAGCCTGTTATCAGTTTCTCTTACACTTGTTCACCCATGAACCCCCTAGTCTGTCTGTAGGAAATTGACCGTTGACTGGAGTCTGCCCCTCTCACCTGATGCCACGGGGTTCCTTTTCTTCCAACATAAGCATCATAGGCTTGGGAAGCCAATCATTTGGACCCTGAGACTCAGTCTTCAGCATCCTTGGCAGATAACAGAGAAACAACTAGAATAATAGCCGGTAACATTTATGGAGCAGTTCATATGTGCCGGGAGCCATTTTGAATCCTTTGTGTAGATCTTCTCTTTTAGGCCTCCTGATAGCCTTATAAAGATGTACTACTGTTGACTCATTTTATAGGTAATGAAATTAAGACACAAAGAGGTGACAAAGTAGCCTCTTGCAAGGTCACACACTCTGTTTGGCTTTAAACCTGGGATCTTCTTGTTTCTGATGGAAGGCTTTGAAAGGCATGATCACTCCTCATAGGACAGCTCATTCCGTTCTCAGGAGTGTGGACAGAAAAGTTTCCCTGTGGTCAAAATCCACTTTGTGGGTGATACCGTTGATAGTTCTGGACACAGAAACATTTCAGTTGAAAAAAAATTTGTTCTCAGAATAAAACCTACTTAGAACTCTCCTGTCTTTTGCCTTCCCCTCCCCTAGCCTTCCAAGTGCCACGCCTTGTTTATTTCACTCCTAAAGTCTGCCTCCTGCTTTCTGTTATTCTTATCATTGCCTTCCCAACTGTAGGATGAAGACTTGGCTCCTTGGTGTGGCCTTCAACGCTCTTCTTACCCTAGCCTCATTGTGTCTGTCTTTTGTTCTTCAAGCACAGTATAATTGACTGCCTCTTATGGGACTGGCCCTCCTCTAGGAGTTAAGGATCGTCCTAGGAATGATAGATTTGCAATTTGATAGATTGCAAATATAAGCTTATGGAGCTTATATCAGATGGCTGAGTCTACTCTTTGTTTTGCCCTGCCCTTGAACTTGTACAGCTCATGTTANCCCTCTCCCTTACCTATTAACATCCTACTCATCCTTCAAGGCTTGGCTCCGATATCACTTCTATGGAGCCTTTCAACCTAGCCCGGCCTGTGTGACTCACTCCTTTGTCTGGACTCCGACAAGTGTGTGTTTGTATTTCGTTATAACCTTTGTTCAAGTCTGCTCTGTATTTTCGCGTGTTCTTTTCAGATTTGAAAGCCACACATTCTTGCCCGAAGGTAAGAACCTAAGTAACTTATTTTTGTTTGCCCCAGAGCATGTCAGGAAGACAGTCGGTGCTCCGCAGATGGTAGGAAGCACAGTAATAATACCATTTTGTTGAGGGCCTGCCGTGCTTCAGGACTGCTAGATGTCACTACCACATTTGTTCCCACCAACTAGTTGATGAGTTACAGATGTGAATACTATCCATTCTACAGATGAGAAAACTGAAGTCCAGAAAGATGATGTAACGTGCTCAGGATCAGCTGCTAAGAGAAAGGACACGCATTAGCACACAGAGCTGCCTGATTGTAAAGTCTCTGTGATCGTTGCCATGATACCTGAGACGACGTCACATTGGTTGCTATGGTTGCCACAAGTCCAGGTTAAGAATCCACCTCCCTTCCAGAAATGCTCACAGAGCTAGATTTCTTCATCTCACCCCATCTTGCAGACTTCTTTTCACACACCTCCTCTTTTTGCCCATTCTGTATTTTTTGATGATCTCTAGCACAATGCTGTAAAAAATAAGAAAGAAGAGATTCCCGATTTACAGATTTAGACACTGGACTTTAATGACTCTAGTGACTGTTGGCCAGAATTTAATGTTGAATTGAGGAGCAACTGGGTATCACATAGGAGCACAGTATCGCATACGGTGAATTATATTGAGCTTGGGTTGAGTAAACCCCATTTCCTCCCATGAACTAATGTCAAACCAGGCTCATCCCATTATATTGGTTGATTCTTTGATGGCAAGCAACAGAGATTACCTCTGGCCAACTTACCAGGATTTATCCGTGGAATAGCCAGTAGCTTACAGAATGGACAGAAACTCGGGAAGGGATGGGAGGCAGGACAATGGCATTAGACAGGCAGCTTGAATGGCTTGACCAGCTCATCACTGTCACTGCTAAACCCAGCATTCCCCACACGTTTTTCTGTCCTCACATCAGCCTGCTCTAAATGAATCAGATGCGCCTAGTTGGCATCACGTGGCTACCTGACAGCTCTGAGAGGGCAGGGGACTTTGAGGATTCCCACCCTGCTCGAAACAGCGAGGGAGGGTGGTAATTCCCCAAAAAGAAATTGAACTAAGAATGGATTCTGGATAGCCCCCAAAATTCAACAAATACCAGCTGTCCCTGAATTTTACATGAATAGTAGAGTTTATTGAAGGAGGTGCAGAGTTTTTCTCTATAAATAAAGTCCCATAGACTGTAGCTTTAAATCTCCTCTCTGATGATCTTGACTTGGTCTTCAGTAATATCAGGAAGCCTTCTAGCTTTGCATCACGGTAAGCCTGATAAGCCTACCTTTACCTTGTATGACTTCATCTAGTGTTTAAGTCGTTGGGAAAGATGTAATAACATACTCAGACCTGTAGCTAGCTTCCTACTGAAGACCTTCCTCGAGCAAGTCCTAATAAAACCCAAGCTCTAAAAACCCATCATCAAATAATAAAAGAGAAATAGAGTAAACGCACAATTCATGAGATTAATATAGAGGAGGAAGACAATTTTTTTTTCTAATAATCTTTACTTTTATATCCTACTTTATGGGGGTGCTGTTTAATTTCATGTTCATTTACTTTAATTACTTCTTGCATGTAGTTTGCAGGGAAGTTTGCCATTTTCCAACATCTAAAAGATGGCTTACTTGAGTTTCGTTTCAGACCCTGTTAGAATTAATATATAATAAAACCCAGTGTGTAGATTTCTCATTTTTCACCTCAAAGGATTATTCATCATAATAGAATCAGGTTTTTCCAGGGAGATTTTATCAGACTTACAAGTCAAATTAGTTGAATGCATTTCTTCTGCTAAAAAACAGAGAACCTTTACCCTAGAAGCATCTCTACACTGAATTTCAATAATTCAATGTTTCTTTGCCTCAAGAGATCAACCTATAAACGACCTAGGACTAAAAACATAAATTTATTCACCTAAAAGGAGATTGTTAAGATGGAAGAATTTAAGAGGATAAAAGTGAAGCAAGGTCATAACATCAAAATATAAATATTGACTATAAGATTTTATTTTAAAAGGTTTTGTTTTTTGTTTTTTTTTTGTTTTTTTTGTTAGCGAGGGATAGTCTTCGTTCTCCTGTACCCTAAGCAGGACATTTTGGGGGGCAGATTTTTATGCGTTTATAGTTGGTTGCACTGATTTGTGTGTTGTACATGAGAGCAGTGCAGGGTGTGTATGGGGCTACTGTGTGGGTACTAAACAAGGTCTTGGGTTTCTAACTTAAAGGATAATTGGAGTTGCCAAGTTGCATGGTGACTGGTTTAATCCCTTCCTCCATTTTGATTTGCCTCATGGTTCGTAGTTCCAAGGTCAACTGCGGGAAGATTTGGGCCCTGAAACTATGACAAGCCCTTACAGGAATGGAAAGGGAGTGCAATCTCTTTCAAGTGCATTTATGAGAGTTCGCAGTGATCACCTCACTGCTGACGGTGGGGGGCTCGTTGGTTCTTGGTGCGAGTTATTTCTAAATCCTGGTTTACGTTCATTTTGAGTCATCCCGACCCTCTCGAACTGCTTGCTCACAAACGTTTCAAATGTTGAGATGCCAGGCATTTTGTCTAGTTCATAACTGAGACATGCTTTCTTCACTCTGTAAGATAAGGAAGATTTGGCCCTGTAGAAGAGATATGAACGTGGATTTCCTTTTCCTCTGTAGATAAGATCTGCTGTAGTGAAAGGTGCAGGTGAACAGATTGCTTAGGCCGGAACTCTGGGAATCCAATGTATAAATGACAAGAGAGAAATTTTTCAGGGCTAATAGGAAAGCCCTCTTCAGTGTGTAGTTGAAATTCACCTTCTCTCGTATTTTGCACAAGATTGAGAATAAAAATGGTTATGATTGATGAAGCATTCAGTGTATTTCTAACTGTAAGTCGGACTGGAGGGACTTTTAAATCACCCAAATGAAAGATTGCATTATCATGAACATTAATATGTAACAGTTAAGTATGTCGTTGCTTATCATAAGTCCTGGCATTCACGGGGCTCTATGAGGCCAGTCAACCAAAAAAGAAAAACTTTGCAGCAAACGCCGGTCCACGAAACCTCCATGAATGAGGCCAGCCCAGTGGTCATGACTCTTAATAAGTTATTTACTTTTGTGTTCCCAACCCGTCTGTAGATTTTAGTCACTCTGTGAATGGGGTGGGGGGAGGTTACCCTGAGATACTTTTGGAAAAAAGAAAGGTAGGGTTGAAATTGGGGAAGGATTTATTCCTGGTGAGAAGAGGAAGTTAGGGAGGAGGAAAATCTAGTGAACAGTAACTTATTAAGGGCATGGAGGTTAGGTTAGTTAAATGTTTAGAAAATTACTTACTCCTTAAAGATTGGTTGCCATTTACGTGGTTGACAAATTAGCAACTGTTAGAAAACCAATTCAGGAGGATAGAAGTTGGATCATTCTTATCTTCTTTATCTTTTGAAAAGTAAGGTCTTCTTCCAATTTATAGAAGCAGTACGCTTTTATAGCCGAAAATTTGAACTGTTAAGAAATATTTTAAAAATTAAAATTAACTCTGTCCTCAGCACACAGAGAATTTAGTAAATGGGTAGGGGCATCCTTGCATGTACAATATTTGAAAATATATGTTAATTTGCACATATTTAATTGCATAGTTTTCTCTTTATTTACCCTACTTAGCATGTACACATATGTCCGTAGATATTTTGTCTATCTATTAATTTACCATAGCATCAAACCCAGAACCATTTTAGTAGGATAAATTTGTTAAGATTTTTAAAAACTGTGCTAGGTGCATCACATCAGAACTAAATCTTTCAATTGTTTATGGAGGGAAGAGACATGGGAAAACCAAGGAATGAGCAGTTATGGAGTACCTAGTGCATGCCGCGTACTATGCTAGGTGCTTTACAGTAATTCTGCAATTCAGTATCATTCAGGACGGGTGAGGAGGCAGTCAAGGGGGAGGATAGGTAACAGTGAGCACTGGCTGTGTACTAGGTGAGATCTTAGACACGTACCATTTTACTGGATTTTCATGGCAACCCAAAAGGTTAGACCCTCTTATTTCCACATTATGGGTGGGAAGCTTGAGGCTCAGGAAGTCGAGCTAGTTACTCAGGCTCACACAGCCAGTACGTACATAGCCAGGGTGGCTGATGGTTCTTCACTACCCTAAGCTGCACGCCACCTGGCTTCCGCTCCTCCCCATACCCGTATGTATGCTGCACGTATCTGTTTCGCTAATTTGCCTTCCAGTATTTCCAAATGATTTTTTTTCTAACCTATGCTTCCCCCCGCCGCTTTTTTTTTTTTTTTTAACAACTTCCCTAGAAGTGTATTTGTAACTTCTTTGTTCCTTTGGTGTTAAAACAGTGGGGGACCCGGCAAGCATGACGCGTTGCCCTGTTCCATCCAGGGCGTGGAGACAGGCAACCCTGAAGCGACACCTGTGTCCACTTGTGATGGTGACTGTCACCTGTCTGGGAGCACCCATGGCCCTTGACCATGAGCCACAGAATCCTCTCTTTGGTTACCACTGCAGTGACTACGCACCAGGCATAGCTTATATGACTGTGTGTCCGAGCCCAGGCTTCTTCCATCATGTCTCGGGGCATTGAATGTTTATCACTTGGTTGGAGTTATCCACCTTTTGTAGCTGGGGCCATGCATATAACCATTTCCCTCCTGTGCGACCAGGTTTTCCATTAACAGCTCTTGGCCTCGGGCATCCTGTTTTACCTCCCTCTGCCTCTGTTTCTTCTCAGAAGTTTGGGTAAATTATTGTACCTCCCCTGTAGAGTTGTTGGAACACTGGATGAGGTCATGTAAGCAAATCACTTTAGTAAAAGCCGTGCACAGATTCACACACAGTAGGTGTGAAGGGGTGGTGTTTTTCTTCAGGGAGCCTCCAAAGACTAAGAATATTTTCCTTAGTGGTAAGTTCTCAAGTGACAAGGGAACCATCTTTGATGCCAGGAGAATTGGCTAATTACACTTTGATTACTCAAGTTCCCTTAAGGAAGTGATTTTTCTCCAGGATTTAGGATATGTCAATTAGCATCTGTTCACCTGTCACTAACAGAAAACCTCATTAGTAGCGGCTGAAAACATTAATCATTTACTTGCTCAGAAGACTAAAGGTAGGCAGTTTCAAGACTAGTTCAGCACCTGACACATATCTGACTGCTCAGTTGGCTTATCTGTGATTCTTTTAGCTTTTTCCTCATGGCCATAAGATGGCTGCTACAGCTCCAGGCATCATCTGCCTCCAGAGTGGCATTCAAAGGCACAAAGTAGGAGAAGGGGCCGAGGCAGAGAGAGGGAGAGAAAGATATCTTTGTATGATTTTCCTCCAATCAGGGAGCAAAAATAGCTTACATCTTATACCCCTTAGGTCTTTTGGCCAGAACTAAGTTAGCTGTCTATCCTTGATTGCAGAGAAAGCTGGGAGGGGGACCATCTCTCTCTCCCTCTCTCTCTCCCCCTCTCTCTCCCCCTCCCTCTCTCTCCTTCTCCCTCATTCTTCCCCCCTCCCTTTTTTAGCTTGAGGAGTAGGACAACGAGGATGAAGAAGTTGAGAATGACTGCTGAATATTATCTACATATGGAGTAACATTTGATACTTGAGCAACTAAGATCAACTTAAAAATCTGGCTTGTGCCTGGCAAAGGATAGGAAGTCATTCTTTTAGGTGTTCAAAAAAAATTTTGTTACTGTTTAGAAGGACAGTGTAGTTTTAGATTCTGCATTACTGCTGAAACTGAAATGTCGTGGTATCCAGAGACGATGGGTCAGCCAGACATGCTTTGTTTACTTGATTCATCATTAGGCTTTATCCCATCTCTCGCTCCCCCATATATCACCCAAGAAATACTTCGGAGATGGCTCACTTCCTCCTCAAAGCCGTAGTTCTGGACGTTTCACATTCTGCACATGCTGCTGGGTATGACTACCGTCTCCCACCCTGAAAATATTCTTTGCTTCTGTATTTGCCCATCGTGAAAGGAACATCCCGACAGCTGTGATGTATTTATAATGTCGTACGGCTGGTTTTACAGTCGCTTTGTTACATCAATACTAATCTTTCTCCCTAAGCTGAAAAATTCATCACACTTTGAGCTACAGGGAAACGCTCCACCTGAATATGTGTACTTTGGAGTGTTCGGGGGAGAGATAGACTGGAGGGACCTTATTGTGTCAGAAGTCTGCCAAAGTGCGGCTCTTGTTCCAAATGGCTTGGGCGATTAGAGTTGGAGGAGCAGAGCACTTTCTCCAGGATAGCTGATGTCCCCGAAGACCCTGTTTACAAGCAGCATGTCCTAAAGGGAGAAGCAAGTATGTTTTCCCAACAGGGAAAAAGACTCCTGTGCTCCTGGCTTCTTAAGGAACGCATTCATTTTTAGTCCACAAGTATCCATCTCTTTGCCGGAATTAGTCAACTAAATAAGTCTCCAATTCTAATCAAACCTGTGATTAGAATTTATATAAACATTAGACGAAAATTTTTCGAAAAATGAGAAAGTTCAGAATAAGCATGGAATTAAAAAAAATCAGGACCGAAACCGTTTCCACTGAAAATAAAATAAAAATTTTAATTAATATATAGAATCTCAAACCGGGAACCGAATACCCATCTGCTGCGGATCGGATTCTCATGAATATGGAAAAGTTGCGGCACTTCTAAAACTGCAGCCGGTCCAGGATATAGTAGCCCTTAGATGTGTGTGGCTATTTAAATTTGAATTAATTAAAATTAAATACATTTAGGAGTTTAGTTCCCCAGTGGACTCGCCATAATCCCAAGTGCCGGGTAGCCTCACGTGCCTGGTGGTCCGCAGAGAGTCCTCTTGGGCAGAGTTTCTCTAGATATGTGCTTCCCATCCGGGAGTGATTTTCTCAACCAGAGACTATTTGACAGTATTCGGAGGCATTTTTAACTGTCACCCCTGGGGCGGTGGTGATGCCACCTAGGAATGCTGTCACACACACAACCGTGCTTAGAACAGCTCCCACAGGAGGTAGTGGCCCTCCATGCTGGCAGTGCTGAGGTTGAAAAGGTCCGCCCTCCAGGGCGGGGAGACCCTGGTGGCCCACAGCTCCTCATCTCGAAGTTTAAAGTGACTTCTGCTCCCAAGATTGCAGGTACCCCATGTATTGATACCATATTGATGTGCAGTAGGCTTAAACCTTGAGGCTAAGCCTCGCAAAGACGGGTCCCAAATCCCAGAATCCTAATCACAGCCCGGGAAGAGGCCATAAAGCCACCAGGGGAGTCTGCTGGACACTACTGTAGCTGGGCTGGAGGACATAGGGGCCATGGAGTTGGTCCTCCTTCTTCCTCTGCCTTCTCCCTCCTCACTGGCCCTCTCCCTGCAAACTGAGTGGAGCCACCCATCTAAATCATAATGTCTTGGCGTGGGTGACATTCCACTCGAGGCCTGTATCAGTAGCCAGGACATTAGTGTGAGCAACCCGGGCTCCCACCGACCGTCATTCTTGGCAGCAGGTGGATGCCGGTATGATATAGCAGAATCAGCTGTTCCATCCAGAGCTGGGTTCAGATCTAGGCTCCCATTTATCTGCTGTGTGGCTAAGAACAGGCTACTTAACTTCTCTGAGCTTTTGTGTACTAGTGGAGGTGGTAGCTGTGTATCTTAGAGGGTTATTTTAAAGATGAAATGAGAAAATACACATCAAGTGATGAGTACAGTCTCTGGCAGATGACAAACAAAGTCGTTGGTAACTTCTATTAGTGTTTTTTTAATTGTTTGTGTTACTATGATTACTACTCCCAAGAAAGCCTGGCTGTATTGATTTGGGGTCCTTTCCTGCCCATGGAGGAAATCGGGGCCCTGGTTTACCAATCTGGCTGGGCTGGAGCCAGGGCTAAAGGCCAGACAGACTGGTAGGACCCCACCCTCTCCACCCAGGTGAAATGTCACTCACTCTAAGGACATTTCTGTTCACTCTGTTTCAGTAGGTTCCCCAGGACCCGACATTATTTTCTCATCCTTGGTTCATGTCTGTTTTCTCTCATAGAATGTAGTAAATTTTGTGAATATATGATTGTGTGTTGTTACCAGTCAGTTGGTATTGGGTATTGGAGATTTAAGCCTTAATGGCATATTATAATGAAAAACTGAATTCCTGAGAAGGAAGGAAAGAAAGGAAGGAGACAGGGCTAACGCCAGCCATGGAATTTGCAGGCCAACCAATCCACACTGAAACCTCGCTCTGTTCATTGCTCACGCTGTGACCTTATACAAATCATATAACCTGAGTCTGAGTTGGCCATACCTGAGTTTGCCAGTGTCTTCTACTTCAGTTAGAGAATCAGGAAATGGTAGTTTTTATAACGATTAAAGAACCAATATAGAAGTAAAACTCAAGGGTGGCATTTGAATTTGTCTGCCTTCCCTTCTGTCAGTACCAATCAGCGCATGCTAGCGATATCACCTGCCCTGTTAGAATATCTGTCTATTTTATCTATATTTTAGAGTATTTATGTCTCCTACAATAATTTTACAGGTTGTCCAGCAGATTGAGACTTTGGTAGGCTGAAGGTAAGAGTATTTGGTCAAGTGGCAGAAATTGTTCTGAGTGCCAGTGGATCTGCAGAAGGGATGCAGAAAAGGAGTCAGGCTGGCAAGTTTGTGTCGGCCTGTTTTTAAGGACCCACACAGGCCTTTCCCCTTCTCTGCCTCCTCACTGGTTATTTGCTATCAGGGACTAAGAGCTGTTCGATCCCACCTCTGCACTTCAGTGCAACTTTTATCAGAGGACGAAAGAGCCAGATCTTTATCCCTTGTCCATGAGCCTGGTCAGAAGATACAAGGCCCGTTGTGTAAGCCAGCTGGCTGTTTACCAAAACTCATTAGTTGGTCCTTCCCTGACCTGAACCACCACCACCGGGGCATAGAGAAGGGAGTTAATTAAGTCTTTATTAGACCTCACACTGGATCTATTTTAGATCTCTAGTTTAGTTTGCCTTCAGGTCAGCTTACAGTCTTTTTGACTATGGGTCATCACTCATTCATCTAGCTCTTTCTTTTCAGTGATAGCAGAGCAGAGAACATGGTGGAAGATCAAGATATGCAGATATGTGAGGTCTACAGGTTTTGAATAGTAGCTGTGGAAGGTGGTTGGTTTGTGTGTTTTTATTTGGTTTGCTTTCTCATCAGGGCCAGTACATATTGTAGAGTTGAAGAACTACATAAGGACCACCTGTTTAGTTTGACTTTCTGTTTTGCAACTCTTGGTTGCAAATAACTCACCACCAACTCCAGCTGGCTGAGCCAATAAGGGAAGTTCATTGGCTTACGTAATGGGTAAGTTCAGGAGTAGGATGGTCCTCAGTGGACACTGAGAAGAATCTGTGCTGCTCTTGGGCTCACCTCTGACTTGCTGTGGCCTGGCCTCTTTCAGCCAGCTTTATTTTTTGTGGGGGCAAGCCCAGTCCGTGTTTTCAAAGCTTTCAAAAGCCCAGCAAAAGGGCACTCTTCGCCTCCCAATAGTTGCTACAGAATACTAGGAGTTGAGTATCATTCTGATTTGGAACCTGCCCACCCATCAGCCAATCAGGGCGGCCAACAAAGCAGACGGCACTGATTGGTCAGACTCGGTTCATGGCTCCACCCTCTGGAGTTGGGAGATGCCTCCCAGGAGCCTGGCTCACCAGTCAGAGAGTGGGGTATGGGGCATGGCCCCTCAAGGAAACTCCGGCTGGTGTTATCAGAGGAAAAGGAGCTTGGATGTTGGGCAGGCATAAACAACAGATATCCACTCCCCTGGTCCTCCTTTGATTTCGCTTGCACTGGTGACCCAGGAAAAAATCCCCTGCTCGCTGCTGTCTCCGATTCGCCTCCCCAGCTGCTAGCGGGCCTGTGGCCTGAGTTTATTTCCAGCGTCAGCACACCTCTCTCTTCTTCCTTGCAATCATGATACCCCAGTCTTTCCCCCAGAGGTTGGAGTAAATGGCCTTCTCTGAGCCACAATCAATGGCGTTCTGTAAGGTGTGACAGAAGAGGCCATCTGGCAGTTGCCCCACGGTCGTTTCTCCCTGTCCAGGGAAGAGGCGCGTCTGAGGCATAAGGTCGCAGCGCAGCAAGGGGCTGCTGTCTTTCATAAGCCTCACCCCCCCACACACACCCCCGACTCGGGTCTGTGGCACAGAAATGCCACAAGAGTGAAACACCTGGCAGATTCTGCCTTTCCCTTTGTGAAATTCCCCCATCACAATTGGGTTGTGGAATAATAATTATCACGAAGATGATTTTTGAATACAATTCTAAGTTTGAGCATTGTAGGCAATACTTTCCCAAATATTGGATAGATTTTTTTTTAATGCTAGCACTGAGATCACTGGCCCATTTCAATTTTTATTGAAACAAATAAACCCAATAAAAACACTTATGCTGAGAGCTAGAGTGCCACAGTAAAAGAATCACCCTGTATTGAATTTATTGATTTATTTATTTACTCCAACTGGAAAATCGAGTATTGTGTTAATGTATTTTATAAGAATCACGCTGCTCGATGAAATGGCTAATTTATTTTAGCGTATACATAAATAGCTAGCAATTTTCCATGAGACAGGCTAATGAAAATGATGCCATGAAATTGTCTATACTGTGCGGAGTGACGGAGGCCAGTTATTATTGGGTGAGCGCTAAGACGCGCTGAACTGGCCATCATATCTTTGAACTTTTGAACTGCTACTTGTTTGGTGTGATTTATTGATTTTGCTATCTCTCTGTTGAGCTCAACTTTAGTTTTTGCCCGGCAGTGCAGATAAGTGGCATAGGAGATTTAATTTCATGGGTATTTGGGGTTAAAACCTATCTTTAAGAAGAATGCTAAACATGTTTTAATAAAACATGAGTTCCATGGGTTGTAGGTTTCTGCGTGATACGGATCTGATAAGAAGCGAGGCCGTTTAGAGGCCCGCCCGGGGGTTCCCGGCTGGGGAGGCGCTCTTTCTCTGAGCTCTGGAAGTTGCACCAGGGCCACGTGTTATTTTATTTGCTCCATCAGCCTGGCTTCATTCTTAATTGCGTGTATCATTTCTTCCCCTGCCTGTGCCTTGTCGCTCACGCCACGGGGGGTTTTGCCTCCATGCCTGGTGCAGGAGTGGTTTCTGGGGTCCTCACAGTGCTATGTCTCTAACCCCTCCTTGCAAGCCAGAAGCTGGCCTCTCCTTAAACACCCTCATGTGGGCAGATCCCACAGGGAAAGTGCTTTCAGGAGCAGCCCGCATGGCCCTCACCTAGGGGACCGAGACCGGGAAGCTCGCTCCGCCCTGGGGCCGGGCTGCCTGGCAGCTGGCCTGCTCTCCACACCCACCCTCTGTGCTCCTCAGCCGGCCCAGCCGCCATCCTCCTCCGCCTCCGGCCCTGACCTTGGACGGGGATGCTTCCCTCACTGCTTCGGCGGGAAATCTACTGAGTGACAACGGGCAGAAAGCAGCCTTACTTTTTATTGTTGTCTTTGGACCTGGAGAACTTTTCCTAAATATGCAACATCTTGAGAACTCATTCTTGATATTTTTTGTTTGGTTAGCTAATTTCTAGAGGCCGACTTGACAACAGTGTTTTATGCTTACTTTTTTCTTTGGGGGCAGGGGTGGGGGTTGGAGGAGGTGAGAAAGAGCTTTGTCACGTAAAAGTAACCATCCTGGAAATTTCAGGTAATAAATTTTCAGGCGCATGAACGGTTAAGACTCTTCACTCAGTGACACAGTATGTGAATGTGGAATTTTTATGAAGGTAACAGTCTCTCTTTTTTCTTAATCTGATTTATTTAGAAGGTACTTTTAAATGACCAAGTAATTTTAACCTTCTGAGGAGAGATTGAGGTGGGGGTGGGGGGTAGGAAAGTAGGGGAGAGTTGGATCTTTGCAAGGGTTTGAAAATTCACATCCCCTTTAATGATTAAACTGGCAGGATCTTTATTTGGATGTTAAAAGCTTTTTCTTACATTGCAAACATTCTCAGCAAATTTACAGTCAGATATTTGGAAACAGCTAACACTTAAAAAAAATAAGGAGGAGGAGGAGGGCCTTTTGAACTAGGAAACAAAATTAGTGGGGATGGCTAAAAAGACAGACTGACCCCAACACCATTAGCTTGGAAAAAAAAATTCCATTTCATTGCAACTATGTTATTGTTTACTTTACCATACACATCCTAATATGGTTACCTCCCTGTCAGAGGCGGCCAAGCCCAGGAGTTGAGGGGCCCCCTCTGGGAGAAAGCTCCTAACTGCCTCTCAGACAATAAGAAACAAACCGTACAACTCCACAAAAGGCTTTCCGGAAAATAAGTGTCAAATAAATCCTACAGAACTCTCGCTTCTGCCACTGAGCTCTGTATATGCAAACCTGTTCTTATGCCATCGCTGCCCGGGCTGAGCAGCGTTTGTTTGGAAATAAGCCATTGCTTTTTCTTTTTTTTCCTTTTTTCCTTTTTCACAAATTCTTCCCCCACCCCCCCCACCCCACTTCATCTGATGGCTCTGGATTAATTCCTTGAGACACATCTTTGCATACATGTCTCATGAGTTATGTTTCCTGGAGCCTTTTACTAGGAACATTAAGGTAAGAATGTTGATTTAGCCCGGGACCTTTGTCACTCAAACTAATGCTCATCAGTGATATAGACATTGTAAAGAAATATTGCGAGGTCTTTTGTGGTCCCCCTCCCAAACGGAGAGGTGCCGTTGCTTTTAATTGTCATGCATGGATTCGGGGGGGGGGGATGCCACCAGTTGTGGAGGAGATGGAACAGAGGTGTACTCACTGGTGTAAACACTGGTGGAGACACCGATCGTGTGGCAGCCACTACAGTTCATTAGAAGGGTTTTCCTGCTGTTTCTTCCAATTCTTCTGTACTTGCAGTATTTCTTTGCTTTCTTCTTCTTTCTCTTCAACTCTCCTGATCTCTTCCAAATCCTCATGGTCTTGAGGCTTGCCTGTTATTATCTGCAACTCCAGAACAAAGGTAGGCTGCTCAACTCTGTGCTTTGGGGGAGGGCCGAGTTATTTTGGGAGGGATGTCTTCCTAATGCATGAGTNGATCACGCCTGGAGCCCAGGGATGAGAGCACGCACTGTGGCAGCTTTTATGGAGTGGAGTTTATTTTTATGCAACTTAGAAAGCGGCGGCATCCCTGGTAGAATGGACTCGTTAGCTCCTGAAATTCTACACTTGGTGTCACACTGATGTGTGCATGGCATTACCAAACCAGGGTTCAGACTTTTGGGGACACTTGAATTGACAACAGCAGAGGTGGTTTCCTGATTGGGTCCTATATATTCAGTTTATCGAAATTAAATAAAGGACCTAGGGTGTTCTTTTTTTCCTTTGTCTTTTTTTTAAGTTGAATTTTAATGTAAAGGTGTGAGTGAGTGGGTGACTGGCATATGTACTTTTCCTTTTTCCTGTGGTCTAATTGCTTTAATTCCCTGGACACCTTCACTTATTTCTCACTGATTTGGTTCTCTAATTTTGCCTAATCTGGTGCTCTGATAGAGTGAAGGTGGAGATTTGCTGTTTTTAACTAATTGTGCCTTGCTGGGTGGCGATTTAAGAAGAGTAAAGACCACAAGAAATTCATCTCTACCTGCAAAGGGGACTGGAATAGAGTAGTGCAGATTCATAATTGAAAACAAGAGCAAATTAAGCCTTAGTGAGGGATATTACAGGCTATTAATCATAATAAATATGTTTGGCAATGTTGGGTTTGCATTCTATAGTTTTCAGTTAAGAAAAAATCCAAGTCCGTGATTACAAGAGGGAATAGCTCTTTGGCTTGTGACACGCTGGCTGTACTTGTTCGTTAGTCCAAACCGCATTAAAAGTGAGCAGTTGTGTTCCAGAATCAAGTATGTGGTTCCCAAGCAGGTCTGAATACATCCCCATCCAAATGTAATCTCGGGCTCATGCCACAATGCGTGTTTTTTTCTGAGCCTCTCAGCTTCACCCTGGAACTCGAGTGTAAGAATTTTATTTTACATGATTACGACCTCGCACATTCCTGTGGGTTTCTTGGCTGCGGACCATCTCTGTGCATGCACTGTAGCCCCGTCAAGGTGAAGCTCTTTGAAAAATAGAAATCCAGTGTATTTAACCAAAATGAGCTCGTACCGCCTCAAAGTTTGTATCTTAGAAAGCTGCTAATTATGCTTGTCGTAAAACATATCTGAGTGGAAGGTTCTGAGTCCAAACAGAATCGAGTGCTGCTTTAGAAATATAACTGTAGTCTGTGCTTTTAAAGAGGTTTATTTTTACTTTGGGGCCATGGAGGGGGTGATTGGAATTAGTAGCCTTTAATTAGATGGGGAGATATTCAAATTTTACAGGGATTTATGTTAGAACATGGAATGGCGGGTGGCTCTCTCCTCATTATGAATCCTCCCTGCACATAATGAGGTTCATCATTAGTTGATGGAGTGAATTTGCCCTAGCTCTACCTTGAAAGGCACATAATTTACATACTACTTCAGAGCCTAAGCTTTAATGGATTCCTCGATGAATAAAATGAAAAGCTACTTTCTTTAAATTTTTGAACACTGTTTAGATAATACGATTTTAATAAGACATTCAATTTGCTTGTTAAGTCTATTTGAAAGTGCTGTTTTTTTCTTTTTGGGAAAAATATATTTTGGCTTGCCTTGCTGTATATCACAGTGGATGGTTACCCTCACAGATATAGCAGAGAACATATGGGGTGCGTTGGTAAGAAATGGGGAGAATCTGAGGCGGAGAGCTTTTTTTGCACGTGAGCCCGGAGATTATTGATTCTTGTGTAGAAACTCTTCAGACATTAAATGATTATAACAAAAAGGTTTGAAAACAAGCTTATTATCCGTGTCTGGTTTTGCATATCTAAAACGCGTGTGCAAGCTGGCTCCAGCCCACACTGACAGAAAAGCTAGTTGTGCCTCCTGATTTATTTTAATGACAGGAGACAGAAACTTCCCTCGTGCAGCCGCAGGTTTGGAATTGCTGTGTGTGGGTCCCGCTCTGATTCGAGGAGGAAGCTGGACCTGGAGGCTGTCTCACATGGCATCAGGTCATCAACTTCGGAGCTTTCTGGTCTACCCCATAAATTCCGAAAGTTCTCGGGCTCTGTCACTCTCCCCTCTTTCGGTTGGAATGCGGAGAAAATCAGCTTTGAGTGGGCGCGATCTGAGCATGGACGTCTTTTCAAGAAGTATGGGGGTTTCGTGATAGCGTGCTATTGAACATGTCTTTTGCTTGTTGGAGCCAGGTCACCCCTGCGTTGCCAGCGCTGCGGCAAGTGGAGACTGGGTTCTGGTGGTTCGTCACATTCGGGAGCAGGGAAGGTGTCTAAATAGAAGTGAAGCCTTGTTTTGATAGAATGCTTTATTACCTGAAAATGATCAGCATATATTAACATTAATAGAATAGTCCATGTCATTCTTTTTTAGGTAATTTACCTCTGCTACAGACCTGTCTGCTGAAAAAAAAAATCTTCCTCCCTTCTAAAACATATATTTGTTTAGAGAGTTTTCACTGAAGTGTACATGACAATTACAGCTGTTCATTAACAAAATTGGGTATTTGTTTTAAACTTTAACCAATCACTTTGATATGCTAATTATGGTGTAATTTAATTTGAGCCCTGTAATGATGATGCCGTTATTATGGACATAAATGATGCAGTTAAGCTGAGAGTAATCTCATTTGCATACTGTACATGCCAGTAAATTAAGCCCTTTCTTCGACTGCTTCAGCTTTAATTTTCCACTTCTTTTCACACAGCTCCTTTTCAGCCCCTCTCTTATAAGCCCACTTTGTAATAGTCCTGATGACTGTTTGATGTGAAGAGTTTCTGCACCACAATAATGCACGACAGAAGATGTAACATTTAAAGGATTCATTATCTTGCTGAGTGTTCCTTTAAGAAGGGAGGATTAGAGACGGTGGAGGGGGACAAAGTGTCCTTTCCGTGGGACGTGAAGGCCCCCGGGTTAAAGTAATTTGAGATGCCAAATGCTCTCCACTCACCCCCCAAGTCAGACTTGGGGACCTATTATTTATAAATGATGCTCCCTCTCCCCCCCCCACCCCACTGTACTGTAGTTGATGATCACAAATTGTGTTGCATCCAACAGCAGCGAACTTCATGTGATTTCTTACTGTAATTACCCCATGCTAGTTGGAGGCAAAAGTTTAATTTAGCCCACATAATACAATTCTTCCAATCGGGGCTTTATAGAGGAGATTATAGTTTTAAACCATTCCAAGATAGACTGACTGCCATTTTCAAAAGGATCTTTTTTTCCCCCCTTCTGTGGATCCTCACATAAACACAAGTTTTATCCAGTTGTGTGGCTGCGATGTTCTTGGAATGTAAGACTCTGCCTTTTGTCCCCCCGGAGGGAGGAGGCCGCTGGGTGCCTTTCGATAGCCAGCCTCCGCCAGCCAGCGGACTGTCATTCCATTTGAACCAAAGAATGCAAAGGCATAAGTAAGCCCGGGTTCTCCCTGTGGCTCCCAGCGAAGCCAGTGGGAGTTAAGTGGGTGTAACTGAGGACCGAATTTAGCTCTGTGTTTTTAAAAGGGTCACGGGCCTAAAAATAGTTCAAGCTTCTTGACTCTCCTGCTGGCTACTTCCTCAGCAAATGGAAGCACATTAAAGCCTAGTAGTTGGCTGCATCCATCCCCGTTTCTTGGAGCTAGAAGGCTTGCCCTTCCTTTGTAAGCGTTCCCCAGTTTTAGGCCTCTTGACCCCAACTTTGGCCAGACCGCTTCCATCCATCTCTTCCCCTCAGCGGTTGGGTCAGGAGACTGTCTTTTCCAACACCGGGCAGGCCAGGATTTCTTGATGTTGTCACCAGGAAGTGTGCACAGGCTTACTCAGCCCGGTAGCAGTGACCCCTGGAACAGGAAATTTTTGCCTAACTGTCGAAATTTTGTTTTCATATATTTATTTTTATTTTTTAAATCAGCTCCAAGCCCAGAGTGGGGCTTGAACTCATGACCCTGAGATTAAGACCCGCATGCTCTGCGGACCCGGGCCAGCCAGGCGCCCCCGGCTCTGGAAATCCTAATGGAAGTAACGTCTCTTCTCCCGGCTGTTTCTGAATTAGGCACATGCTGCCAAACTGTTCACGTGATGTCAGGCTATTCAGCAGTTTGAACTTCTCGAGAAGCGTATACCTTCAAGGGCTTTTTTTTTTTCTCCCTGTACCTCATTTCAAAAGCACCACAGAATGCAAAGATGTGCAAAAAAGCTTGTAAAAACCTTTGCACATGGCTGTAATGTCATACCCAATCTTCTGGTTTTCAACAATGTGAAAATGCTTTGTTTTCCATACCATGGAAGGAGACAGGAAAGGAGAAATGATTTTAGGTAACAGTCTAGAACATTTTGATAATAATGGAGAGTAGGCTTTCTCAGTTCCGACCAGGCCACTAATCAAGCATATCTTCCCCCCGTGATATTTCCTATTTGTGGGAAGTTGAATAAACAAATGAATGAAATACCACCAGAAGCTACATTCCCTGAAGGCAAGGAATATTAATCTGAATTCCTAGCACTCGGAGCCACACCTTGCACATAATAGGTGTTCCAGAAATCATTTCTGGTTGAAATCATTGTACTTATTCTTGTAGGCTTGTGGGCATCAAATGAGAAAATGAGGAGGGTGCCTGGCTGGCTCACCTGGCAGAGCGTGGGGCTGTTGATCTCTGGGTTGTAAGTTTGAGCCCCACATTGGGTGTAGGGATTACTTAAAAATAAAATCATGGGGAAAAAAAAAGAAAAAGGAAAACAAAGAAGGACATGCTTTTTCTAGTGTAAGGCCTTTACGTAAGCATAATGACGGGTGGCTCAGTCGGTTAGGTGTCCAGCTTCTACTCAGGACATGATCTCATGGTTCGTGGGTTCAAGCCCCACGTCGGGCTCTGTGCTGAATGCTTGGTCAGAGCCTGGAGCCTGCTTCAGATTCTATGTCTCCTCTCCTTACCCCTCCCCTGCTCGCGCTCGGTTTCACTGTCTCTCAGAAATGAATGTTTAAAAAAATTTTATAAATACACATGAAGGTATTTGGATTGTAGACCCCCCCCATCATCCATCTGTTCCTTGTCTGGCCTCTGCCGTGTGTGGGAGCCAATGTCAAGTCTTCACAATAGGAGAGTAGCAATTCTTTGCGGAAGACCCACAGCCCACTTGATGGACTACTGCCTGTAATAATAACTCAGACTTCATGAGCAATAGCCATGTACTCAGTGAATGGCACAGGTGATGCCACTGAATCCTTCCAACAAGCGGTCAAGGTAGGCACTGTTGCTGCCTTTGAGCGCGGGCCTCCATGGTGCACACACAGCTCTGGGTCCCACAGGTGTGGTGCTGGAACCAAGACTTGCTCTCCCTCAAGAAAGCTCCGGAGGCCATACTCCTGGCCACGGCACTGCAGTCCTGCGTGTCACCACAGAGAGAGACATACACCATTATACACACTGTATTACTGCATAGTGCGGGTACCTACCATACTTAGGATATTTACGTATCCGTATCCGCTATATAACAGTGTCTTGTGTGTGTAACGTACATACGTTCATTGAATAGCAGCCGTCTCAGAACTTGGCATATTTCACTGTCACAGAGCCCTGGCAGGCTGTCACTTGTCTCTGCTTACTGATGAGGAAACTGACGTTCACTCAGGTTGAATGCCTTGCTTACACAAGGGGAAAGTGACTTGAACGGGGCTCCGAACCCAAGCCTGCCTATCTAAAAGCACTTGCTCAGTTAAATAGCCACCACATGCTCATACTTGCCTTTTAGTCACTTTACTAATGTCACTAAACTTTTAGAGTGTTTAGTGCTTCTCTTTTTTTTTTTTTTTGAGTACCTGTGGTTTTTAAGGGCTTTCACATTTATCTTCTGTGTTGGCAACTTTGACTTTAAATGTGTGCTCTAAATAACTGAGGCATCTCCTAATTTCCCAGTCATCAGTGTGATATAAATTCCTGGCAGGAAGCCACCTTCTCTTCATCAACCCCCCCGGCCCCTCCCCCCTCCCCAAACTAGACTGTTGATAAATTCTTTTTTTCTTGGGGGGAGGAAAATGCTCTGCTTCCTCCTTCCCTTTGATTGAAGTCTGTTTTACTTTTATCTTGACAGGTGACAGAATGAATATCAGCTGTAGAATTTATAGATGTATGGATCTGTAGACGTTTACACGCATCCCCATGGACGTGCACAGACTCACTGCCTGTGCTGTTCCACACGATGCAGACCACATGGAAAGAGAGAGAGAGAGAGAAGTAGGAACATTTCAGGGAAACTCTAACTTCCTTTCCCAGCCCTGTCCCTCTGCTGTGTCTCAGGACTCCCAATCCAGGCGGGTGAAGTGATGACAGTGCGGATGGCATCCCTTCCCCTTCCATATAGAAACTTCCAGTCCGGAATCTTGGGATGTTCTTAGGCCTGTGCTAGCCTGGGAGCCATGAGCCAGATGTGGCCACCGAGCCCTCGAGTGTGGCTAGCCTGGATTAAGGATGCGCTGTTTGTATACTTGATGTGTGTGTGTATGTGTCCAGTGACCTAGTAGAGAAAAAAATGTAAAATATCTTGTTCATAACTTTGTTGATTACACATTGAAATTAACATATGTGGGATATATGAAGTTAGATGAAATATATTTTTAAAAGTAATTTACCCTGTTTCTTTCTACTTTAAAAGATGGGTTTGTGAGAGGGGCGCCTGGATGGCTCACGGGGGTAGGCGTCCGACTCTTGATTTTGGCTCGGATCATGATCTCCGTGTCGCAAGATTGAGCCCCACCATCCGGCTCTGTGCTGGGCATGGAGCCTGGCTAAGATTTGCTCTCTGCCCCTCCCCCACTCACGTGCACTCTCTCTCAAAGAAAAAAAAAGTGTGGCTGGTAGATATTTTTAAATTACAGGCGTGGCTTGCAGGTGTGGCCCTGAGTGTATTTGTGAGATAATCCAGTTCTAGAATATACATCCTACCTCTCTGTACACGGTAACTAGTAGACCAGAAGGAGAGGCCCAAAGATTTATTCCCCAAATGGATAGAGAGCTGCCATGAACATATTCCACAGAGGACCCAGCCCACATAGACGAACCCCCACAGTGGGTGAAGCCCAGACAGTACCTATTTCTGCATGGAAGACACTAAGGAAGTAAACCGCTTGGTTGTTTCCACAGCTTGTCCTTCCTTACCAGGTTGGGGATCTAGCACCCACTGTACTGTTTGAAGAGTTTGGACTTGAAAAGTGTTTCTAACCAACTTGACAGTGAACTATTAAAGAAAAAAAGAAAGAAAAGTGTTTCTATACTCTGCTAGCGTCTTTGATGCCAATAAATTTTGACTCCTCTCCTGTAATGGTTCCATTAACAGAGGTCATCAGAGAGAAGACTGTTTGCAGTTGACTATGTTGACCGTGCTGACTAGGCTGGATTCGGTTATCTTGCAGGGATTCTGGGGCCACAGGATCCTATTGGGGCCTTTCTTTTAGGTGTATAGATGCATTTGTCTCTTGGATACTTTCTTGATAGTCTATACATGGTACAGGTGTCCCCCTCTTTAAGTAAACTTTATGTGCAAATACAGTTGTTGTCATTTTTAGAGTTTATTTTTTGGTTAGTAATCTTTATACCCAACCCAGTGCTGGGCTTGAACTCATGACCCTGAGTCTAAGAGTCGCACGCTCTTCCAACCAAGCCAGCCAGATGCCCTTGTTTTGTTTTGTTTTGTTTTAGGAGAAACACAATATTATATGAATGTACATCATTTAACACATATTGATTACATCTCTGTCTTATTTGACATGATAGGCTCCCTACCTTCAGAAACCTTGTTAAACATCTAGACGCATAAAAAGCACATGTAGCTTCACCCCAAGACATGAAAGTTCAGTTTTGCTGGATTGGAGCTATGTGGTTTGCCTTCTGAGAAGATTCTTTGATTTTTCAAGAAGATTCATAATCAGTATCCATGAATGATTCACATGTTCCTCACATTCTGTTTACTGTACAGATAGATGATTTAGGGGAACCAAGATTTTAATTGCGAATTTTCAATAACCCCAACCCCTGTGGAAAGGTGTGTTACACACCGAAAAGTTTTTTCCCTAGGCGTCTCTGTCATTCCTTAGAAACCCAGAGAAATTCAATATGCGGTCTTTTCTAAGGTTTTTTTTTCCCCCCATCAGAATAGATGGAGCCCTTCACTGGAATGAACACATGAAAATTATAGCTGTCACCTCATCCATTAAAGGCAGGCATTCAAGTGGGATATTATCCCACTTTACTTTTTGGTCCTTAAGAAGTCAAGGGACAGGGTATTAGATGTGAGATGACCATCAGAATCCTGGGTCCTGGCAAAGATCAGTACCCAGCATGAAATGTGCCCACTTACTTGTTAAGTGCTCAAAACGTTCACCCCCACCCTGAGCCCTAGTCTGCCTTGCAGCTGCGGCTTCATTACTATCAATTGGTTTTCAGGGTGTTTATATCTCTGGGCCACTGGCTCCTACCTATGATTATTGCTTGAAATTTTCCATACACTGCTTCCATTTTCAATCATCTTACCCCTAGTTGGCCTATCGTCGACTCTTTGAACTTCACAGGGGAGTCATGTTAATGGTAGCTTTTGTCCTATGCGTAACTGGGGAGGAAAAGGCCTTCAACTCATCTGCACGAAACATTTCTTTGCAGACACCTCAGAGAGGAGAGCCACCACCCTTGCCCACCGGCAAATCATCTCTGAACATAAGGGAACAGCTGTTCCTAGAAATGTCCTTGGAGCTGCAAAACTTTCTAGAAGGCAGTGCGACTTTCAGCTCTAAGGTTTTAAAGAGCAGCCTTGCGCCCTCCTCACCCGCCCGCAATACCATTACTGTCAGCTCTTCCATAAGGATAGATTCTGGAGGGACAGCCTATGATGTTCCTGGGCTGTCTGTTTTGTTGGGTGGGCTCCGATGCAGGAGGCGGAGGCTGCTGGTCGGATTAATTTGGCGCTGGGATGTAATGAATGGTTAGTGTTTTGAGGTGTTTGTCCCTAACCGCTGTTTGGCAGTTCCTCGCGTTGTACCAAAAAATGAGGGTGGTGTTTTTTTTGTTTTTTTTTTTATGTAATAGTTCAGACCTTGTTTTGGCCCTCGTGTTATGCATGTGAAAGGTCTCTCAATTTCTTGTAACTGGAGGTGTGGTCTTTTATCTCCATCTCTCCAAACTGACATGCAAGAAACAGCAGCTTTTTTTTTTTTTTGAGATTAAAAAAGATTTTTTTTAACATTTATTTATTTTTGAGAGAGAGACAGACAGAGCGTGAGCAGGGAAGGGGAGAGAGAGAGGGAGACACAGAATCCGAAGCAGGCTGCAGGCTCTGAGATGTCAGCCCAGAGCCTGACACGGGGCTCGAACTCACAAACCGCGAATTCATGACCTGAGCCGAAGTCGGCTCTCAGCCCATGAGCCACCCAGGCGCTCCAAAAAACAGCAGTTCTGAACGTTGTGGAAGTGCGCCTGTAGTAACAGCTGTGTAAGAGCACAGGCCAGTAGCAGCTCCCACACCCCGGAGAGTAACTGCAGTCACGCAGAGTAAGAGTACAAACCCCTAGGAAAAGAGCAGAAATTCTCTGTCATGTAATGATGTCTGATTTGAGCTGAGAGCAACTTTGACATGCCAGGGCCCTAACTTCTGTTTCTGATCGCTTTTCCATGTGTGCTAAAAATTTTCTTAGGTGCCTTCCTTGTATTCCAAAAATGCGGCCATCCTCAGCCTGTCCTGTCCTCCCCGGTGACTGCAGCGGTCAGTCAGGGAGTACGGGCTGGGAAGCGGTACCGTGTGCTGCCACCTGCACGTCAGTCTTGGTCGGCTGTGCACGTCTGCACCCTTGGTACCTCCTTCAGACTCCCTTTGGAGCCCCGCCCCCTTTATTGCAACATTTTTTTTAATGTTTATTCATTTTTGAGAGAGAGAGAGAGAGAGGCAGAGCGTGAGCGAGGGGTGTGGGAGGGGCAGAGAGAGAGGGAGACACAGAATTCGAAGCAGGCTCCGGGCTCTGAGCTGTCAGCACAGAGCCCGACATGGGACTCAAACTCATGAACCACAAGATCGTGACTTGAGCTAAAGTCAGATGCTTAACCGACTGAGCCATGCAGGCGCTCCACCCACTCCCCTTTTTTAATGCTGACTTGAAACCATTTTTCTTTTTGGAATTCTGTTTTCTCTTTTTCAGATCTTTTGACATGGACATACTTCCTGCTGTAGAGAAGGCCTATTTATTTATTTCAGCTTTTATGTACTACTCTGGAGATGCCACAGAGCATCATGGGAGCACTCCTGTATCCAAAGCATTAGCTAGCAGATGGGTGCGACAACAGTTAGTCCTTCTGTCTGCCAGTGCTCACGGCAGACATTGCTAATTGATCACAGCGCTGTTTCTCAGCAAGCCTGACTGTGGTCTATGAGCCCTGCTCTTAAAGAGTGCCAGCTTCTTACTAAATCGATAGTGCTTGGCATGAAATCTATTTGCCCTCCCTGCTCTAACTGTTAAGATTTACTAATATGCGAATGCAGCTAATTGAATGCAATTAATGAATGGTGGCACATCTTTTATCTTAATACCATCAGGTTACCCTTCTATTATCTCAGTTGCCTAAGCTTCCCGGCTTCTTCAGAGTTAATGTTTTGGACACACGGTCTTTTTCAGATGTGACCCAGGACAGATGTGACAGCCCCCTGAAATTCCTTTCAAGGTGATGATTCTGAAACAGGCTGAGTACCAATCCCCCCTCTGAACTGTGAAGCTCTTCCTCGGCAACAGAGACCTTTCCACAGGCAGTGGGAGGCACACCCAGAAAATGAGTGTGGCCTCCAAATAGGAGATAACATTGAAGTGTGGACTCTGCCTACAGGCAAATTCCCTGTGACTCTCATTCTAAATTTGTAGGAATCTAGACACCCCACATTCTCTGACATCTCGCTAGACCACAATCTAGTTCGAATGCACCTGAATTATTTATGTGCATAATGAAAAAACAAGAGGCTTTTCCTGCCCACCTATTGTCTGTCATTATTTTCACTGTTGAACTTCTTTCTGAGTTTTTTTTTTTCTTTACTCAACTCTGTATTTTAAAAACTCTGCCTGGTAAATAGTGTTTATCACTCGTTACTATTATTTTTCTAATGCATAAGGAGAAATTTGAAGCATCCAGAATTTATACTTTCCCCAGCATGACCGCTAGGTCATTGAGTTGGTAGTCTGTTGATGTCCATCCTCCCCCCACCCCCACCCTTGGATATTGGT
>NW_027531000.1:5150826-5158326 GCF_008692635.1 Crocuta crocuta | reverse complement strand
TCACCGTGGGACGACAGGGAGAAGAGGAAGAGGTGTGGAGGGAAGGAGGGCGAGAGAGAGGGAGAGGGAACCCCAGGAAGGAAAGGGGAGCCCGAGGGGAGACCCTGATGTCGCCTGCGCCTGACAGAGGCCCCTGCCCCAGGTGGCCGCAGCGGGAGCGGGGCGCTGAGGCTGGCGGGGTCCCTCCTGGGCCTGCTGAGCGAAGCCGAAGGCAGAAGCGCTGGGCTGTGATGTGAGCGTTATCGTCAGACTTAGGGCGCGCATCCGCACTTTGAGGAATCCGGCTTCGGCTACATGAAAGATCCCGAGATTGGTACCAAGTCAGACCTTGCAAGACAAAGTGAGACGCCCAGCTTTCTAACCAGGGGTGCCTTCGTGAGCTCGAGTCAGTGGGGAGATTAAAATCAATGTAATTTAGACTTCATCTCCCCAGAGGAGTCCAGCCTCGCAGGCTGCCAAAAAAGTGCTCGTGCCCTTGATGTGTCAGGCACAGTTACCCAGAAAAACAGGAGCAGTGACACCTACGAGTTTTCTCCACCCCTACCCCTCTAGCTGGCTTTTTAAGACTTGCAGTCTTTCAGGTTTAATCTGCAAAACTGTGAGTAGTTTCTAGAAGGTCAAAGTTTTTTTTTTTTTTTTGAATCTGCTGGCTGAAAGTAAATATTGCCCAAATGTCTGAAGACCTTGTTTTTCTTTCTTTCTTTTTTTTTTTTAGTGTTTTAATATTTATTCATTTTTGAGAGGGGGGAGGGGCAGAGAGAGAGAGACAGACAGAATCCAAAGCAGGCTCCAGGCTTTGCACTGTCAGCACAGAGCCCAATGCTGTGGGGCTCGAACTCATGAACCGTGAGATCAAGACCAGAGTCAAAGTTGGCCGCTTACCCGACTGAGCCCCCCAGGCGCCCCCAGAGTCCTGATTTTCCTAGCCCCCGTTGAGTTAGTGTGCTTGGCACCGCTTTCCCGTGTCCAGTCTTGCCCCGCTTTGCAATCTTTTCACATCCTGCTGCTTTCCAGAGCTGTGATGGGGCTTCGGAACACGACCCCACGGTTCCAAAGCTTTCCTGTGGCATTAGGGTTTGAGAGAGAAATCCCAGAAGGCTGGCTAGGGGAAGCACGTGGGCAGAGAATTGGAAATGAGTAGTGAAAAATAGCTAGCTACCCCTGGTAAAGAAAAATTCTTTACAGCAAAGGGAATGTTTAACAGACAAAATACCTTCCAAATATGCAAATCTGTGTTTATCTCAGAGAATTCTACAGGGAACAAATCCGTAGCATTAGCAATTATGACTTCGCTCAGAAGTTTTCTTCCCCCTCCGCCCCATCATGCTCATAAACATCAATATAGCTTAGAGCTTTATGTTAAACTGGTTTTCTCCTATTTCTTTTAAGCATTATTTGTCCAACATGCTTTTATTATCCTAGATGATGTGATTTGGAAAGAAAGCATTAATTCTCTTATCAGCTCTGTTGCCTTCCCAGTCGTTCAGAGAATTGAGCTGCCCTGGTAGTTTATGAAGTAAGCAGTATTAAATGGAGAGCTCGTTGCTGATCAGACTGAGCCACTTCTGAACTGCGGCTACCCAGGCAAAGGGGATTGACAGTTAGCATTTATGCAGCAAACGTATTGTAATAACATGGCAGGCAACAGAAATCAGGCACCTTCACACACTGCCACCTCCCAGCCAGCGCCTTTGTGTCTGTCATCTACATTTGTGAGACACGAGGTGCCTTAACTCTTCATCCCGTGTTGCTTGTTTAGTCTGAGTTCCGGGAATAGTGTTCCCTGGGTGAGGATTTTTGAAAGGTAAGTGGTGTTTATTGAAGACATATAAGTGATGTATATTCTTTAATTCATTCTTCCATTTACGTGTATGGATCCACTCATTCATTTAAGAGATACTGATTCACTGTAACGTGCCGGGTCCTGGCAGGCTGGGGCACCTTTGGAGCTATTTCTAACTCTTAAACGTATCGCCTACATTATCGTGTGAGAATAATGTCAGATATAACCTTGTCAAAACAACCAGTCTGTGGGGTGTCCTTGGCGTACACTGTTAATGTGTGATTATTTTCTAATGAGCTTGGTGATAAATTAGACGCTGGCGGCTCATGTGGGATCACTGGGTGAGGGGACGCTTCTGTCCCATATGGTCGTTGGCTCAATTCTGTGGCACATGTCTGCTGAACACCTACTGTGCGTCACTGTGTGAGACGCCAGTCCTCTCCCTTCAACTTGCTGAGTGATTTTAGAAGCTCACCGAAATCTCACTGTTCTCTGCTATGTATGTTTGCCCAGGTGCTTCCCATCCTCTGTTTGCTCATAGTCTTCCCACTGCTTGAATTGATGATACTTTCCCTTCTCCATCCCACTGCTTTGGCCTTGGCAACTCTGTGGAGTCCTCCGCTCTTCCTGGGCTCATGTGTACCACTGGCAGTGTGCTCAGAACCACGCCTCCTACGCAGCTCTGCGTTCTGGACTCAATGAAGCAAGTCCTCATAGTCTTATCAGTGCTGTTGTTTGTGGTTTCAGATTTGTCTCCTTCACCGCACTGACTATACAGTACACTTGAGCCTCTGCTGTACCCACATTTCATCTCAGCAGATGATTGAATTCCTCTTCTACTCTAAAGATGGTGGTCCTATTACTCATGAAACTTCCCTTCTCAAGACTCAGAATTTGCAGCATTTTTTTTTTTTTTCTCTTTGGTCATCTTGTTAGTCAGCAAGATGGAAGGAAATCTGTTTGTTAAAGAGCTGCCATATTCCTGGTGGTGGGATTAGCTGCTGATGCCCGGACCCCAAATCCTTCCATTGCTCATGATCCCAGTCATTCATTCAGCGAGCTTTGGGATAGTAAGTATCCAGTACTGCTAGGCTTTTAGGGAAGCAGTGAGAGGATATTCTTGACCTAAGTGGGAAGAGATGTTTAGTCATTATCATATTGAAATGTGCCTGAGCTTTGGCCAGCATAAAAATAAAATTCATCTGGAGTACTTAGGGTAAAGGGTCTCTGCTCTAAAGACAACATTGGAGCTGGGTTTCACAGCATTCGTAGGGGTTTGTTGATCAAAATCGTAGTAAAGGGGCTTCCATCATGGAGAGAACAGCGTATTAGAAATAAGAAAGGGCAGCGCATGTTTGGAACATGCCAAGTAACTGGCAGTGGTGCTGGTTAGTGGAGAAGAATGGCGGGAAGAAGTCTGGGAGCTTACAGGAGGGGCTGGGTATTGCAAGCAAAGGAGTTATGACTCTCCTATGAGAACAGGGAGGTTTTGGAGGTTTGCAAGGCAGGGAGTGACCCCATCAGATTGGCTTTTGTTCTGAATGACCTATATGGTAGCTGAAGAGTCACTGGGTACTGCAGGGGAGAGGTCATGGCAGCTGGATGGTCACGGGGCTGAAGGAAAGAAAGGGGGAGACACTTGACTGAGAATTACCAGGTCCTCATGATCAACTCAGGTCAAAAGAGAGGACAGTGACTTTTTCCTGATCAGGCAAAGTGGTTTTGAGGAAGGATTGTTTCGTCTTGGACATGTTGAGTTCTAGGCAGTCTGATGAACTTTGAGTTGGGGGAGTAACTAAGAAAGACAGAAGTCATCAGGAATCCAATCTGGAGTGATTACGGAATCGGAGGGGGAAAACAAATAGGGCATAGAGGAATCTTGCAGAATACCCTAATGAACGGGTACGTAGAGACAGTGAAATTACATACACGTCCCCTGGCCTGGCTGTCGTAAATGCCGCCTCCCAGGCTGCCTGCCCTGGATCTGGGTGAAGCGCTTTGGCTTCAGGGTTTAAGAACTACTATCGTTGCCTCGAAAATTGAGAGTCCACCATACAGAGAGTTGCAAGTAGGAGCTAAAAACTTGATGACTACACTCTTTCAAGTTGCCTAATTGAAAGAGAAGGAGGTTGAAGGGTGGGCAGCAGAGGAGCCCGAGGAGTACCCTGGAAATGATTAGTTAGGATCAGAGTACCATGAGTATGTGTAGAGGCGAAAGTGAGGAAGCCAGTAGAGTGGGATTTGGTGTTGGTGAGATGGTAGTTGATGGAGGAGGGCATGGGTTTAAGAATGAAGGTAGAAGGTGAACGCCCTCTTACTCTCAGAAGGAAAAGAGAAAAAGGAAGAAGGATGAAGATACTTGATGTTGGGTGGGGGAATTCCCTCTTGCCTTCTCTGTCATCTTATCATACGTAAGCTCTCTAAACCACTTGAAACCACCAACCACCCCTTCCTTCTTGAAACTCTTCTACCTTCTATGTCACTCTCGAGGGCTCTACCCCTGACTACACCTCTGTGGTATAGTGGACAGAGATTAGATGACTTTGATGTTCAAATACCTGCCCAGTAGCTCTGTGTGTGTGTGTGTGTGTGTGTGTGTGTGTGTGTGTGTACACATGTATTAATACTTTCTAACTTTTGATGTTTCCTTCTTAACAAGTGGAGGTTATGTGGACCCCACAGAGTAGGTGTGAGGACGAGCACTTAGTAAGTTCAACTCTTCCCGTTTCCTAAGTATAGGATTGACTGTGGTTTTTACAAGGACCCTTCCCTCCCCTCTCAGTCTTACCCACTCCCTCTTACTGTAGCATCTGTACTGGTGTCTCCCCACTAGCTTTTGTTTTCACTTCTGCTTCTCTCCTGAGAGCAACTTCTTCCCCTCTCTTGGCTGTTTTCACAAGAGCATCATTATTCTTCCAATTACCTGGGCTAGAAATCTGCGAACCTTCATTGATGCCAGCTAAGCCTTTATAATCAACTCCCAGGTCATCGGTTCTAGTGGCACAGAATCTCATTCATTCATTCATTCATTCGTCGGACATTAAATTATTTATCTAACTGCCTGGTACCCTGTTGGTTACAGAATATCATCCCACTTAAGCATTCGGAAAATTAGAATGCAGTTTACTGATTGCTCTGCAGAAGTTTAGTACAAAACTTGATGAGACCCTATGGGAGAATACTTATCCTACAGGCAGTGGTGAATGTAGTCTGTAAAAGCTTCTTAGCTTCAGCTGAATTTTGAGATTCCATAACATTTAGCTCCTTAAAAATTCATGGCAGAGGTACAGAGGTAAAGGGGACCTGTGGCTACAGGTACAGAGTCCATTGTTGAGTGTGGCCACAATTTAGACTTGGAAGGAGAGAGGAAAGACGGAGGGTACTGATACAGCCAGATTGTGAAGTTCTGTATGCCTGGGCCAGTACTGTGTAGTGGAAATAAAATGAGAGCCATGGTAGGATTGTAAATTTCCTTCTTCTTTTTTGAAATGTTTATTTTAGAGAGAGAGCATGCACAAGTAGGGGACCGGCATGGGGACCGGCATTGAGAGAGGGAGCAGGAGAATCCCAAGCAGGCTCTCACCTGTCGGTGCAGAGTCTGACTGGGGACTCCATCTCACTACTGTGAGATCGTGACCTGAGCAGAAATCAAGAGTTGGAAGTTTAATCTACTGTGCCACCCGGGTGCCCCAGGAATTAAAGTTTTCTGTTACCCACATTAAACAAAACTGAAGAGAATCTGGTATATATTATAATAGTACTTCATTTAATCCAGTTTATCTAAAATATCATTTCAACATGTAATCAGTATTAAAAATTTATGAAAGACACATTTTACATTCTTTTCTTGCATACTAAGTCTGAAAAAGTATCTCAATTTGGATGTTAAAATTTCATCAGAAGTACTTGATCTGTATTTAAATTTCATAAAACTTATAGTTGAATAGATTAGTAGATTCGCATACCCAAGTTGTTCAACACATACTTAAAAGTTTTCCAGTAGCTGAACCAAGCATCGTTTTTTAAATTTAAATTAAGCTGATTTGCATTAAAATTACACATGTATTAAAAATCCAGTTCTGCTGTCACGCCGGCCACATTCTAAGTGCTGAATAAACCTCATGTGGCCAGTGGCTTTCATATTACATGGAGCAGGACTTCTGGTTGGGGACTTGGCACTTGAGGTAGTAGGGAGCCATTGATGGGGAAGCCACTGAAGGAAGGGAGGTGATCTGCAGTGCTGATCAGTGTGGCCAGCCTATGAGATGCATTGACTCTCATTCAGAGTTACAACGCAGTGCAGACATGCTCCAAAGCAGAGGGTTATGGAGAAGCAGATATTACTTAAATAGAAGGGGAATGGGATGGGACTTGTTAATACAGGAAGTCAAAGAGAAGGAAGACTGTCAGACAAAGACTCATTTGGGACGTGCCTCCTTCCCGAACACCCCTGGCTTGGTGTTTGGACGGAGGAAGAAGTAGGTGATCTCAGTTTGAGACAAGGTCACCGTTGTTTCAGGACGTCGAGGTAGAAATTCCGGGAAGCTTGTGGGAGTAGAGGGGGTCTGCAGCTCTGGAAGGATATTTTGGTTGGTGAAAATGACGTGGGAGTCACCGGACAGAGGCAGACATGAGGCGAAGCCATGGGAAGGCTAAGGTCTTCCGGGGAACTGCTTTGGAGCAGGGGTCAGCAAGCAGCAGCCCTGGAGGCCAAAGCCAACCGGCACCTGTGAGTAAATAAAGTCTTACTGGAACTCAGCCATGCCCCGTTGTTCGTGTCTTGTGTCTGCCTGTGTCTGGGCTCCAGCAGACTTGCCCCAAGTAGTTGGGACAGAGGCCCCGTGGTCGACAGAGTCGCAAATGCTTGCTTGATGGCCCTTTTCAGAAAAAGTTTGCTGACCCCTGCTTTAAAGTTGGGGAGTTCTGAGGATAGAACTCCAGGCGAGGGAGACCATTTAAGAATGAGCAGGGGAAGTTCAGCTCATTAAGGAGTGAGAAGGAGCCAACAGATGTGTAGGCAGAGAACCGCTCAGAGCAGGAAAACCTGGAGGCAGAGAAGAGATTCTTTTTTTTTTTTTCCAAGAGACAATATGAATGACAGCATCATGTGCCATGAGAGGTCAAGTGAGGTAAGGATTGAAAAGTGTCAACTGAATTGAGCGACTCCAAGCTTATTAGCACTTGTAGGAATATTGTCAGCGGAGAGGTGGGGCAGAAGGCAGCTCACAGTGGGCTGAGGAACCGGTGGGAGGCAGGAAGTGGAGACAGTGCGGTGTCGTTCTTTCCATCAGCTGGCAGTGAAAAGAAGGAGGGAGCGAGAGGAGGCTGACAGACACTTGACGTTGAGGAGGATTGTCTCCAGGTGGCCAAGCACACCTGACAGTGCGCAGGGGAAAGTTTAGAGCGACCAGTGGGACAGGGAGACCTGGATGGGGCAGGTGCTCAAGAGGCAGGGGGAGGTGGGAGCGAGGCCCAGCCATCCTTGTTTATTCCCACTCTTACTGCTTCGGTCTTCGGCAGAGTCAAGCTGAGTAATATGTCCCCAGGTCTCCCTGCTTGAGCTCTGTCCCGGGCACTTCTGTAGGTATCCTAGAAGGCTCGCCTTCCCCAGCCCTACCCGCTTCTTTACCTGCTTCCTGCTCAGCTAAGGCTCCGCCTGAAGCCTGCAATTTTAAGCTTAGCCACTTCCCTTGCACAGGCCCCTCCCACCCTCTCTG
>NW_027531000.1:5134233-5143869 GCF_008692635.1 Crocuta crocuta | reverse complement strand
CCAAGTCTTGCCTAACCTGACCCATACTAGGTGCTCAGTTCAGCAGTATTTATGAAGTAGAAATGCAAGCAAAAGAAAAAAAAGTCATTAAAATTTTAAGGCGCATTATAAATTTATTATTGAACAAGAAATGGGACTCATTGCTTTGATCCCATAATAAAAACAGAACAAATTACATCATTTTTCTCAACCATGACGCTTTTGGCANCCAAGTCTTGCCTAACCTGACCCATACTAGGTGCTCAGTTCAGCAGTATTTATGAAGTAGAAATGCAAGCAAAAGAAAAAAAAGTCATTAAAATTTTAAGGCGCATTATAAATTTATTATTGAACAAGAAATGGGACTCATTGCTTTGATCCCATAATAAAAACAGAACAAATTACATCATTTTTCTCAACCATGACGCTTTTGGCACAGGGCACTGGATGGCTGTCCTGTGCCTTGTACCACATTCAGCAGCATCCATGGCTTTCCCCCCATCACGTCCTCGCCAGACTCGGGGCAACTAAAATTTTAGTCTCTAGAGATGCCATAAAAAGTTCCTCTGGGAGATAGCCTTTTCCCTCCTACTTTACATTTTTAATAGCTGGGTCCCAGAGAAATTTACCCTGAAGATAAATCTTATTCCAGGCAGTAAGAAATGGAAACCACCCATTTTTGATCGGTAACCAAGCTGCCAGTGGCGGTGTTCTGTTCCACCTAACAGTATCGTCAGGAATCAGAATTAAACGCTCTGATGTGGGAGCCGATGGTTGTATCGCTCAGCTCCTGTATGTTAAGATCTGGAAGTTTTAACACAAACTACATTTCACATGCACACACTTCTCTGTTTTTTGTTTTTGTTTTTCCAAATCAACTGTAGTTTTCTGTTCTTTGATCAGGAGCATTCTGATACAGGTGAGGTAAGGACTCTCTCATCACAGATAGCCACCTGTTGGAAGGAAGCCAGCTTCTGGAACAAGACCCACTGACATGTATCAACATGGAGGGCTATTCTGTCATATTTCAAATTTGTATTTGAAGTTGGTGAATTCATGGGAAAAGTGAAAAGGGAAGACCTGGTAGACTTTGGAGACTTATTTTAAGGAGCCCTTGAACATGCCCAGCCGCGATATTCTGAAAGTTTCCCATTCAGCATGGTCGACTCCGGTCCCTCTGCCCCTGGGGCCAGTGTCTTATGTGGTGTGTGGATTTCGTGATGGGCACATAAGCTCTTCGATTCCTGTTCAGTCCACATTTTCCACCGTATAGACTTGTGCTGAGTGCACTTGCAATTAACCACTTGTGTCCAGCATAGAAGATATGGGTGGCTAATCCTGCCTGCAAATTTCTGGGCTTCAGCAAACTGCGTATACAACGAAATACTGCCGCAAAGCCAATTAAAGATTTGTCTTCAGGTATCAAGGCTTTCAAATGATAATCAGAAGATTGCTTAGAACACGGCTGGTTTGCAGTATCCCCTTCTGCCCCGCTCTGCATTTTTTCCTTTAAACTGCAACTTGATAAACAGGAGCTAAGTCGTAGCAGTCACCTGGAAAGTTAATGTCATCCTCTAAACTGTCATTAGAAAGAATGTTGACTTGGCTGATGTCCTATTCATCCCATAACCAGGAAAAAGCAAGAAAACACTAAAAAAACCCCAATAATTTAATCGAGAACACAGCGCTGTGTGAGGCTTGTTTTATGATGGGAAGAAGAGTATTCTGCTCTTGGGAGTTTTTTAGTGGCTTCCCAAGGCCTGGGTTTTATGGGCTACTCATAACCACTGTGATTTATTGAACACCTACTATATACAAGGCACTTTACATGTATTAACTTTGCATGCTCTCGGAGCACTGTGCGTTTTTCATGGTGGCACTTTCCATGGTTCTGATCTCCACTTATGTATATGACTAACTGGTGAATGTGTGTCTTCCATCAAGACCCTCACCTCCACGTGGATAGATCTCTATCAGCTATTGTTGCTCCTCTTAGCCCCACCACTTAGTACAGGGTCTGACACACGTTAGTACAAAATAAGTATTATTTAGAAGGATGACTGAACCCAAATGCAGAATGGTCTGACGTTAGAGAAGGGGAAATGGAAAGATGGAGCGTTTTCGTGACGTGTGCCTAGCCTCTCAGAGGCTGCTCCCTTCCCACTGCACTTGACTTCTCAAACTTTCACGTGCTTGCGAGTCACCTGGGGGATGTAATCAGAATGCAGATTCACATCAGAATGCAGATTCGCATCCAGTTGGCCGGAGATGGGTCTAAGAATTTGCATTAGTAGCATGCTCCCTGGAGATGCCCTTGCATAGAACCATGCTGTGTGCAGCTGAGGTCTGTCTACACCACAGCTGCAGTGTAAACAGCGACAGCTTCCTATCTTTTGGAAGGATACGTGGTTCTCTTGGAAAGCCTTGCCATGAGACAGAGGATTTGCACATATACTGGTCTCCTAAGAAAAGCACCTCTGGGGTCTGCTCTTGAACACATTAACAAACTGGCACCATCTATCAGTTGATTATCCATGGGTGTGAGAATCTTAACTCAGGTATTGATGATGCTGACGGGCCCCGCTGTCTCCATTATAGATCTCATCCCTTTGTACTGGGTATTGTCCCTGCTCTAAAGATGTCCAGCTCCCCTCTCCCTCCCCCAACATTCACATTTACCACAGAAATGCCAAAGAGTAGCAACACCTTTTGAAAATTTCTTTGAGTGTTTGGTGGATGAGTCGTTTTCAGAATCTAAGGTCGCCGAACATCAAATGGTCCCACCATCAACCTGTAGCCATTCAGTGGCCCCAACACCCGGTGTTGAAGGGAGGCTGCCATTGCCTACCTGCTGCTGGTGCCCCTCTACCTATTCTGGGCACCTTAGGCTCTCCTTGTCAGATTGGCTTGTCTTTGACAGTTTCTTCTTACATATCCCTCTGGGTCAGCACTTCCTCCTAGGCCTTAAGAAATAGGTATAGAAGTTTTCACTAGGTAGAGTAGGGGGTCCAATGTCTAGGTGCTTATCATGACCATTTGATACCACATTGGGAACATTATCTCTGTTAGATGGGGCCTCTCAGGCAGAGTTGTGATTACTTATCACTGAGCACTCAGATGCCCAGCCCCACCTATACTTTGTCACCAGCCTCTGGCTGTTTCACGGTGTCTGGGTCCCACCCTTACTAACTGTAGGATGATACCTACATTCTTGACTTCGGGCTGACAGGTTCACCATGCTTCCCAGCCATTCACACCAAATCTCTTCACAATATCTGTGCATGATTGGAGCCTGCCTTTGATTCATCAATAACATAATGTCGCCATTTTTGTGTGTATGCAAGATTTGAAGATTTGTATATGTTGTGTTCTAACTGTGTAGTCGTAAAAATGGAAGGGACACTTAAAAAGATTGATTTTAGCTCCATGTTTTGAAAAACTCTTTCAAATACTCTTTCCTTTATAGTACTCAACTGTGCTAAATGTTCATGAAGGTTGGTTTAATGAGATGAGGACTTACAAGTTAAGGGCATCATTATATTATTGAAATAATACTGAAAGTAAATTGGCAGATACCTGTAGTTTGTCCTGAAGTCACTTATTTGAAGAGCTTGCTTTAGTTCTCTTTACATGGACAGACAAGGCACAGGAATTATAGATGATGAATAAGGAATATTCCACTGATGGAAGTTCCTTAAAACACATGATGTATTATCACGTCTTTTCTATCTTTTTACATTAGATTTTCTCCCTTTCGTTTGTATTTTTCATGTGTTTGGGAATGCTATTTTGCTTTTAATTCTGTAAACTATATGCCTATGCCTGTGGATTAATCAACCTCCCAAAGGCAATGATTAAAGTGTACAGATGTGGGAAACCACAAATACAAAAGACAGGTTAGATCTCACTCTTCTTTCATATACCTCGGCGTCATGGTCATTGTTCCCATCAAAAATACTGTATTTTGTGAAATGATACAATTATGAGGCATTTCCCATTATGTAGACGCCATGTCTTTAAATTATAGCAATTTCTTAAGATTTTAAGGCAAAATGAGCTCTTAGAAGTGTGATTAATAGCAGGGAATGAGGCTAATGCTGGGTCATCAGTGGCACTCCATTACAAAAAAGGTTGGGCTAATAAAAGCATCCATCTCTTTGACCAATAAAGCATTTGAGTGATATGCTTACAGTTTTTATCATATAGTAGTAGCTTGGTGCTGAGTAAAGGCATTGGAGAAACACAGCTCTGGAAACGGTCGACGAACCATGCCCTGATGGTGTGTGAAGAGGCAGGCCTGGGAGGGAGGCTGGTATTGGAGCTGCCGGTTTGACCTTTACCGTGTCTGATACTGGCTTCGTACCCATGGCGCAGGAGCCCCGTTCGTTTTGGGGACAAGAATTGCAAGAATAGAGAGTCTAGCCAGTTGACCATTTATTTCTGTAGCAGCGTGTGTAGACACAGTAGGCTCTCTGCAAGCGCTTAGTGAATTGCATCCTTAGGAAAACCATGCTCTGGAATCAGGGATACAGCCTGGTCCTCAGAGAGGCCTCTTAAGTCTCCTCTTGCCCATTTCCCCAGTCCATAAGCTTGTACCACTCACTGGTGAATCGGAAGACGGTTTTGGGGTGGTTCATAAATCATTCACTAGTTCTCATTATTGCAGTTTGATGTTGAAGCAATTCCATTTTCAGTCTGTTTTAATCCTTCCGATAAAGCCAAGGAGAAAGTTTCCATTTGGTACTGGTATGTCTTTAATCTCTCTCTCCCAGTTGTAAGCTCATTATTTAACAAAGAAAGAACATGGTTCCTGTTCAGACCCTTTGTGGGTGACGGGATCTAGCTAGAATTTAATAACATTGGTTGGGTTGTATTACGTTTATTATAAAGTCATTCTCCTCTATAAAATCATTCTCTTCTATAAAGGGATTCATACTGGCTTTCCATTTGACGAAGTGATACAAAGTTACCTCTGCAGTAGATTTATATGTTTGTCTAAAGTGAATACATTTTAAAAATAGCATTGGTGGAGGTAGAGTGAGAGATAGCAGAAATAATGAAGGTCAAAAAAGAAATGAATGTTTGAGCCTTGGAAACTGGCTCAAGTGGCCATTCAGATGACCACTCCAAGAATCTCAGAATTTGTAAGATTCTCATCTCAGAGAAGATTTGTGGGAAGAAAAATCCCCCCGTACCAATCTTGGGTCTACCCAGAGTTTCCTTGGGATTGTTTTCAGTTTTTGGAATCGTTTTTGACCCAGTAGGTTACTTTACAAGACTTCTTAATAAATAGGTTCTTTCACTTAGGATTATTTTATTTTAGTTTGTAAATAAGGCTTATAAAACGTAGGCTCTGTGGGGAACAAAATAAGTAAACTGGGCACAAGCATATAAAACTGAAGCTGTATTAGGATGTTACCACCTCAACCGAGGCAGAGGAAAAGGTACATTTTTTTTATCTTGTTCTTAGTAAGGAATCAGTAGAACCATTTTTTGAATACAAACGAGTCCTCATTTGGGTTATGATCATGTGCCCAGGTTTAGCTTGGTTTTCCAAACTCCCGGGCTCATTTAGGATTAGCCTTTGTCAAGGGACATGGGTACAACTCTTTGGATTACCATTTGGAATTGTAAACTCTCTTTATAATCCTTCACTGGTAGTCTAGTTCATCGAGGCTTTAGGAAAAGAAAATAAAAATGAGGTCAAGAGAACTCCAGGAAAAATAGCGGGCAGTGAAGATGGGGAAGAAAAAAGCATTCTGCTTTTACTTCTTCATTTTTTTCTCTCTAGAGTTTCACTGGAGTAGCAGATAAGGCACTTCACTTTTCTTTGTCTCCTATTTGTCTAGGCTGCATGCAGAGAGCAGTAAGCATGGAATTTGAGAACATGCAGGTCCCAAAGCATTTGAGGAAGAGTCTTGGTGTTAGCTGTTCCTACAGCCAGACTTGTTGCATCATCCAGAGTGGGGCAAGCTTGGGTTTCCTTCTCCAGGGCAGTGGGGACAGTTCGAGCCCTGGAGGGCTTTCTAGGGCAGAAAAGGGAGAGGTCCCAGTATCCCTTCCTTGTATCCACACAGTGGTAACAGGTCCATGAGCCTGAGAAATTCCCTCCTGCTTGGGTGCAAGCACTCATGGGACGTTTCTTCTCCAGTCTTCAGGGGGCTGCTGCGGTTCGGGGAAAGGAGACCATCAGCAGGGAGAGGGGCTTGGGAAACAAACCACAGCGCAACACAACAAAAACGCAGAAGAAAATCTGCTTGTTAATTTGTGACGGTTGTTAATCTAGCAGAACAAAGTCTAGATTATAGGTCCAGGAGACGGGGGAGCAACAACAGCTAGGGAAGGTGAAGACGTTTATAGCGGAACTTGGGGTGGGCATCAGGGGTGGGCATCGGGTGGGTAAAGAGACCGCTACAACTTGTTACACCCTTTAGACAGAGCTGAAAATTCCAGTAAGCTGAGGCTTAACAATGTTACTGCCACAATACTCTGAGGTGTGTCTTTAGTTTGGGGGCTTTTTAAATTTGATCATGTCCTTTTCAAATTTTACTTTGGATACCCAGGTGTGCTCTACTGTCCTTTGGACCAACATAACACAGAATTTTTAAAAATTAATTAGAGTACATGTAAGATATAAATTACCAAACTGGTTTTCACGGTGTTTCTGCTTATTAAATATTAAGTAACAGAGAGATGTCATTCACACGTATCACAATTAAGTGGTTTAGGACTATTAGAGAATCTGTAAAACAGATATAAAAAAAAAACAATGCTTTAATTGCAAATTGTACATCTAAATATAGTTTCTGCAGTAAAGCATGATATACAGCAAGCTGTTTTACACGTTTTTGCCCATGAAGCGAATTTTTGGAGATAAAACATTTCTTCATAACACTTCTGTTAGTGGAGACATTGAACTTACTCTTTCAAAGCCTCAGATTTCTTTGACGAGCTGACAAACTGAACCCCTAAGTAGCCTTATGTAACATCAGTTGATTAATTGATTTATATCATGGTTTTTAAGGGCAGAAGCATACCCTGATATAGTCTGATTGTGTCATTGTTGTTGAGAAACATCTATTCGTGTGTGGACCCGGTGCACTTAAAGGTACCTCAGAACAAGAAACTTGAGCAGAAGGAACGTTCGGGCTTTCCTCCTGGATAGAACATTCAAGATCCAAATCGGTGTTTGACCCATATATTTCATTGATAAAAGAAGATGAGCCCAAGAGTTGAATGTATAGTTACTCAAGCATGAAAACATTCCAGTCTTTTAAAGCTGTGACCAAATCCAATCTTTAGTAGTTTAAACCATGTGGCTGCTTTATTTTTATCTACAGAGCAGGAAGTGAAAAGGCGTGGACTGAGCTCTGTTCGCCTCATCTGGGGGTGACCTCTTTTTCTAAACGGGGCCATGATGTGTTTTTCTTTATGAGCGATGTCGCCAGTAAAGAGTTAACCGGATTTCACTTGATTCACTCTGGCTTATATGATGATGAGTAATGCGAGGTTGGTAACAGCAAATTGTTGTTTATAAGCAAACATGGCATTGTGCAAACAAGCAGGCCTGGTCTCCAACTGGTTAGATTTCATGGTGGTCAGCAGCTGATCTGTGTAACATACAACCTTTCTGCCTCTCTAAATGTCAGAAGAATGACTGTTTGTTTATCTTGCCTTCTTTGCAGCTGTTTACTCTGTAATGCATTTACCTCGACCTTGATTCCCGAAGAGTGGCCCCTTTCTCCTCCCTCGCCCTGTTTACATCAGTCCTGCCCCTGATGTCACCTATGAAATCTGTTGATTATTCCACCTGGTTAATGTTAAATTGCTCTTGTAAGATGATGTGTTTGTTCATAAACACAAATGCTGGGCCCCTTGTTTACTGTACCCATGGCAGCAATCGTTATTAAACAAATATTGCTTTGTTTGCGGGGTGCGAGCAGTGGTTTATCCTGCAAGGTCTGTTTAAAAAACACACACATTAAAAAAAAAAAAAAAAAAAAAAAAAAACTTAAATGCTAGAATTTTGATAAAGAAAGAAAAAGGGGAACTTGTCCCTGGAATGTGGTTGAAACAGACTTAGGTTTGCTTTTCTTATCTTTTGCTTGGATGAAGGGGCTGGAGAGATTAGCAAGTTGTTTGGTTTTTCTAAGAGATTTCCTTAGTGTAATGATATCTATGCAGTTGTTTGCTTTTTTCAGAAGGGAGAGAGCTCTCCTGAAAGGCCACTAGCTTAGTGAGAGAACATCAGATGGCTAGAAAACTCTTTGTGGAGCAAACAAGGACTTAGAAGGTATAAGAGAAAGTCTAGTGCTATGAACAAGGCAATCACCTTCGAAAGGTACAGCCCTTGGATTTTGTGTTATTGTGTGGGTGCGTTGGGTGGTGTCGTGTGGGCTCCATGTGATCCTGTGTGATGTGTGTACTCGCTCAAGTTTGAAACGAGAAGATTAAGTTTGAGGTTAATGTATTGTGAATAAATTCTCTGCGATACCAGCAGAGATGACATCCTAACTGGGAAGAAACCATACAATTAATATACATGACCATGTTTTTATAAGCTAGTGTCTTCATTTTTACCTATTATTCTCACCTGTCTCATTTTAAAACGAGTTTTATGCATTGTGTCATTTCTGGTTAAGTAAAGGAGACATTGTGTCTCTTTGTTCAGCCTGATGTATGTGACTGTTGTCCCTTGGTCACTAGGAGTCCCAAGCCTGTCCTTTGTCATGTTTTGCAAACAGCAGAGAAAACAGCTTACATCATCTTTGTTTTTTGGTTTTTTTTTTAATTATTGTTTGTTGCCGTTTCTGTGTTTGGTGTTGTGTTTCAACACTAGGCAGGGCCTGCTAACGTTTGCTGTAAATTACAAGGATGAAACACAGACTGGGGTGAGGGTGGAGGCTGGGGGTAATGACCTTCAACACATTGTGGACTTTTGTATCCAGAGAAAGCCTGTTTAACCTATCTGTAAGAGCAACTTTTGGAGGAAAATACGTATATGCATACTGAAGTTTTTGAAGGATAAAATTGAGTCATTGTCCCTTTCACGCGGTGGAGAAATGTAAGCACCGACTTCTGAAGGCCCGCATTCACTGAGCTGTCGCGATGCTGTGAACATAGTGTTCGCTTTGGCCACTAGAGCGGTTAGGGGCTGCAGGCAGAAGCGGGAGAGGCGTGAAGTGTGTCACCGCACACACCAGTCATTAACTGATGTTAGGAACCTGGCCCCATGTATGTGAAACTGTACAAATTATGGAAATGAAAAAAATAATACCCCGACCTGGTTGTTGGCCACTTTATTCCACCGGGCTATTTGTGACAGTTCGGCTGTTTGAATGTTCAGAATAATTCAGGTTTGGCCGGCCTTGTGAATTCTCAAACTTCAGCTCTGTTTTGTTCTGTCAAAATGCATTTTAATGACGCTCCCTAGAACACCTGGCCCCCGTCAGCCCCTCCGCTGCAGAGACTTCCTTATGGCAAAGCCAGCAGCCCAGCTCAGGACTGGCAAAGCTCCTTTTTGGTCTCTGTTTCATTATTTGGGCTCGTCTGGATTAATATGCCAGGGAGTGGGTGCACATTCTCCTTTGTACTTCTGTTTCCTAGAGCGGCTTCTTTCTATCCTCCGTAGTTTGCCCACAGTTGCTGTGAGTACGG
>NW_027531000.1:5103154-5133534 GCF_008692635.1 Crocuta crocuta | reverse complement strand
CGCCGGGGGGGTGGGGGGGGGAGGAAAACAAGGCCAGTGGTAGCTGATCTTCTGAAAGTATAAATTGGACATTTGTAACTTTTAAGGGGGTGGGTGTTTTTATCTGCACTTATTGATGATTTACAAAGACTATAAAAGTTTGAGTAACACAGTCTGTGAGAGACGGAGAGACGTGCACATTTCCTCTGAACAGGCTTGCTGCCTCGGTGTTGGAATTTGGGAATTCCTTTTCTTGGGAAATACACAATCTCCTGTCGTTACACCGAAAGCCCAGTAGGGAAGGGAAACCATGTTTTGTCAGGAACATTATTTTATTACCACCCTATTCCTCTAACTCCGTTGTGAGTCATGCTTTATGGGGAAAATTAAACATCCTGCTCCCTACCTTTTTCCAGTCCAGCTGACTTGAATATTAACTGTTGACTGTGGCTTTGGGTAGAGTTTTTCATTGATTGATGATCTTTAAATTTTCAACGATGGGGACCATCCTACTTCCACTGTGACTTAAAATGATTTAATGGCTGAAGTTAGTTTCTGAGTTTCAGGAGCCCAAAATGATTAGACCTTCCAGACATAGAGTATTTTCAAAGTAGGAACATAAAGGTGGAGGCCAGCACAAGCTCCTGGTCTCAGCTGATTGCGAGGTCGGATTTGGGCTTTTCTGTCATTGAATCATTTGGCTAAAAATTCGGCAGTTATATATTAGATCCCTACTCCAGTAGTTCTCCATATCCACAGTTTTGCTTTCTGTGGACTCAGTTACCCGTGGTCTGCTGGTGTTGGGAAGCTGAAGCTGACTGTCCTCCTTCCAAGGTCAGAAGGCTGTGTCCCAATGCCTAGGTCATATACCTCACTTCAGCTCATCACGTAGGCATTTTATCATCTCAAGTCATCACAAGAAGAAGGGGGAGCACAATACAACAAGATACTTAGAGAGGCCACATTCACATAACTTTTATTACCCTAGATCATTATAATTAGTCTAGTCTATAATTATTGTGAATCTCTTCCTGTGCCTGACTTATAAGTTGAATCTTATCAGAGATGCGTATGTATGTATAGAAGAAAACATAGTGCATATAGAGTTTGGTACAATTTGCAGTTTCAGGCATCCACTGAGGGTCTCAGAATGTGTCCCCCATAGATAAGGGAAGCTACTCTATGTACAAGGTATACCTGAAAATAAAGTTCAAGATGAAGGCTTTCTTTAAAAAAATTTGTTATTAACAGAATGGAGGAGGAGAGGCAAGGAAGGGGATCGTTTTACTCCAAATGCTTCTTCATCCATTTACTTGATAAATAACAAGTAAATATACGCCGTTTTGTGTATGATGTTGCCAAGTACACAGTTTGCACATTGAAAGGGAACAGTTGATTTCTCTGATGAGACCCAGAAGTAAATACAGAGTACTTCCAAAATACAGAGAGAAGTGGGGCTCACCTAGGGCTCGTGTTTTCCCCGAAGTGGGGCACGAGCTCACCCGATGCGGGGCTCAGACACACAAACCATGAGATCATGACCTGAGCTGAACTGACTTAACACCTGAGCCCCGCAGGTGCCCCTTTGATTGATAGATACACACCGGTCCCTAGTTCTTTTTTTTCTCCCCCTTTGAACCATAAAGGTAAGAGTGCTACCATATTCCATTATTACCAGTGAGCCTAATTTCCTTCCGAGACTTCTCACCAGCTGAGCACCTGTAGCTCCAGGCTCTCCGCCTCTGACTGTCTGAGGTGCATCCAAGCCATTCTTGCCTGTACCCCCATTCCTTTTCCAGCACCCAGCCCTGCATTTCTCTGCAGGAGTAGCTCCTTGAGGACACATGTACCAGGACTTTCGGGGAGGCGTGCTCCTGGAGCTGTTCCTCTGTTGAGAGGCCCTGGCTGACATTTCCATGGTATCTTCAGCCTTTGCTAACCTAGGATTTGGGAAGATTCCAATTTTGCCCTTCTCTCGCATATGGCTACATAAGTAACCCCCTTTTTTTTGTTGTTTTTGAAGGACACGTTTCTGACTATTTCATTGCTCCTGAACTTTTTCTTCCTGAGCACTAAATGAAATTCCAGATTTTCAAAGACAGATCTAGATATCTCCAGTGCACGATAAAGTTGATAATACATAAATCATTTTTAACAACAGGTAATATGCATAATTTATGGTGTTACAGTGCTATCTTTTTGATATTTATGATGGATAATGCTCAGTTTTTGCCCTCATATTACTGCTTTAAATTATACCACAAGAAAATTAATGAGAAAGTAGATTTATGGGTTTCATTTGTTTGTCAATTCGGAAATTAATTGGGTGTTAATTTTAGCCGTCCCTCATCAGAGCAGGACTTCAGTATGCGTACATTACTTTGCATTCATTGTAGCTTACCTCCCATTTACTGTGGGTCACTAGCTTCGCACACATTAAAATAGCCCTCCGGCTCATTCCCTTGATTACTTTTTGAACTGCCATGCATTAGAAAATTTACGCCTTTCTGTTATAATTATGAAAATTTGGTATTGGAAGATAGTGCCTCCATGACACAAAGCAGCACACTGACTTCTCTTCCTAAACTTTTTTTTTTTTTTTTAACATTTATTTGTTTTTGAGAGACAGATCATGAGCAGGGGAGGAGCAGAGAGAGAGGGACACACAGAATCGGAAGCAGGCTCCAGGCTCTGAGCTGTCAGCATGGGGCTCGAACCCACAAACTGTGAGATCATATCCCGAGCTGAAGTTGGATGCTCAACTGACTGAGCCACCCAGGCGCCCCTTCTCTTCCTAAACTTGACCCTTGGTTGGTCTTTCCATGGAATTGGGACCTGCGGCAGGGCGCTAGTGGATAGACCCACAGTCGGGTCTGAAATGCCCATTCACAACTTGTGGGAGTGATCTCAGATGACAAATTAACAAAGCTGGTGTTACTTTGCTTCTCTTATTTCATTCCCCCCACTCTGCCTTTTTTTTTTTTTTTTTTTTTTTTCCCTTTGAGAGTATGCTATGAAACCCTCACTTGGGGACAGTGATTCTGCATCTTGGGGCCAGTCGTGACCCTTCCATTCTGCCCTTTCTTCATCTGCTTCTGTAATCCCTCCACAAGTCCTTCCTCTTCTCACTGGCTCATGCTAGGAGATGTGACATCTCCATTCGACTTTCCTCTGGGATGCTGTCTCTCCTTGAGTCCCTATTTGAAAATTTTAATGTTTTTTTTTAAAAAATTTTTTTAATGTTTTATTTATTTCTGAGAGAGAGAGAGACAGCATGAGCAGGGGAGGGTCAGAGAGAGAGGGAGACAGAGAATTAGAAGCAGGCTCCAGGCTCTGAGCTGTCAGCACAGAGCCCAACGCAGGACTCGAACCCATGAACCGTGAGATCATGACCTGAACCAGAGTTGGCGCTTAACCAACGAAGCTACCCAGGGATCCCTTGAGTCCCTCTTTTGAATGGGAGGATTGAAAATCTTGCAAGAGGATTAAGAGGAAGGCTCTGGGTTAGTGTCCTGCCACCCTGCTCTTTGCCTGCTGGGGGGCAAGAAGCCCCTTTGCTGCACCTTGCTCTTTAAAACTCCTTTGTGTGTATTATGTTGCCAGGTAAACCTTTAGCACGTTGAAAGAGAACAGTTCATTGACCTGATGAGACCCAGAAGTAAATGTATGCATTATATCTTAATATAGACACGTTTTTCTTCTCTCCTGAATGGCACGAACGTGATGATCAGTATGGATTTTGAATCATCGTGATGCAACATCAGTACTACTTTTAGAACTAGAGCTTAGCCTCACTCCCACCTTTATTCTTGTCCATTCTGCAGACCCTTCACGGAATCTAACTGATGATGTTCAGGGATTCCAAAATACAGACGTTCACGTAGCCTTTCCATTCTTCGAGTTGCTGTCTTCCTCCTTCCCTCCTTCTCATCCCTCAGTCCTCCCCTCCTTCTTCTCCACTTCTCTTCTTTCCCCTTCCTAGTCTGTCCCTCCCCTGCCCCCTTCCTCTCTTCATTTCCCTCTCCCCCTTTCCAGGAGCTTCTGCCATCTCTAGAAAACGCATTCCATTTCCCTTCTTTCATGGCACATGAGCAGTGAGAAAGAGGATCTTTCCTTTCAGATGGGGGAAACCCACACCCTCGCTGACATCATTTTCCTAAAAGTGATTTCACCATTAACTTTTCTTCTCTTCTCCCCATAGAAGTAGAAATACATTTTACAAAACTATGTTTAGTTTAATTTACACATCCTTTCATGAACAGACCAAGTTCTTTAAGGGCATTTATTCTGCTTCATATAAATAATTGATCAGCCGAGTTAATTTACTTCTGCCTGACTTGGTCAACCTTAATTAACTGCCCTGGAATCAAGACTGAACTTTTTGTTAGCTTAAAACCTTTCACAAGCATATGATAACAAGGGCTTTATTTTCCCTAAATTTTCAGCATCAACACTGTAACCAAGGAAATAATCATAATAATAAAGCATTGCTTTAATTTACTATAAATACATTGGCCTGGACCTTATGAATTTTCCAGAATACTTCCAGAGTATGCTCTGTTGGCAGCGACAATAAACTAGCACACTAAACTCTGTTCTTACCCCTTTCTCCATGTCCCTTCAGCACAAAAATCGATCTTTTGAAATCAGTAGCTCTGTCATGTTTATAGGCAAGGCAAGAAGTGGGCCATCCTGGCTCCTAAGCTTTCTGACACCCATGTGATTGCGGCATCAGCCTTGTTAGGCTTGTGGTGAGTGGATCCTCTGTGACTTAAACACACCAGGCTCATTCAGAGGAGCCACAGAGGAAGCCAGAGGACGATTTGTCGTTGCTTCTGTAGGGGCTTGTTGGCGGGTACGGGGTGGTCGTGTCCACCAGGCATATGCCTTCCTAGCCACACACTTGGGATGATTGTGTATCATTTCTCATTCTCGATTTGCCGTGGAGCAAAGCAGCTCCTTGGGTACCGGGAGCCCCAGAGGGAAGTGGAGGGTCTACAGCTGAGCATCTTGAGATGGGATCCCTCTAAGAAAAGAGGCTTCGGCAATAGAGAGCACACACGCCTCTCGTATACACCGACCTGCTTTCAGACGTGATCCGCAAATGGTGAAACTCGCTAGAAAAAGACAAATAGAGTTGTTTGCTGAAGAACGCTGACACTTTCAGCTTTGTATTTTAGATGCTTTCATTGTCCGCTGCCACCTTGTTATTGTCTTTTCGGGGATCACTTCGTTTTCTTTTCATTGATTGACTAATTCACTCTCTGGCACAGGACTTTGCAAATGGGGAATTCTCTGCCACTTAGCAGATGGACAAGTCCATGTCTGAAATAGGAAATGATCATGGCTGCAGCTTTTTCCTTGACCTACTGAGCTCTAGCTTTCTTATCTGTAAAATGGGGATAAACTTCACCTGCCTTTTCTCCCCGAGGAACTCGTTACGAGTTTGAAGAGTACCTCAGAGAGCCTTGTAGTTTGTGAAAAGTGCTGTACAGACATAAAGGCTTATTAAATGGCTTGGAACATTCCATAGAAAGAAATATTGCCAGCCCAGATATTGTTAGAAATGTTCTTAGACATCGACGCTCCTAATTTTTCACATGTGCTTTTCAAAAAGCTGTTTTCTCCTGATTGGTGTGGGAGATTATGGGAAATTTTAAATCTTGCAACCTACATACTACTGTTAGCACTTGACTAATTAAGGACATCCTCAGACCAAAATAATCCTTTCTGCAATTTCGGTCCCAATGCCTGCACTCTCACAGACCCGATTTGCAAGCCAAGTTGCTTGGCGTCATGCCTGCAAAACTTCTCCTAGAGGACTTGGCAGTCTGCTTGGAACTGTGCAGAGCAAAACCTTCCCCTCACATTGTGGATAGGAGATTGCCCTTACGCCACCCACCCACCGCCGCTGCCGCGTCAAACCAAGGAAGCCGAAGCAGGGCCAGTGTCTCAGACACCTGTTCTGAGGGCAGGCGAGCCCGTGGCCACAGGCTTTGTGAGCCTCCTGTGTCTCTGCTCCCCGGGGACATGACATTTGGCCAAATATGTCCCATTCCAAGGGCAGGTATAGATTTTACAGTAAGCAAGGTTTCTGTCTTTTGTCTTTTGTTCCCTATTCCCTAATATGAACAGGCTTTCCAGAAAGTTAAAAAAAAAAAAAAAGTTTCTGTTTTTTCTTTACGTATGCTTGTGACATACCCTGAGAATTTATTGAGTTCCTTTGTTAACTACTCTAAGACCACCATTTTCTCCCTTAAATACCTAACCACTGTCTTTTTCCTTTGTTTCTCTACAAATGGGCATGTTTGTGAAACAGAAACTGAAACATTGGAGGGGGAATAAAAAAAACCCTCAGTGTCACAGATTAATTCCTTTTTTGGCAACGAACAAGGTACTTGCATTGCCTGGTTCTTATATCTTAGAGAAAGTTTTACTTGTATTTTTGATAGATTTTATATTCTGCGGACAGTAAGGATACAAATGCACTCCTTAAAGGACTCTAATTACTGGAAAGTCTGATCTGAGGAGAAGAGAGTGAATCAGCTGTTGCTTCTGACTTTGTTTCCCACCTGTTAACAAAAAAATGCCATTCTTAATCCCCTCCAGAACGGAATTAACTTTAAAAAATAAGTCTTCTGGGTTTATACAGTTTGTACTCAAGTTGGAGCATACCATGCACCGAAAGGAAATGAAGAAAGATGTCAATTCTTCTGCTTTTAATTTTTCATTAGATGTTCATGAAAGTCTATAGAAAAGGGACTTAGCCCAACTTCTAGCGAGAGGACAGCCTCCTGTAAAGGTATCCCAACTGTTTTAATTTTCCTGCTGTCACATATTTCGTGTAGAGGCGAGAAGTCTGTAGGGCTGGTTAATAATAATCTCTCCTCATGATACAAAAAGATTTGTGTTGAAAGTTTTCAGCCATTGTATCCGAGGTTGGTATTTCACATTAACGTTTTAATATTCAGACATTTCTCAGCTCTGGTGTTTGAACTGGCAAGCCCTTTGGTGACTGTTGTCTTTCCTATTCGAAGTCCTAGTCTCTGAATTCAGAGTACATTCTGCCATTTCCATCGTTAGCTCCCCACTGCATCCCAGCTTTGGGAAAACACATAGTTAGGAACTTTGACATCAGACCAAACTTGTTTAAATCCTGACTGAACCATGGCCGGCTGAGATTTCTGCTGGGCAAATTAAAATAGTTCTCAGGGAACCCCGGTTTTCTCATCTGCAACCTTGAGACACCGGTTGCATTCAGAACGGAACTGGTGAATATACATACATCACCTGCGGGATGGCTTGGTGACACACTGGTGAGCAGTAGATGGTAACAGTTGCTACTAGTAAACATGATTATCTTTTGTCATCGTCAGACGGCTTTGCTGAGAGCTGAATTAGCTGCCTAGGAGAATGGTTTTGTACCTAGAGAGTAACTAGGCAGAATGTGGAATGTATTTACATGCAGTTGATATCCTCCAGGTATTTACCTTGCACTATATGTATTGTATAGTATATATGTGTGTGTGTGTGTCTTATTAGACATTTTGTACTTTCAAATTCAGACCTTTTTTTTGTCAGCCTGCCTAGGCCAGATTTTTTCCAAAATAAATATAAGAAGGGCCAGACTTTTCAGGCCTTAAAATCAAACTAGAGGGTACTCCTCCAGCGTGAGAAACACCTTTGAATGGGATTTCTTAGGACACTTTTAACCCCAGGACAAAGATCGGGGTCTGAATTTACCGAGATTGCGAAAAGCAAGGATTCTTTTCTAACTGTGGCCTGTGTTACTGGAATTGCCGGTGTTGAAGACTTTTCAGTACCTGAGTGATTCCGAGGAGTCTGAATCTTGAAATGTTCTTCTTGAAATGTTCTTCGGCTTTTGACCCTAGGGGTTTTCAGCTCGAATTACCTCAGGGGGCCTCCCTGTGGCGTGCCACATCTTGATAGACTGAAGTTGGAGAAGATTTCTCCAGGAGTGTGTAGCATCCCCACACACATCCTGCACGTAGTAAAATTTAACGTTACACCTAATATGCTGCACAGAACGACTTTCTGGTTTTTGAGCAGAACATCGAGATACAATCACAGAAATGTGGCCATAAATCCTGAATTCGCCCAAAAGTCTTTGTTCTCCCCCCTAAGGGGGAAAAGCCTATTTAAAGGACTGCTTACTACTAAAACTTGCATTTGGCCTGACACCTCCGTCCTCAAAAACCAGGGGACTGGGCCGCTGGCATGGCCAGGCCGAGTGAAAGAAAATGACAACTGCTTATGGAGTTCGGTGGCTTGGAAGGCGGGCAGGGCCCGTCCCCGGGTACGCGACAACTGTTTTAACAGCTGCTTTTTTCTTTCTCCCCTGCTCCCCCACCCCACCCCCTCCCCGAAAATCCCTCCCTTAGGTTTTTGAGTCATGATGCAAGAATCTGGGACTGAGACAAAAAGTAACGGTTCAGCCATCCAGAACGGGTCGAGCGGCGGCAACCACCTGCTCCCGTGCGCNTGCCCTACTGGGAATACAATGTCTCTTCGGGAGAATGGGTCCCTGTGCTTGAATTAAACAGTAATAATAATAATAAACAGGCTTGTTCAGCCTTGTGAAGAAAGGCACAAAATAAGGGATCCTAGAGAGAGTAGGAGGAAAAGGAGAACAGCAACCCAGGCTGACGTGGGTAAGTAAGAAACAACAGTAGCACAGACATGAGCGGAAGAGATTGCTTCCTGCTGCCTGTAGGAAGTTAGGGGTCCGGGCCACCAATGTATGTGACTTGGGGACACACAGCAGTTGGTGTGTAGCTAAATCCTGTTAATGGTTTAAATGACCTCTTATTGATGGCTCCCCAAAATGCACATCAATTGGGACACAGTCCTTCTTGTCACATTCTTTGCAGGCATGGCAGCGGTGTGATTAAATGTTTCCAAATGGTAAAGGTGACCCAGAAAGTGGTGTTGTGTGGCCAAAGGGTGGAGGGAAATTCAAGTCAGTAAATAGCATCCACTCAGGGACAGGATTGCCTCTCCAGCGTCTCTTGGGATCAGGAAATAGGATTTGTTTTTGTGAATGATAATGGATGCTTTCTGTTCCATTTGAGTCCTTGATTCGTTTATTCAGTACGTAGTTAAGGTACCTTTGCAAAAGGCTGAAAAAAGAACGATGCGTCTTTGGGCCTTTCTGAAACAAACGAATAGTTGGGAGATGAGGAGGAGGAGGCTGAACCTTTTCTCAAACTATTTTCTTGGAATCTGTATCAGAGAAGTAAAAGGGAATCCCTTTTTGTATTAGATGATAGAGCCTTTGCCAGACTCTCAGCATGTTTTGTTTTCCCCTTGCTAAGAATTTTTTAAAATACAAAGAATCATTACGTTGTTAGCCTGTTAGAAGTTAGTGACATCGATCTAAGACCATGAGACCTGCTGGGGGAAAGGTAGACAATGGAGAGAAAGAAAGGGAAAGTAACAGACGGGCTGAGGTCCTGATTCAGGAGGCTTCATCTGAGTGACTTGGCCTCTCTCACGGGCAGCCCAGACCCTTCTGTGCATGCACCTTGGTTATCTCATCAGCTGGGACTCACGATGCAGGTTGTGTGCAACGTTTGTGCACTTAAATGAACGCAAATAGCTGGATTCTAACCACCGAGGTTCACAGAACATATCCTTAAATGGTAGAAAGGTATCTGTGTATGTATGTATCGTTCATGTGGTGTTCTCGGATATTTATGGTTATTGAGAAGGAACAGTTGGCATTTTGGAGTGCCATTTTCTATGCCCTTACCCTACAGAGACTAAGATCACCTGGGTCATTATGGACCAGCTGAGGTGGGGCTCTTGACCTATGCGGCGTGAACTCCACATACTTAGTATTTAGGGTACATTAAATAAACGGGAAGTTCCCTTCTTTGGGGTTTTATATGAAAAACTGAAAATAATTTACTGTCTTAAAGTAGCAAGTCAGCCAAAGTCTTTATACCATCAACACGCATGCGCACACACGGGCACGCACACCCACCTACACCAATAACAGCAACAACACGTTGGCCTCATAGAAGACAGTTTCGAAAGTGCATTTTAACAGCATCTTCCTTAAAAAACATCAGTAAAAATTACTTATTTACACACCTCCCCTCTTTATCTTAGCTGTGACCACGTTGAAAAATAGGCTGTTAGGTGTTAGGGATGTCAGAACCTTTTGATTGCACTTTGAGACTCTTTTTAAATACTTTTTGTAACCGTTTTATTTTTATTTGTCATTGATACGATTTAGGAGGAAACAGAGTAGTTGGGTTTACCATCGTGGCTAAAACCCTACATCTTGCGGTTGACAGGCCTTTTCAGTCTTTTAAAATAAAATACTGACAGCTGTTCGACCCCTCCGAGTGTACAGTGAAGTTCTTAACAGGTTTTTGGAGGACAAGAAATTCTGTAGACGAACTGAGAAAAACACTATAGTGTTGAGACACGTTTTGCGGGACGAGCATTATCACAGCGTCTTTCGAGCCTGAAAACTGCAACAATTAAGCACTTTCGAGAAACGTGGGGGCCAACGTGATGGACTTGGGTTGTTTTCGTCATTCTTATTCTACAGGTTTTTACTTGAAGTGAGAATACCAGCAGTGAGAAAATCACAGCCATGCTGAATTCATTACTGCGGTAGTCACACAAAACCACGGATAAAATTTCAATAACTGCAGGCCACAGTTGAGTAAACAGTTGCACTGAAATTTAATTCCTGTTGACTTTTCCCCCATTCCTCGCCAGGGGCACATTCTGATTCTGTAGCACAAAGACAACAGGGGTTACAGCTTTGATTAATGTAGGACAGTGGAAGAGAATTAGAACTGTAAGATATGTTAGAAGCCCATGGAACAAAAAGATGTGGCTTAAAAGGGCTTGGGATGAAAATGAGTTAATTATGCTGCGTGTAACACTGAACGTTATAGGATTTTCCAGTTGCACCAGTGCCATCGTTGATGATATAGGGAGAATTTTTACCTAGTGCCAGGACTTTAAATAAATGCAAGCCTTTCCGTGTTTGATTCTTATTACCAAAGATAATTACAAATGATAGCAAGTGCCCTTTCAGAACGGAGAGCTTTCACAAAGATTAGCTGTGGAATGAGCAACTTCTGTGCTGGAATCGGTCGGTAGGTTGGCTACATTAGGTCCAAACAGAATAGTTGGGAAAAAAATGTACATAGCTGAAAGCCTCGAAACGTGGGGGGCATCTGGCTTTTCCATCTTCTCTTGAGAAACCACAAGGCCTGGCTGCCGTAGACCAGGACCTCTATGAGGGCAGCAGTTGTTAGTGGATGAGTTGCTCCTGAAGTCAGCAAGCCTGCAGCTGTCCAGTCGGCCCCAGCTCCCACCCAGCAACAGGCACTCCTTCGTGGCCCTTTAGGCAGTGGCTCTGGTGGTTCTCCAAGGTGCCATCGTCACTCAGAAGCCACCACCCAGGGAGAGGTGCCGCCATGAGCTGGCGGAGCCCACCAACACCCCCCACCCCCACCCCCCCCAACTGTCTTCCTTCCTTGGAACTAAATGTATTATCTCTGTACTGTTTCAGCCCGATTTCTCTCCAGGCCCTGAAACTATTAGAACAATAGTTTTCTAATCATATAATTTGATAGAGTTTCCGAACATCTCTTTGAGCCACCGGGTCATTCTTCACCCGATACCGTAACTGCTTTTTATTTCCTCTTACGCCTGCCCGGTCTCCGGGTCTGTAAAAGTTCTGTATCGGAGATGCACTACTCCATTAGGAAACTCAGCAACAAATACTATTACCAATTACTCAAGTTTTTTCTTCCTAAAGAAAGGATTTTAAAATGTCCAGAGCAATTTTGTAAACTGTGTGGATTAATGCATTTTAAAAGTCTTGAATTTTAGAAAGCAGAATTTTATTTCCATATTGCTGCAAATGAGAGCTTTTTCAGATAAGCATATTACATAGAGCATAATGTTTAGAAGTTTCCCCATATACAGCATATGCTGTCAGGTCAATTAACAGAATGCATACTAGAAAATGTTTATTCAATAAAAATGAATAGCTGTTAAATAAAACAGCTATTTCTTAACAACATTCCATTTAATGATGGGGTTTTTTTTTGGGTACCACCTGGCAGTTTTATTGTCTGCAAATCAGTATAGAGAGAGCTTTAGTTGCCGTGGTTTTGAGGTGTGGCCATTGTTTTATAGGAGGAGGGCAGTTGAGAGGTGGTCTGTGAGAAAAACAGAAAACAAAAAGATAAACTGTATATGGGGTTTGAATATGGATTCTTTAGAGAGTGTGAATAAGTGAAGTAGTCCTCTCATCCACTGACATTGGTTCTTTGACATTTGGCATAAGGTGTTGGACCTGTTGGCCAGAAAGATGCGTACGTACCGTCAACGCATGTATCTGTGTACATGCTTCCTGTTATTAATGTAAAAAAAAAAAAAAAAGAGAGAGAAAACCTTGAACGAGTACTGAGGGCTTAAGAGAGGTATAAAGACCAGGTGTGTTCAGAAACATCACGAGAGGGAGGAAAGATTTGGTGGGTCGCATTTTGGGAGTGAGGTGAAAGATGAGTCCCTGCCCAGGGCCAGAGAAGCCCAGAGAAACAGGGCGAGTGTGAGAGAGCTCAAGAAGGAAATCTGGCTGTGGACATTCAAAGAGGATGTGGAAAATACACTCTCCAAGAGGCACGGGAGAATCACGAGTCTGTATCCTGGGGTCCTCTGAATGTGAGAAACCAAACCGTCATGACCAGAGCTTCATGAACGCTTGAGCATAAACCAATATACGGCGATTAAAAATTCTCCTCTTCGCTTTCAAAATGGCAGAATGAATCTCTTCGTTTTGTTGTTGTTACTGAAATGACTAGTGGAGAGTAAGCAAAAGAGAGAGGTTGTCCTGCTATCGTTTTCAGGTTTAAGTGCCTCTATGGAAAACAGTGCCTGGAATTAGTAGCTGTCAGTGTTCAGATGGGCCAGTAAGCTCACAGGGAAGAAAACATTTCTGTGCTTCTCATTCTTCCCCATATTCCTTTGTGGGAACCATGCTGCCTTTATAGCGTTCATCGCCCGCCTCATTCCTCGCTCTGTAGAAGGAAGTTCAAGTGATTAGGTGAGGACTGGTATGAAGGACAGGTGGCAGTGGCCAGTTGGGCCTTACCATTCTTCCCTTTGTGAAACGTTGCTTTATTTAACATTGTTAGGAATGCCCTCAAGTGGCCTTTTGCATTGGAGCTGCCTGGGACTGTGTCTGAAAGGAGGGTCTTTTGATGCCACTGCAAGGGAAAAAGATAGTCAGCATTTCTGTGTCCAATGACGGAAGCTTCTGGAAGGGAATGTAGAAGAAGGGATTATTAATATTTCCTAAGTTCCCTCATTGGCACAGGCATTGTGATGCGGGCTAGCACCTTCCTTCCCTGGCGGGTGAGATTCAAAGCCTAATTTTAAAGGGCTCACTCTCCCTAGATTCACTGCTGTTTGAACACAATGTGGAGTCCAAATATTACAGAAAGTATTGATGATCAAAAGTATATATAGAGTAGCAATCGGTGCCACCGAAACGTTAGCGCAAACCATGCAAACACACGGAGATAAAACGGAGACAGGAATTCAGATAATAATAAGAGACTCCCACTTTTTCTCACTTCCTTTTGTGGCTCCTCCTGGAAGAGGTCTGTTTCACCCTGAATGCTAAATTTAGTTTTCTGCTCTGTAAGTCTGGACCTCCTTCTCCATCAAAATATTGCCAAAGATGTATGTACTTGCGATGTGAGCCTTGTATGAGATCCTTTCAAGTTTCGATTACTAAACACTTGTGTGTCATTAATTTCTCCACTGAAAGTTAAGCTGGCCTGGGAAACGACAAAAAGCGAGACCTGTGCATAAGAGAGCTTGGAATAGAACCCCCAGATCCCACGTTTCATCCTGAGCCAAGTGCCCTCTGGACTTGAAGCTAAGGCGTCACTACTTTGAGAAGGTAATCTGAAGCCGCGATCTGTGAGCCGAGAACAACAACAACAACGGCAACAACAATAATAATACCACCACCCTCTATCTCTTGTCTGCTCAGAAGTCTGTGTTTGAACTTTCAGGAGGTATGACTTGAATGGCGATTTGTTGACAGATTAGCTGGCGTCGTTTGCCACAAGTGGCAGGCTCCTGTCTGTTCTCTGAAGGCAAGGATCCTACTTTGCTGTTGCGCAACTGCTTGTGCCTATTGACACGTGGTGCTGAGCAGGCAGAATTGGTATGTTTGTATAATGTAAACCTATAACTCCACTGATGGAGTCGAGTGTCCTTTTAGGTAGCGCATAGATTACTTGATAAAAAGGGTTACAAGGTGACTGCTTTTATGACAAAGTAGAATAGCAATATAAATGCAAGTGCTATACGGAGCAACCAAAGGGAAGTTTATACAGGGAATTGAACCCGGTATTAGAAAGTTTCTTTTCATCACTTGGTCTTTGAACTCAAATCTATTGTAATTATGAAGTGTTACTTGTAACATTCCAGGGACCCTTCGCTAAATACTGTGTTTGATTTGCTTCAGAGAAATACAGCCACATTTTTTTTTTCTTTCACCTCTCTGCAAGAAAATGTGGCGGAGAGAGTTTCACATACTGGCCTGGCCTCACCTTTGCTCCAAGTGAGCTAATAAATGTGCTACCCTAGAAGACGCCTTGTGCACCTTGTTGCTTAGCTTTGGAGTTCTTGAAATTCGTTTGTTCATTGGTTGCCTCTTCTTTGATGGGACTAATCTGTGTGGTGCCGGCCTGTGTGTAAGGAGATCGCACAGACACCAGGAAAGCATGGTAGAGTAATTTGGAATTGATTTGCATACAGCCTGAAATGCAAGGACAGGAGCTTTGGGGAGGTGGTTTGACAGTTACCTGGGGTCAGCTTGCTGTAGGCTTGGGTTTCTAACGCAGGGGAGGTTTCCAAGCAGGGAAGGAAGGCCATCCCAGAGGAGGGGTGCTGGCCTGGCTTGGAAAGAAGGAGATCCTTGAAAGATGAATAGCATCCAAAAGGCTCTTGCAGTTGGGCCTGAATTTGGTAATGGGGAGCTAGCCCTCTCCTCGTTTCACTGGGGGCTCGCTTCTGTTGACCGCCCCTCCCCCCCGGCCCTCGGCCTTTCTCCTCCTACGTTTGAATCCCTTGGTCATCTGTAAGCCCCCCAGGGGCAGGGATGGCCCTGTCTCATCCCTGATGACTCCCAGCACACAGCACAGGACCTGACCTTGAGCAGTTCTTTGACACACTCTGTGAATGAGTGAAGTAGGAAGAGAAAGGAAGGCCATGGTCACAAGAGATCATTGAGGGGAGTATTGGAAAATCAACAGGGTCTTTTGAATTAGGAAATGTGGAAACATTGAGCAGCGGCGGTTAGGAGAGATAGGTCAGCATTTCCCATTTGAATGACTGGCAAAATGGTGGCATCGTGGAACAGAAGAGAAGGGCGTCAAGGAGAACCCGCCTCCTTTCTTACCTCTCCCTGCTTGGTTGTTGTGCTGTGATAAAGCACACACGTAATTTGTAAATAAGGAGTGTACTTATTTTAGAAAGTCCTTTTTTTGCTTAAAGGCTATTTAAAAAAAAACAGCATCCTCTTCTCTCGCTAAAACTCACTATTTTGATTGTATATGTTTATTCGGATTAAACTTATCAAGTATTTTCCCTTTAGCCTTTGCCAGTTACTAATGAGTATATCTTCCAAAAGTCACATGGGAAATGCTGATAAACTGCTTGTGTTCCTATTGATCATGGAACGGACTTAATCTCTTTTGGAGAACAAAACTACAAAGTTAGATCTTTGATAAAGTCTGTTTCCTATTGACACAAGCTTCTTAGAATGAATTTGTTTTTTAAGGTGAAAGGAGGCACATGTTGTGTTTCTTTTGTTGGAAAAATGCAACGTGTAATTATTAAACGGCTGTTGCTGTCGGCAGACTCATTGACGGGGTATAGATTAAACTGCTTAGGGATGTCAAGGCCTTGTTTGTGTGTTTAAGTTGAGCCCTTGTATAGAGGCAGATGCCGGGAAGGAAGCTCTGTTCCCTCTAATCCTTCTGAGAGGATATTTTCCAGTCTCTTCTGCTTACAAGGGGTAGGATTTTGTAAAGGTGGCAACCCTAAGGTTCTCCTTGAATTAACTCTTTTATCCCTATTTTTAGTCTGCTCCTTTTCCACTGTACCCGAAATAAAATTAACTTCCTGACACAGATTCATCTCCAGCAAAGTTTCTCCAAGTAGACTACTTGTCACACAGCTCATCATCCGCACAACCACAAGGAGTCGTCAGCATCACCGCTGCCTGTCAAAAGGCGAAGTGTCAGCTGATCCGAAATCCTTGTTTTTATCACTGTACCTTCTCTCATCCCCAAGTCCCCTGTCTCCACGTTGAAGGGAAGGTGACATGATGTCTTCTGAGTCATTCAAATCCAATAACTTTTAATCTGAAGGTTAAGTAGTGAGATATAAACTAAGAGATGATAATATCAATTTTATGTTCACTGAAGGGCACAATATACCTCTTTCTAGTAGAGGGAAAATTGTGCGGAAAATGTCTTTTGCTTTTCAAGAGCAGAGCCATGTGTCTCAGAGCCAAAGGGAGAAAGAGTTTTGGACAAATTTAATGAAATAATATGTAACATCCTAAAACAGGGCAGAAGCAGTCTTTTATGATGATAATTATTAAGTATTAATTTTTCAAGGTTGCACGGTAAGACGCAGTTCCATTTTTATAGCCTCCTGCATTGACTCTTGTTATCCTCCATACGAACCCAACAACCTTTTACAAGGTTAAAGACTGGGAGAGAATGACATAATGCTCATTCTTTCCTGACTCTTTTTGATCCTAATGTGTACGATAAATAATACTGCGATAATATTGCTTACCTTGCCTCATTTTTCTCGTTCTACTCATGCTATTTCCATTTCAACTCAATAGTCATTCAACATCCAAAAGTAGTAAGTGAAAATGTCTTTATGTGCATTTTTATTATATTCCGATTATCTCATTGGATATACACTCCTCTTACCAACTCTGAGTTTGCGCTCGGGATTACATGTGTATGCCGTGTGCGTTTACAGAAAGACCGACTGTGTCATTAACATGTGCAGAGAGGAAGAGGCATCATGCATAAGCTGACAATGTGATATTCCCAATTAGGATTGTCACAGTTCTATTCTGGAAATATTTTAAACTCTTCTCAACCGTTTCCTCACTATCCTGACTGGGCAGGTTCTAGCTACAAAGCACTGTGTTGAAGCTGCAGACTATACCAGGGCTGGTGAACTAAGGCAGAAGGCCAAACTCAATCAGGCCTGCCACCTATCTTTTTGAAGAAGGGCTTTATTGACATTTATTGAGCCCTGTGGTATTCTTTTTCTTTGCATCGTGTTATCTCAGTTAATACTCTGAGTGACCCAATGAGGTGTAGATATCATCATTTCCATTTTAGTAAACAGACTGAGAACATTTAAGTGTCTCACGGAAGAAGAAAGAAAGTGCTAGAAAGAGTGAAGAGCAGGGGCCGGGGGGAGGACTTGTCTGCAGTTGACTCTTGTTATCCTCCCTATGAACCCAACAACCTTTTACAACCTTTTACGCTGGTTCTTGCTGTTTGCTAGCTTACCTGCCTTTCCAGCGGTGTGTCGCTTCAGCCCTTCCTTGAAGAGCTGCGATTTAATAAATTCCCTTCTTGGACTAAAAGAAAAAAAAAGTTTGGTTGAAACACCACCATCCCTCTTGCTTTACTGTTGTCTGTAGCTGCTTTCTTCCTACCACAGCAGAGATGAGTTATTGCAACAGAGAATGTATAGCTCACAAAACCTGAATTACTTCTTACCTGGCCCTTTTATAGAAAAAGTTTATTGACCCCTGAATGTAAATGGCAAATGTGGCAAGAGCTGCCTTCTAGAAACTTCGACTCTTCTTTTCATTTAAAAAGAAAGGTTTTTTTTTTAATGTTTATTTATTTTTGAGAGAGAAAGAGACAGAGCACAAGTTGGGGAGGGGCTGAGAGAGAGGGAGACACAGAATCTGAAGCAGGCTCCAGGCCCCCGAGCTGTCAGCATAGAGTCCAAACATAAGACTCGAGCCCACGAACCAAGAAATCATGACCTGAGCCGAAGTTGGACCCCTAACCAGCTGCCTGCCCCCAGGCACCCTTAGAACCTTCTCTTTTTTATATGAAGTGAAAAGCTGAGGGATCATTTGTCATTCCTTTCCAGATCATCCCTCAAAAAACAGATGTATCACAGTGGATGACTTTGTCTTGCTTTTTCTGGAGTGGTAAAGTCACTCATTGGTTCGGTCATATCTCCACAGCTTCTTTCTAATCATTTAATTGAATGCATTTTACAAATTAAATGTTTTGGTATTATTGGTGGTTAGAAGAACAATCAGCCACCCCACTAAGGAAATGGAGGTTTGGACACTGAGTTACTCAAAGAGCAGATGTTCTTCTCCATGGTTCTCTTACCAAAGAAAATTAACATAAAAACAAACATATCTTATGTTCACAGTCCCAGAAGATACGAAGAAATACCCTTAATATCTCCCTGAATTCATAAAATTTATAATCTAATTGTAGTGGAACAGAACATAAACATAGGCATTAAATATCAATAAAAATTTCAAAGCAAATGAAGATAAGCTGTAGAAGAGATGCATGTGAGTAATCAACAGATGAGTGATTGAAGCCATAAATCTTCAGTAACCCAGAGAGGAAGAGTTTATTTGTTATCTGTGTTGGTAAGATTTCGGAAGACCTTGGTACAATTTAGGAAACTGTAAGTCATCACATGCACACCGTCTGATGTAAGTTAACCCTTTCGGTCGGGAGATAATGGATAGAAGGTGGACGCTGGGCTTTTACGGATTTGGTTTATGACCTAAATGCCCAAGGGGTGTATCTTTGCCGTTTTTAATTTGGGGATGAGCAAGGGGGATTTCCACTGTGGAGCAACTGCAAGTATATGGCGAGGAGAAGTCGTTTATACTGGACGCCAGCATCTGAGTTTATTGGTCTCCAGGAAATGGTCTGGGGCCTGTCTGTTTACACAGACCATTGCCTGAGTTGAGTGTATGATCTCCAGAGATTAGATGGAGCCTGACAAGGCTGGTCATTTGGTTGGTGCTGTCCATATTTTGTATACTTTCTTAGATTGAATGTTAGCTGCTTCGCCTCTGTTTGTCATAGAGCTAAGAACGAGCGAAATCCTAATACCTAATTTAAAAATAGCCGTCAAATTGCAAGGTATTTGCTCAATCCAGCTACTTCTGAACTGGCAGCCTCTCCTAGAAGCCCACAGCCTTGTCTTTTCTCCCTTCCGCCTTTCTTCTTTGTTTTACATTCTTACTTCTTATGGGTTTTAAGCTTGTGACCAGATGACTTATCATGAAGTCTCACAATTAGTGAAAATCTCTTGTCTTCCAGGTGGGAGGGTTTCTCTAGCTTGGGCCCCGTCTTTAATTCCATCACGCATACATTTTGCAGGTTTACGGTTCCTCCTTTGTGAATCTGATGAACCCGCAGCATCCTTTGCTCTGAAAAGTGTGCATTTAGGCGTGTGTTTGTGTAATTTTGCAACGCATTTCATGTGCATCCTGCCCCAACCCCCTACCCCCCAATTAAAACACTATACAGTCCATACTGCATGTTAATTAGATTTGCTTGCTGGTTCAGTGTTTTGACAAATGTTCCTCGATTTTTCTGTGTTTAATTAATGTTAAGTACATTAGTAACCTATCTTTAATTTGGAAAAGGTTTCCTCTTCTGGCTCTAAATGCTTACCAGTGTGTCCCTGGAATTAGTTCTTGGATATCTTAAATGTAGCACGATAAATGCCAGCTCTGAAGAAAACTCTGGAAAGTAAGGTCATAGAAAGCACTGTGCATAGGTTCTAAGAGCCATTTTAGATCTACTCAAATGAAATCGTCAGGTTTATGCACCCTTGAACTCTTATAAGTAAAAAAACACTATAAATTACTTGGAAGACCTTTGCTAAATCAGCAAAGTTTATAAGAAATGATACGTACAACGCTGGCACTCCCTTTCGTGGCTAATGGGAGTGCAAGTTAGTGCAGCCCATTTCGGGGGCACCATGGCGCTGGGTGTCGGGAGGCTTAAGATAATCATACCCTCTGATTCTGGGGGACACTTTTACTGAGAGGTCGTATAGCGTATAGCGTTCTGCAGTAGTTCTCAGACTTTTATGTGGATTGCAATCATCTGGAGGGCATCTTCAAACATACTGGTAGACCTACCCCCAGAGGACTTTATTCCATGGATCTGCGGTGGGGCCCAAGAATTTGCATTTCTGAGGCTTCTAACTCGTTCTCTGCTGCTGGGTGGGGGCTCCGATTTTGAGAACCGCTCCAAAGGCGAAACTTGTAGAAGCGTGGGCCAGAGCCAGCCTGTTTCCTTGCGCAGTGGACTTCATCGTTGTGTTGCAGTCACACACAATGTGCTTAGTTGCTTACCCAGTGCATGCTGTTACCACTAGAGACGCATTTCACTGCCTCGGTGTCTGGACATGCAGGAGAAACATTTCAGGTAAGCCATTTTGGAAACCTCCTGACAAGGGTTCAGAACCCACTTCTACTACTTACTGAATGCATGAAGGCAGGTGAGTTTTGCCAGTCTTTCTGAGCCTTACTTTTTTCATCTGTAAAATGGGCTAATAGAGATAATTTCTAGATTTATATAGAGATAATTTCTAGATATATATAGATGCTATATAGATGTATATCATATACATATATATTATACACATATTATAAACACAGATACAGTATACATATGTGTATGCATATACAGTATACATGTGTATACATATGTGTATGTAGATATATATGTGTGTATATACATATATATAGGCCTTAGCACACTAGTCAGGCCTTTTAAATATAGTGCTCTCAACGCTAGTATTGTACTTGCTCAGCATCTTTTGAGGGCAGGGAAGAAGCAGGGCTGAAATCTTAAGGATCCAAAGTTACAAACCAAGAAGGAACCAACTTGTTTCTTTCTCTCTTTTTTTTTAATTTTCAAATTTTTATTTATTTTGAGAGACAGAGAAAGAGAGAGCGCGCGCGTGCGTGCACAGGCACAAACAGGGGAGGCACAGAGAGAAAGAGACAGAATCCCAAGCAGGCTCCATGCTGCCAGCTCAGAGCCCGATGTGGGGCTGCTCAAATTCACAGACTGTGAGATCATGACCCTGTCAAGAGTCAGATGCTCAACCTACTGAGCCACCCAGGCACCCTGGAACCAACTTGTTTCTTAAGATGGTCCCATTCTTTAGCATATACTCCACCACATACTCCATCTCGTTTATATTTAAACATGATCACCTTAGAGCACTGTAGAAGTAAATTCATGTTAGAGGTCTCCAAGGAGAGCCCTCCTCCATGAATTCCCAACTTCTTGTGTCTTCCTTCATTGAGATAATTAATTGGAATAAGGGCACCGTCCGATTTGACAATCACACTCTTCATTTAGAAACTGACCACTATAGGAAGACTGCAGAGAATCAGTTCTTGTAGGCAATTAGTGCCCCAATTTACCGTTTTAGAAAAGAAAACATATATCTTAATAAATACAGAATTTCTCCCACATACCTACTAGCAACGTTACTAAAGGGGCCCTACAAATGTTTTAAATTTAGAGGCAGAGCTAAGGACACAGTTTGCCTCCAGAATCTGAATTGAATCAGGGTTTTATTTCAGATAAAATCTTTGGGGCTCATAACTTAAAAAACACAACTTTTACTGGCATTACGCAATTTGCCACGGGTCATTTAGCGAAATGTTTGTATATGTAAGCCCAGGTTCTTCTTTTAAGAAAAAGGAGCGGTGGAGGGCAGGGATTGGATTTTGCTAAAATCCAGGTGGCGTTTCAGTTTATATTTAATTTTAATTGGAAATCAAATACAGGCAAGGGAGAAAAAACCAACCATGTTTTCTTTACTAAGAGTGTCCATTGGGGAGGGAAGGACACTCCCAGCCAAATTTTAAGAAGCAGCTTTTTTATTGGCATGTCTATTTTTTTTTTTTCTGGCTAAATTCTTGTGCCTGCATTTTCTTTTTTAACATATAAGTTTTTACACATGGCAATGATTTTTCTGTCTCAGTGCTCCTTACTGCCCTCCTTCTGTAATTTCTATGGGATTAGCATCTAGAACCAGAATAGCAAATAATTACACACTGTGCCTTAACCAGTGGCTTCCCCAGGCTGTTGTCTGGCAAGCCCCCTCTTTAGGTTCAAGTCTGAGATAATATTTGACTCCTGCAGCCTGTCTTATTCTGGAAGGCTGGGAGAAGTTTCTGAAGAATCAAGAATGGGGGGAGAGAAGTTGATTTTTTTTGGCAGAATTTTAGGGGGCCCTCCCATTTGTGAGTATAACTAGCTATAGGTGCCTTTTGTGAGACTCCCATAAAATATTGGCAGCGTGACTGTGGCACAATTAGGGAATGGCTGCGGAATGTGCTGGAAGAGGTGCCGAGACAGTCACTTCACTCTGCCAGCGCCTACAAAATATCCCCTGCGCCAGAGCCGAGAGTGAAATCCTCTGTGCTGGCTCTGCGGAAGGCTTGGGTGTAATTCAGATGTTTTCAATTGAAAATGGAATACCAAATAATTTCAGATTTTCTACTACACAATTAATTACACGTTCATTGTAGAAAGATTAGAAGATGCAGCTAGGAAGGCAGAGAAAGAAGAAACTGTATTGCCTCTAGTCTTGATTTACAGAGGTACCAACTACAGACGTTTTGGTGACGGACTTAGCCTTTCTCTTCTCTTTCTTTTTTCCTGAATCACTCCTTCACATTTTTGCATATCCCTGAAAAGATGTAACTTCCTACCATGGAACTTGATCTTAACAAAACATGGCTAGCCATCATGTTACCAGTGGGAATGGTTAGGGCTAAGGTTGGTTCGTTTGTGACAGTTCACTTTTTCATCTTCATTTTGTGTTTAGTGTTTATAGCTTTAGGGGAAACTTTATGTTCTTAATTTCAAATTTCATAGTTTATGGACTGATGAATGCTATTTTCCTAACTTTACCCCTCCCCTCCTTACCCCTGCTTTGCCAGCTAAGTCAATATTTGGACTCCTTTCTTAAAAATTACTTTAAAAATTTTTTTGAGTGTTTATTTTATTTTTGAGAGAGAGAGAGTGAGCACGAGCAGGGAGGAGCAGAGAGAGGGGGGGACACAGAATCTAAAGCAGGCTTCAGGCTCCGAGCTGTCAGCACGGTTGACTGTTGAACCCTGTGAGGGTTAGTGGCACCCGCCCTTTGCACATCTGCATGTAACTTCTGACTCCCCCCAAAACGTAACTAATAGCCTACCATTGACCAGAAGCCTCACTGATAACATAAATAGTTGATTGGCACATATTATACATTATATGTATCATGTACTGAATTCTCCCAAATAAACTTAGAGAAAAGAAGATGTTACCAAGAAAATCACCAGGAAGAGAAAATACATTGACAGCACTTCACTGTATTATATTGGGAAAAGCTGGTGGGAATGGACCAGTGCAGTTTAAACCTGTATTGTTCAAAGGTCAAGGCTACTAATACCAGTAATAGTAATGGTACGAGAAGTCCTAGTAATATCAGTAGTAACACTTACTCCAAGCTGCCTTCTTCCAGCTTTGTGCTTCGTACCTGTATTAGGGCAATTTGTTCTCACAAACACCCTGTGAGCTAAGTACTGTTAAAATGCCTACGCTTCACAGAAAGAAACTCAGTTCGCTGCCCAAGTTCACACAGGTTATCCCTGAGACAAGCCCCACTTCCAGCCCACATCTGCCGGGCCCCACAGCCTGAGGCCCTGCCCATGGCATGCCAGCCTCTCTCCTTGCCTTTACTGTGCTGATGATCATGCCACATTACAAGGACCTCTCCCATTTCCCTTGGCCTCCTCCCCCATGGTGAACCCCCTAAAATGGTGTGTCCTTCAGAACTCTCCCGTTTCCTCCCATCTTTACTTGCTGAGTCCAGGAAGAAAATGCTGAATGTGCCTCTAGACAGGCCCGTTCCACTTTCACGCTGCCCTCTTTTCAGACCAAGCCCTTACTTTTAGCCCCTGTGCCCACCCTTACTGGGTAGCCGCGATGCCTTGCGGCCTGGGTTGGTTTCTTGGCATTTCCAGAGGTGAATCATGCCTCACACCTGTTGCCTGCGTCCTTTGGCTCAATACCCAAGCCTGCCACCCCCAGGCAGAGCTGATCATCATTCCTTCTGTTCCTGAAACACGTTGATTGGAAGGCCTTTGTGTCACTCCAAAAACACTAGAAATTAGTGGGGCTCCCGGTGAGGTTTACAGGGTCCCGCAGCCAAAAAAGCCAGCCTGGGTGGTTTCCATGCATGCCTCCGACATGGAACGCTTTGCAGACTGCTGTCTCCTGCACGAGTCCAGGGCATGGACGTGTTGGCCTTTAAGAAATGGGAAATCTGGGTCTATTAATAAGTCTGCACGTAATAAGCGGCAGGCTGTGAGGGTTGCAATAGACGTTTTATAGTCAACTTAAAAGCAGCCATTTTGGGTCAGACAAGTTTCTCTTTATTGCTCTACTGTGTGGGTACACACAACTGAAAGACCTAAAACTTGCAAACTTTCCCCAGGTGCCCCAAACAGCTGTCACAGACAGACAAGCTGGGGAAATACCTTCTTGTTTTCTTAGTATTACATAACAGGCTCGACCCTTTCCCAACCATACGAAAATGTATCTGGATGAAATATTTCTGGTACCTTGTGCTTCTTGAGGAAATTATTCACTCAGCCTCACTGATGAATGAGTTAGTCCTTTTGAAGTCACCGTGGTTATTTTCATTGTTTTAATACCTAAAAGAGCAGGTTACTTTGCTTTAAGAGTGATTAGCTCTGTTGACAAAGTGTCCTCTGGTCCCCAAGTGGTATTTCGTGTTGACGGTGCCGTGGCTCACCTGCTTTGCTCACATCCAACCCCGCTCCAGTCAACAAAGAACAATTGCTTAGCACAATAAATAAAAGATAGTACTCACGAAGGATGTGCAATAGGGCTTATGGTAGGAGTTTTAAAGATTCATAACCTACAAGTCAAACTATGTACATTTCCCTGGCAGCAAAGCCTGTGTTTGTTTCCGGTTTGGGAGATTGTGGAAACTTGCATGCTTATATTGTGAAGATGGCCGACTCATTGTGCGCAGTCCGTGCTTTAATCATTGAGATAAGTAGCTAGCATGCTGGTCGGCCCCTGTTCTGGATTGACACAGAAGCCCAGATACCAGGCCACAGTGCGTCTTTCTTCATCTGTCTTTATCTCTCTCTCACCTTTAAAAACAAACTGTGTCTGCTTTGGGCAAGAGCGGTGGACTAGTAGTAGGCTGACGCCATTTTATTGAAAGAAAAGTCAGAGTTTGAAAATGTCCCACTTTGGGGCTGCTGTTCGAGAGGGAAGGGACCTCAGTTCTTCGAAGGTGTCACCATAGCTGCATCTGTGTTGTCATAGCAAAAAAGAGACATATGGGCTGGACAAGAAAATCGGGCTATTTCACTTCTCAGTACAAGGAGCAGAAGTGAATGCATATCTCCAGGTAGCCCGGATGTTCATACCTCAGCCTGCTTTGCAAGCCCAAAGTGGATTCCATTCTGCCCAGTCTCCTCCCAGGCTCTCACCTCCTCTCCAGGAGGATTCAAAGAACCTTGATCTATTAATTCATTATTATGTTTAAGTAGAGCTTTCCTTCTACCACCCTAGCAGGAGGTGGTGTTAAGCTCTTGCAGACTCCATACCTCCTGTAGGAATGAGGAAAATGACTTACTTTTGTCCTTTTAACATATATTTATCGCTTTTCCCTTGATTGTACCTGTTCTCTCTCTCTCTCTCGTGTCCTTCATTCTCCCGCGTCCTCCACTCCCTTCCCCAAATATATGTGTGTTTTTGCTTTTCTTTCTCTTTCTCTGTATAGTCATAGAATTTTTTAAATTCCTTAGATGAATCCAGCCTCACATTTTATGGATGAAGAAACTAAGCTCAGACAAAATAAAGGCTTTGTCCTTTGATTCACTTTTGCATGGACGCCCCTGATGTGTTTGAAAACAATCTTGTGTAGTATGATGTCGGCCCTTCCATCATCTGTCAGGATGGATGAAATCAGCAACTTTATTCCTGTGGTTACCAAACACCATCAGGAACTGTGTTCAGTATATAGGGTATATGTGTGTGACCGTGTGTGTGTGTGTACATGTACGTCTCTTGTAAAATTTTCTTATTGATTATTGGGAAGTGGTTATTTTTCTTCACTGTTTTCATTTTGGAGCAGGGTTCAGCCAACTTTACATTTACATTTATTTTAAATGTTAAAATTCTTTGGCTCTTTCAGCTCTTCTGTCTCTCTCCCAAACGCTCTGCTTAAAAGCAGCCATAGATGAAACATAAATGGGCATGGCTGTGTTCCAATAAAACTTTATTTCCAGAACCAAGTAGAGGGCTGGATTTGGTCCACGGGCAGTCGTGTGCTCTCCTAGAGAGGACGCATAGATGGTGGCCCAAGGAAAATGCCGTATAGCAGGTGATAAAGTTCCTCTGTCAATCATGCCGTGCCTTCATACGGACTTTTTGTTTTTTCACTTCCTTCCTAAAAAACGGTTTCACCCTGACCACCATGTTTTGTTTCCCGATTCCCATTCCTTAAAGCCTCATTCACTGTGGTTATCCGGCAAACCCACGTTTTCTCAAATGCTGTTAGAAAAGAAGCTGAGACTTCCCAGAATATGCCTGCAGTTCCCAGTAAGATGACTTCAGGCCTTGTCCTCACATCTCATTGTTCCCAGACTTGCCAGAGGTAACCTCTGTGACTCCTTGGTGGACACTCCCAGTCACTGTGAACTGGCCTGATACCACCTGCCTCCCCACAGTCATCTTGCTTTTAGTGGATTTCTGCCTGGAGTGTACAAAGGCGCCTCTTGACTTTGGGTCAGGTTTTGTCCCAAATCTTGGGTGGAGTGTACTTAATGGGATAACAGCTACTATGTTGCATCCAAAGATCGTTTATGCTTGCAGTGTGTTTATGCAGGGTGAAAGAAAAGCACTTTCTACTCTGGAAACATTGTAAATAAATCAGGATGATTGGGCGATGCGGGTGAAGAAAAGGCAGGATGGAGGCTTGGGGATTGAGACGGTGTTAAGTGCCTTCCTGGCTGATGATTCCTATCAAACCATGTCATGGTTTTGGGGAAATCTTTAGGAATACTGACTCATGCTTTAAAAAAAATTTTTTTAACACTTATTCATCTTTAAGAGACAGAGAGAGAACACGAATGGGGGAGGGCAGAGACAGAGGAAGACAGAATCTGAGCAGGCTCCAGGCTCTGAGCTGTCAGTGCAGAGCCCGACGCAGGGCTCGAACCCATGAACTGTGAGATCATGACCTGAGCCGAAGTCGGACGCTTAACCCACTGAGCCACCCAGGTGCCCCTGACTCCGTCTTTTAGGCAACAGAGGGAAAGCTCCTTCTGTGGTAAGGGAAAACAAAAAAGCTGACCCCTGGATCAAAAGGAAGAAAAGAAGCGACCTCTCAAGTTTGGAAAATGCAAAGGCTCTTGCACGTAGCATCCCCAAACGCTGACGTGGGTATCAGCCAGGCTGGGTCGGAGTCAGCAATGTGCAGCAAGGCACTGACTCTCTGAGCCTCTGGAAACCAGCTCATCTCAAAGGTTCCTTCTGCTTCTTAAATTGCATGCCTGTTTGTTTTCTCATTAATTTCTGACTAAATCAAAACTTAGGCTCTGTTTTACATACTCTGTGCTCTGGTCGTTTGGCGGAAGTGTAGTCCCTAACGACCACCGCTAGGCACAACACCGTCTTTAAAATCTGAGATTTCAAGCGAGACCGTCTTGTAAAACACCAACGGTGAGTCAAGAAGCAAGAGGGAACTTCGAGGAGATCCTGGTTTTGAAGACAGAATCAATGAATGAGTTGGGAGGCAAAACCTTCTAGAATAGAGCTCCTGCCCTGCTGCCTGGTAGCTCTGTGACCTTAGGCAGTCAGTCCCTTGCTCTCAGTTTCTTCATCGGTAAGATCAAGTGAATAATGACTGCCCCGTGCACCTGAGAGGGCCGTTAGGGGAAGCAAATGAGGTATTAAAGGTCAGAATGCTTTGTAAGCAGTGAAACATTCTGTTGAGTAGAAGGCGTCTTCATTATCAGCACGTGGTTTTTATTTTCCTTACATTCTTGCCGACCCTCGCGTGTTCCCAGACTTGATGCCTACCCCTGGGGACACTCACACTCCCTGACTGTGGGGTTTGGGACCCTGAGGGTTTCCATTAAGTAATTCTGTGCATAACTGACAGGGATAAAAAAGCAGGCATATGTGTATTTTTCTAGTGTCTTAATTTTATTTTTTTTTTGCTTTTGTGTATCAGAAACTTTCTGTTTGAAAACAATAGGCCCTGTATGTGAGTTTTCTTTTATATTAAAAAAAAGAGAGAGGACTAACATAGAGCTTCCTGGAAACAAAAGCCGGGCTGTCCATGATTAAGCCGAGGAGGCTACATAAGATTTGGCAGGAAAAATATGGGTTGGGTTGTTACTTATCAAAGGAATATTTGCTGTTGGCCTTAGTATAATAATGTTAATGAGATTATTAGGTGGGGGAGAGTTTCAATAAATAATTGATAAGGATTAGAAAGTGCCTTTTCTGCAAATAAACTTCAGAATAATTAATATTCATGGACTCTGTTTGTCAACAGAAAAATGTAAATGAAGAGCCAGCCCTATCAGCAGACTCCCATCCTGAAGGACATCTGTAAGATAAGGATTAAGGAGGGGAAAAGCTGTGCACAGGGCCCAGGCCCAGACCCCTGGCCTGTGCCCATCAACACAACTTTCCCCATCCCGGCAGACGCGATTTTCAGACCGGGCCTCTCTCTCTCTCTCTCTCTCTCTCTCTCTTTCTCTCTGTCTCTGAAAGAAACCCTGAAATGCAGGTTTCTAATAGATTGTTGGTTGTGTTGGTTGTTAGGTATGAAGGACAGAAGGACGTCAGAGGGAAGGCAACTTGCTAATGCAAAAGCAGGGTACTGAAAGTCACTTTTATTTCTTATTTATAATCTCCATGCACACTCTGGCTAATAGATGATGCTGTTCATTCACTCTTTCAACTTCAAAGCAGGGAGAAGGCATGGATGACAGAGCCGCGAGCGGGGATACAAAGGTACTCACAACAAGAGGGAAAATGCCTGTTTACAGGATTGCATTTGTTAGCACGCTCTCTTCAGATATTGTTCCCCCAGGAATAGCGAGAATATGTGCAGCGCGAACAATGATTTAACATCTGAAAATGGTACTTAAAGAGTTTCTGTCTGGTAGTAATGTGATGAAGGCTTCTGAAGGGAACCTGGGGACTTCATTTCTTCTATTTATCTGTATGTCTCTCTGGTTTTAGTCGGAGGTAATTGCATATTTAACCCCTCAAATAGCTTTAACCCTCGAGGTGCCACGACTTTCTCCTGCACGAAATGTGCTTTTATCCCAGCAGAAACAGACTTGGCATTCCCTTGAAAAGAATTATTTAAATTTTGAAAGTGTGTGTGTGGGTGTGCGTGTGTGTGTGTGTGTGTGTGTGTGTGTGTAGTATGGATGGATGAAAAGAAATGATAGCCACATCGAGGGATTAGATGTAGGGAAAGTAGCACGCCCTACCTCCCTTGTTTGGAAGAGAAGCGGTTAAAATACAAATATCAAGAAGAATGAAAGCTTAAAAGGAATAAAAGAAAAGGAGGAATGGCAGAACCATGTTCTTATTTGGGTTCCGTTGTGGCTTGAGCTTAGGGAGAAAAGAAAAGGTCCCAGCGGCCCGCCAGAAGTTGTAGACGGACCCTAAATCAAGAGTATAAATTTGTCGCTTGCCTTGGCAATATGGTTTTCTCAATTAGTGGTCGTTCTGGGAGGCCCGCTTAACAGCTTCTGTGAAACAAATATTAACACAAATTGTATAATGACATCAAAATCCCAAATTCCTCAAAGATGCAAAAACGGTTTTCAGCTAAGAACATGCCAGCAATAAAACATCCTATAGTCAAAGGAAGCACACTCTAAGGCAACCACGAGACTGGATCCGAGCGACTTTCACAGTTTATTTTCATGGTATTTAAATTATGATACCAGTGGGTATTTTTAATTAGTGTGCACTTGTCTACATAAGCCATGTTGGCAAATTTGACTCATTCATACAGTAGTTGCTGTAAAAGAGGCCAGCACAGCCTGCAGGAATTAAAATTAAAAGTTTCTGCAAGCTGTTGTCGACATGACCATATCTCATTAACTTTAAAAATGGAGATTATTTGCCTGAAAGCTTGATTTGACTAGCAGTAATCAAATATTAGGCTCAGAGAAGGGGGGGGGGGAGTGT
>NW_027531000.1:5082433-5103089 GCF_008692635.1 Crocuta crocuta | reverse complement strand
CATTATAAGATTGGTGTTTTGACAAAAGGAATAGGGAAGAGAAACACAGACATATGGCCTCAAAAGTATTATTAGGATAGTTTTATTTTAGATTAAGACTCATTATTTACTAAGTTCGCCAAAGACAAATATGATTGTGCTGATTACCANTCCTGATTACCTTTCCTTTTTTCACCTGGTAAATTGGCATGAACCCTAAATTTGTCCCTTGGATTCATCCCATTGTTTTAACTAAATATGATGAAGAAGGTTGCAAAACTGTGCATAAAATGAACGAAAATGGAAGAGCCTTCATGTTATCTCATCTACTTTTCTAAATAGCTTGTTATTTGAATTAGGTATCTGGGCAAAACATCTCTTTCTGCCAGTAATTAAGGAGTCTGATGTTGAAAAACCTGAAGTTATTGAAATATGGTAGACCTGGTCTCATTTTAGATCTCGTTTTCTATTTTCACACGCACAAAGGAACATTTGTAATGCATAAGTGTAAACTGTAAGATGAAGATGCATTTTGGGGGGGGAGGAGATAAAAGGTGCAGTTAAACAAAAGACCGAAGATAAAGTCTTATGCCTTTTTATGTCTTTGAACTGAGAACATGTTCTGCATTTTACTCAGGGAACATGAGGCTAGAATGTAAGTAACTGGTTTTTGCATTAGGCTCTCCCTGGAGGTAGCAGAAAAATATCATGTCCCTGCATGAAATGCGAATGTGAAATCTACCAGAAAGAAATATTTATGACCATTTTATGCTTGATTAGGCTTGGATGACATCTGTTAGAAGACAGGGACTGGACAAAGAGAGAGACGCTCGGGGGCAAATGTTAACGGAGTTGTTTAGAGGACGCTAGGGCAGAGGCGTCCATTTACTGCCAGGCAAAACACAGGAATTGTGTTAGCAAGCGAGCAGCTTGACAAGAGTCCCCCATGATGGAGACACTGCAAACTGACTCGATGGAATCGTCACGTACAGCTGTTGGTAGCCAGCGCCGGGCCTCAGTTTAGGAGCAGGTACCTCGGCGCAGCCCTGATCCGGCAACTTCCAGGGAGCCAGGCACCTTAATAAACTTACACACAAATGATCATCTTCAGGTTTTCAAGTGAGTTTTACATCCTCCTGCCAGGCGGACTGAGCAGGAGACACCTCTGTATTTCTCAGGGAAAGGAGAAGCCATTAAGCGACACCTTTCGTCACCGTACATTTCTGCAACCTGCGTGGTTTGTTTTTTTTTCTCCTTAACCTAAGCCTCCCCGTTTAAAAAAAAAATATAGCCCCCTTGGTTCTTTAGAAGCACTTCATCCCTTGAAACAGTGCAAATGTTTGCCTGAATAAGAAAAAAGAAACAAAACAAAACAGTCTCCCCACACTGGCAAACATTTTATCAATTGTTAAACATTTCAGTGTTAAAGTAAGTGCTGTTTGTCTGAAGAAATGGCTGTACCCAAGAGTGGAGGTATGAGCAGTTATTACATTCTGGTTCTTTTCCCAGCTCCTTTTCCTGTAAATTTTCTCTGTCTGGAATGCTGATGGGAAATGTTATTTTGTTTTTGTTTGCAGCAGTTCTGTTGTTTTGATTTTGTCTGAGTGGTATGGAAAACAGTACGTCACTTAGAGTGGGTGTTTTGTCTACTGGCCATTTGGCCATTGCGCATATATTTCTCTTACTTATTACATGATGACAAGGGAACAGAAGAGGCACAACTTTCCAGCTGAATTTTTCTTTCCAGTGTAATAATAGTGAAAAAAAGGAAACAAAGTAAAGAGGCTTCGTAGTGTGATGGTGCTCGCCATACGACAGCTGACTTGAGGTGGTTTCGCGTTGTTTTCGTTGTTGTTTTGTTGCGTTGTTGTTTTGTGCCTGTGGCTCAGGAGCTACTTAAGGGTAGGTCAGATGAGTGCATATATCAGCTTCTGTAATAAACCGCCTGTGGATAGCATTTCACATTTTGCGGAGTTGCGAAACGCTGTAATGTAAGTAGGAAACTTCATAAAAGGATTATCAACAATTTTAACGTCTTTCCTGTGATTGGCCTGGGTCCCCTTGCCCTGGTTTTAGGCCGCATGGAACATCACCTCTACCAATAAATATGTTTCAGTTAAAACGAATCGAAATGAAATTTGGACGAAAACCCAAAATACAAATCTCGAAGAATAACTTAAGGCTGTTTACTGGCCCAGTAAACAGTGGACACGCTTTATCCGAGCTCATTCTCCACATTTGCAGTGTTAAGGAACATATTGCAAGGGTGTAGAGGTTAGCTCTACAAGTTAGTAATTTTTGGTGTAGTACAAAAATATAAAATGGAAATGATGATTAATTTTTCAATTTCTTTCTGCAGATATCTAATCATTGTGCCCATGGACCGCCACAGGCTTCCATTAAAGATTTAAAATGCAAAAGGAAGGTAGAATCCAAAAGATGGGATTTGGGATTAAATAATGTAAAATAACTGCCGGGCAGTAGTGAAGTAAAAGCTACTGGCACAATAAGAGATTCTTTCGGACTTTTAAAAACAAATCCACCGAAAATATTGACACCTCCTTACACACGGTACCACAGAGGTGCTGTTAATAAAATTGTTGATGACCCCGATTAAATGATGACGCCCTGTTTTTGTTGTAGTTTAACACCAGTTAATAACAACAGCGGCCATCGGAAGAGCTCTGTGGAAATGCATGCGAACGTTCTCCGTGCTTTAAATATTATCCTCTTTATTAAAGGATTTTGCCTGCAGTTACACTAAATATATGTTGCCTCTTCCGCGAGGATTTTCGTTGTAGATGGGGAAATGCAGTGTTTAGGGGTCACCAGAGTACGTACAGCCTGATTTTCTTCAAATCAAGGGAACTTGTATAATCCTGGAAAAAGGGGACATCGCCGCCTCGGTATATAAAAGCTGTCAGTAAGGTCCAGCCGGGCTTCTCTGAGCTCGCTGTACTGTCTTTATCACTTTGCTCAGTTCCACATAATAACATCTTCATCTGAGATTGCTGTGGCACAGGGGAACTGCATTTGTTGATCAAATTTGGCTGGATAACACTGTGATCTCGTATCCTGAAGTGCGGAGATGTGCCTGGAATATGTAAGTGCAAAGCTGGCCCCTTGATTGATTGATTCTGCCTGTCACAGAACAAGATAACCAGATCAGTAAATACTCTGTGCACTTCAGCATCATCTCCACAATCAAAAGTGAGGGCATCATGGGGCTGGAAAACACTGGGTCATGATGGGAATGCACACATTTCAGAAGGATCATTGAGAGCATATATATATAATATATATATATATGTATATGCATACGTGTGTATACGCGCGCGCACACACATGCACACATTCGCATGCAAACACATAAAAAAAATTCTTTGTGTGTGGTTTCTTAGAAGGGAACAGTGTAAAAAAAAAAAACGAGTATTTTTCTGTATGTTTAGAACGCTTCCTGGTTATAAAAGTCGAGTTTATTTTGCAGCTGTCATCTTAGAGGTGTACAACATTTATCATAAAAAGTTGTTATTCGAGTTTTGTGTACAGAAGAGATTTAGAATGCAGATTAGGGAAACGGAGCTGGATAAGAGGTCAGTAGTGGTCTCAAGCACAAAGGGAGCTTGCACCCAAGATTTGCTCCTCTTAAAATAAACTTTTTGTTTAAACAGATGGGCCCAACACATGTAAACAAGTTGTTTAAACTTTTACTAAATTCCCAGGGAGTGCCTTTCAAAATTAGCATGCGTTGCCAAATTTGTTTAATTGCAGAGAGTTCAAGAAAAGTTTAGGGAACGCAACTGTGCGAGTCTTTGGGAGATGGGACGATCATACNCCAAAATGTCACTAGTCCTCTGCTCTCTTGCACTGCCCCTCCTCTGTTCGTCTTCTCCTGTAAAACTCTTAAATTTCTGGAAGGCAAGGGCAGCCTCCAGTTGCTGGGTGTGTGCCTTCGGGTCCCAGAAGCCTGGCCTGCGCAGAGACTGCCACGTGGCAAGTGAGAGAAGGGGGACCTGAGCGTTGGGCTCTCTTTCTTCTACATGTTTTTCACATTCACGCTTCTGAGACGGCGCTGGTCTCCGGACCGTGGGGCGCGCTCCAACTCCAGGCCCTTCTTTCGGGGAACTTCGTTATCCAAGTCCAGCCACCTCCCCCGTCTTTTGTCCCGTGTTTTCCTGCTGTTAAGTAGGAGATTGACATCAGTTGCTAAAACAGTGTTTCTGTGACCACCAGCCACACACAGTCGCACGAAGATAATGCCGCTTCTCATTTTCTGTGTACAAAATGCAAATTGGCATGAGGAAGTGCCCCAGGCCAGGGACTGAAGAAGGAGCCTCGTCGCCCACCTCCCCTGTTGCAGAGCCCTCCGAGGGGCTCGGGACTTTCTGGGCAGCCTGATGGTTGTCGCAGGTGCCTGTGAGGTGGGTGACGTGCAGATTCACCCGCCAAGGTGTTTTGGCTTTTTGGTTTTTTTCTGTTTTGTTCAGCTGGAATTAGTAAGCACCCTCTTTTGTACCACTTTTCACCTCTCTGGTTACTCTTTTGTGACTTAGTTGTTTCTTGTTTGAAATGATTAAAAAGGCCTTTTGGCAGAATTGGCCTCCTTTCTAATTTTCTGAATATGAAAGAAAATACTAATTGAGTTTAATGTTCTGGCAACAGAAACAATTTGTGAAGTGCTGATGATTTTAAAGCAGTCTCCTGGGAAAGGTTTCGATTTTTTTACCCCCCCCCAAAAAAAAAAAGTGGTGCTCCCTTTCAGTTTGGTGAAAGCTATTCCTAGCAACGTTTTATAAAATCATTTTCTTTTCAGGGTGTGTTTTATTTCCTTTCCATCTCTTTCAGGAAAGAGAAAGTGTTTTATTGGATATTTTTGTTTCAGTCCTTGTTTCCATTATTTTTGCCAAAATTCATGGGAGTTCACTTTCCGTTTAAATGCCTGAAATACTCCTTGAAGAATCTGCATTTTGGGGCAACTAGGAAAAGGGCTATGTAAATTGGTTTAAGGAAGAAAAACAGTTGTTACGGAGTCATCTCAGCCACTTACTTTTTCCTTTACTTTATAATNACTTCAAAGGAAGTTTGGTGTTTGTTGTGAGATAAAGCCTATCTTAGTTTTCAAGTGAAGGGAGAAAGTAAGCTTTACTCGCTTAGAGAAAGAAATGGATAGTCGGTTTATTAGCAGGAAACAGGACGAGTCCGTAAAAAGTGTGTTCTCTCTTGTGAAGTAGTCTTGGCCAAAAGCTTTTGATGAAAGGAATTCCCCAGTTTGCCAGTGGACTCTATGCACAACGTGTTCGTCTTCGGAGATGAGGCTTAGGCAGTTTCTCTTCTAAGGACCGTCGCTGTTTCTAGCAAAGTGTGTTTTGTTGTGCTTTGGATTCAACTCTCCTTTTGCTGTGAGATTCGGCACTCTCAGCTGGGGATCCGTTCGTGCAGATTTCTAGTCCAGGCCTATGTGTTTCTTTATCTCCGGGTTGGGCTGATGGGATGGGATTTAGCTTTCTTCTGGGCGGCATTTTACAAACCCATGTTTTGGTTTCTTCTGGGCGGCATTTTACAGACTCACGTGGGGCCAGGCAGACCTTTGGCCCGTGATCCTCCCCCAGTCGCCATGGCTAAGGGGAGACCGCTCTTCCTCACTCCCGTCCCGGGTTGCTTTCTAACATCCCTGTTGTCTTGGGAGAAAATTTGAAACACCCATTAAATCCGGGCAAGTGCGTGGCTTCTATGAAAATTCTGCAGCTTCACACCGTGGGACGTGTTTGTTTTGGCCGGCCTCTGTAGCAAGACTGACATATTTATGTGGAAAGCTCCTATTTAGTATTTAACTTGGAATTTTACACATCGGAATGATAAAGCTGAACAGACACAAGATTTTGCTGGTGGCGGTGTTCTCCCTGCTTCTTCTGAAATGCGAGGAAACCTGGAGTAGACCCGTTCCAACATGGTCACCCCTTGCTCGGCCACCAGAATTCGTAAATAGTCAGAGTCCTCAACAATGCGGCGGAGATTGGGCACGAAGCAGCTGCCACGTTTGCTATGCAAGGGAGTTAATAAAAATTTTCATTGCTGGAGAAAAGCTTATATACAGTAGTCTGTTTGTCCTGTTTCCACCACCTGAGTCACAGCCAAAAAAGCAATTGTCTACTACATATTTCAAACAGATGCTGAGGGGTAGAAGGGGTGACTAGAATTCGCAGCAATAAAAGCCCACTCTCCAAGTTCCCTTGAAGGAAGTGAACTCATAAAAGTTTTGCTGCCGACCTATTTGTCCAATTCTTTGAAGTATTTAACATTAATTTAGTCTGCAAATCATTGGCACCTCAGTTTTTCATTGAAGTAGCCAGGATCTGTTAAAGACATACCATGGGTGTGCCCGGGGGAAAAAAAAAAAAGATTCTGGAAGCAGTCTACTAATTTCACTGTTATTCGTGTATGTTGTTTTTACGGAAGCCAATATTCTATACATTCAAAGTCCTCTAACTCAGAAACTGTTTCTTTTAAGGTTATATTTGCTTGTGTGTATAAGTGTAGAGAACATAGTTCGGGGGATGACCCCCTTTTTTCTTTGGACTTCTTTTTCTTGGCGTTGGTACATTTTGTAATGCGCTGGTGGTGCTTGGGTAATGACAGTAGGTACTATCATGGTAACTGCTACCAGGGAGATCTTACGAAATGTGAAGAATAAAAATGGAGGGATCCACCCTCAAACTGAAGTATCCTATAGCTAAAATATTAGTAGACACGGTCTCCTACCTCATTCATCCAGGTGTCTAATTAATTACCAGCTGTAAGTAAGGGGGGGCATTGTGTTCCTCAGGAAGCTTTCAGGTTCTTTTCTTCTAAAAATTTTTTAATGTTTATTTTTGAGAGACAGACAGAGGGAGGAAGGGGCAGAGAGACAGGGAGACACAGAATCCGAAGCAGGCTCCAGGCTCCGAGCTGTAGCACAGAGCCTGACATGGGGCTCAAACTCAAGAACCGTGGAATCATGACCTACTCCACCAGGCGCTCCTTAGTTCTCTTCCATCTGTTGATCAGTAGCTGTGGATGGCTTCGGAAGTATTTATTTCCTGAGCTTCTAGAAGAACTGTGTGCTCTCACCCTACCCTACTTCCTCCCAGTTCCTTACAGCTTCAGAACTTGACAATGACCCTTTAAAAGAGCTCACAAGGGACCTCAAAGAGGAAAGGAATTATGAAACTAATGGATCAGGTAGAACTTGCAGGTGCCAAATGTGTGTGGCCCTTCAGTTTCTATCTGCCAGCTGGAGAGCTTAGGGAAGACTCTATCTAAAGAAGCTCCTGCATCACATCACCGTCTCATATCCCCCATTTTGATTTGATAGGACATATGTCATGAGCTGAAATTATCCTAGATGGATTTGCTTGTAATTTGACTTTTGCCGCTGAATGTACATTTCCACACGATGGGGACTCTGTCACGTGCCCTGCTTTATCTCTGCGACTTGGCATGCAGCAGGAGCTCAGTAAGTACCCGGCTAGAGCAGGCAGTTATTCCAAAAATCTCCACTGTCTTAACATCAGACGTTGTAAAGGTTCTGGCTCTTCCCTCACTTAGGCTAGACCTCCGAAAGGATCATATTGATAACGTCTGTTTTCAAATAGATGTAAAGACAAAGGCTGTGGGAGGCAATGGTTAATTAGAATTCCAAGCTGGTATTTAGTTACATTTGTCCTACTATTTTGGCCAGGTTTCAGTTAGCTAAGTATCTCTTATACCCTGTAATTTAGTATACAGTTTCAGCTTTCCAAATAATGGCTTGCTAATGGTAAATGTTGTTTAACTTTCTGATTCAGGGGAGCTACCTGTTCAGCAGAATTTTAAAAATTGTAAGTGATGATTGAAACCAGGTTAAAAAGCACTTAAGGTACATTTGACTGTATGTTTGGCGTCTGTTTGGATGGGCCCGTGGCTATCATTATTCTTTTTGAATCTGAACATACACTGCAGGTAGGGATTTTTCTAAATCGGTCCAGAACTAAAACTTACCTTTACTTAGCAAGCTCTCCTGATCTGGGAAAATAGTGCACCCTTTTTATAGTTGCTCCGATCAGAAATGTTTCTCTTCTTCTCGCCAGTGCCTTCAGTGATAGGTGTTCCTAGCTGTAGAGGGTTCTTTCTTATTGATTCCACTTCTCCAAACTTGTTTTTTCTCCTGAAGACACAGTTCTGATCCCTCTATTCTCTTGTTTTCTATTTCTTACTAAGTTCATTAGAGTTCCTTAGCTTGGGGGGGGGTGGGGGGATGTGGTGGATTAAGAATGACCACAGGGGCACCTAGGTGGCTGAGTCAGTCAAGTGTCTGACTCTGATTTCAGCTCAGGTCATGATCTTGGGGTTCATGGGTGGAGCCTGCTGGGGATCCTTTCTTCCTCTCTCTCTCTCTCTCTCTCTTTCGCCCTCTCCTTTCTTTCTCTCTTTCTCTCTGCCTCTCCCCCATTCATGCTCTCTCTTGCGATTAAAAAAAAAAAAAGGACCATATATTCTTTGCCAGTCTTTTTACCTAGAGCTGGCGTCCGTGTCCCTGCCCACATTCACTTTGGGCAGCCCCCTCCCTTGCCAGAGGTCACAGAATGCAGCAGAAGGTACATTGGCCAGTTTCAGGCTTGGCAGCTTGCCCTGAAGTTCTCCTGGCCCACACTTGCCATGCAGGGGAGTTTAGCCTAGACTTCTGGGTAGCAAGAGATCGCATTTGGGACGGCGGAGCACACACCCAGGGAAAAGAACAGAGCTGCCCACATCCTGGCGGGCCCGAGGAGTGTCCCACTGAATACAGTGGCATCACTGACCCCCGGCTGAAGAAGAGCCACTCAGCGGAGCCCAGCCAATTCCCCAGAATTTTAGGGGGAAAAAAAGAACAACAAACTGTTACTTTAAGCGGTTTGTTACTTACAAAGGAATGGAGAGAGAATTGAAACAGGAACCTTGAAAATCAATCCATAATTTCCTCTTCTATCCTTACTATACCTTTTTTTTAGACCTTTCTAAAATGTCTGCCCAGTTGGACTCTCGAGTCCACAAAATGATCTGTTTTCCGTTGCTTATGCCACATCTTCCCCCTGGACCATCTTTGCATCCTATACTTTTGTCCTTGTTAAATTCCTTAAGGTTAGTTCCCTCTCTCTCTAGTTGTTTCTATAGGGCCCTCCTGTTTCATCACATGGAACCTCTCTTAGACCTTTCTAGTTGGAGCGGCATTGGTGTGGGAGATAAGGGAAGGGATGAGGCAGGTAGCCTCAGTGTGGCTCTTAGTTTCTACATCCGTAACATTATGTGGCTGACTTCTCAAGGCTCTTTCAGCCTCTAATGTCCCAGCACAGAGGTGCTCAATAGACTATTCTGTGATGTTCACTCAATCTGTGCTGTCATGTGCAGTTGCCACTACTCAGCACTTGAAATGTGCTTAGGGCCGCTGAGGAACTGAATTTTTAATTTCATTGAATCTTAATTAGTTCAAATTGAAATGGCCACCCATGGCTAGTGTCTCCTATTTGGAGCAGCTGGGGTTCTAGAATTTTCTAGAATTGAAATGGCAATACCTGTTTTCACATAATGCCAACAAAGGAGGAGCGCTTGATTTTCAATCAGAACTTCCTCATCAGGATTACTTTTCAGAATTACAGATACTCGTGACCCCATGGCCGGCTTACTCCCCAGCTTCTGACCTCCTCCTTCTAAAACTGTACTTGGCTTTTAGAAGCTTCACCTGTTCCTGGTGCCAGCGCTGAGCCCACTTTTCTCTAGGAGCGTAAATCATCCCCAACTTTTGATCGCAGCCCAAGCAGCAACCAGCAGCCTGGTGTGGAGCTGCAATTTTTTACAAAACCGCAACAGGCCCAGCTTGGGAGGGGAAAAAAAAAAAAAGAAGAAGTACACGGCAGTGTCAATTGAAAACCAGCCGGGTGGCAAGCGTAGTGCAGTGTAGTGGGAACAGAGCTGCCTTCGGCCCTTTGGATGATTGGGGACACAGCAGAGATATTGTGAAATTACCTTTTTTATTGGTTCTTGAGCCTTCTGCCGTAAATGCCTCTTCTTGAAGGAAGTGAAGAGAATCCCGGAGTTCAGCTTGAATTTAGGACATGTGCACGACAGTTTTCCCTTCCATCTGTAATTCAGCAGAATTGGGACCTCAGGGCGTCTTATATTTGGCCTAATTTTTTCTTCTCAGCATAGTTATATTAATGAGGGCTTCCGTTTCTCTTGCTTACATTGCTGCTATTAACAAAATCAGGCAAACAGCGGCATCCTTCTTACTGCATTATAACACACTGTCGTTGGTAAACCCCTCCTTGGATGAGATCTTGCTATATCTTGAATTCTTTACCCCCAAATCTGCACCCACCCCCATTCCTCCCCCCTCCCCCTGCTGCCCAGGGCAGGAAATGGAATATTAGTAAAGCCTTATTTCCACACTTGAGAACCAAAAGTTGAAATATCGTAGGAAGGACGACTGAGGGTCACTTGGTGTCACCTGCTCCTCATTGTACCTAGAAAAGGCTGTTGTGACCAAGGAGAATGTGTTGTTTGGCTCAAAGGTCTCCAAGGGGAGAAATTCTACAGGGTCCCTTAATCCAGTCCAGTCAAGAACTCACTCCTATGGCTCCTGAAATTCCCTGACATACTCCTGCTGCAGTTGGGGACCGTCTCCTCTGTCCTGTCTGTTTATGAAGATAAGGTGTTGGTGTCTCCTCTGCAAAGCCCTGTCATATGCTGAAGGCAGTTACTGTTACTCACCCTGTGGCCTCCTGTTCAGGCAAACCCATCCCGATCCCCATAACCTTTCCCCAAAAGTTCCATGTTCCCTCCTCATAATCCTCCCTACCTCTCTCTGGATTCTCTTCAACCTTTTACAGGTTTCTGAAAAACCTGGAATCAGGAGAGAGATCTTCGCCCATGTCTCTTGAGTTTTTTGGTGGACAAAATTGAACTCCAGTAGACTTGTACAAAACAAAAATTTTTTCAATTTTTTAAATATTTATTTATTTTTGGAGAGAGAGAGAAAGACAGTGCAAGGGAGAGGCAGAGAGAGAGAGGGAAACACAGAATCCGAAGCAGGCTTCAGGCTCTGAGCTGTCAGCGCAGAGCCCAGCGCGGGTCTCGAACTCATGAACTGCGAGATCATGACCTGAGCTGAAGTCAGACGCCTAACCCATTGAGCCACCCAGGTGCCACTTCAAAATTTTTAAGTAGTCGTCAGCTGTTTATTTCCACATTCGAGCCAACCTTTCCTTTCTCACCTTGTTAGGATGTGTGATAACCTTTTACATTGTTTTCGAAGCATGGTCTGTGGGCTGAAAGAGAAATTCAGGGGTCAGATGACTTTTAACTTTCAATCTTGCATTTATCTGTATTTTAATTTGGGGACCCTTTTTACAATTGAGTGTCTTACATTATTTGTTTTAGAATGTTGTTGTTGTTGAGGTGTAACTGACAGGTAACATTAGTTTCAGGTGTATAACACAATACGGGACCTGTATGGATGGCAAAATGATGCCCACAGTAGGTCTAGTTAGCGTCTATCACCAAGCATAGCTGCACTTTTATTTTCCTGTGTTGAGAACTTCTATGATCTACTCCTAGCAACTTCCAGCTACACAATACGGTATTATTAACTATAGTCACCATGCTGTATGTTACATCCGCAGTGCTTATTTATTTTTATAGCTGGATGTTTGTCCCTGTTGACCCCCGTCACCCATTTAGCTCACCCCCAGACCCTGACTCTGGCAACCACCAATCTGTTCTCTGTACTTACGAGTTCATTTTTTTCCCCTTCAATGTTCAGATAGTATATTACGGAAGGACCGTTTCTCCATTTCCTGTACTGTGTTTGAATAGCTGTGACTTAGAGTTTGTGGGGTGGGGGCAGTGAAAGGAGTGTGTGCATTGATTACTAAGTTGACGGAGGCCTCCGCGGTCCTGCTCACCCCCGCCTCACCTACACCTAACACGAGTACCTCAGAGGGAGCAGTCCAGGGAACCGCCGGACTGGATCTGAACTTGGCCTCTACAGTATCACTCACTTTCACTTGCTCCCAGAGAGCGCAGGCTCTGCAGTCACCACTTTTGTCTGTTTATGTGCTCCCTGGTTCTATGTCTCCCCTCCTTTTTTTTGTCTTTCCCACTTTTGAATGCAAGCTTCATGAGGACAGGGAGCTTGTCTGCCTTTTTCAACTGCCTTTGCATAACTAGCACGCAGGTGGCAATGACCTCTTGATGGAAGGCAGGAGTGAAAGAACAACTTGACATCAGAAGATTGACATTCTTATCTTCCTAATGCCGCTGGTTGTGTGACATTGGGCAATACACTTAGTATTGCTGGCAGCCATTTCTCCTCCTGTTTAATGAATAGCTTAAAGGAATTTGTGCAGAATGTTCTATAACTCTTCTCAGCTCTGCCTCTTAAACTGTTATATTCACATTCAGTGATTCAGCCTAACTTCTCCCTTTTTGGGGTATAGGTGAGTGAGTAATATTTCTCTTTGTATTTTAGAGCCATACATTTCAGGGGTGAACATTTTTACATTGCCTTTTTTTTAAATTTTATTTAATTTTTTTTTCCTGAGAGAGAGAGAGAGAGACAACGTGAGCAGGGGAGTGTCAGAGAGAGAGGGAGACACAGAATCCGAAGACAGGCTCCAGGCTCTGAGCTAGCTGTCAGCACAGAACCTGACGCGGGGCTTGAACCCACGAACCAGGAGATCATGACCTGAGCCGAAGTCGGACGCTTAACCAACTGAGCCACCCAGGCGTCCCAGCACTGCCTTTTTTTAATGTTTATTTTTGAGAAAGAAAGAGACAGAGTTCGAGCAGGGTAGGGACAGAGAGAGAGAGAGAGAGAGAGAGAGAGAGACAGACAGAATCTGAAGCAGACTCCAGGCTCTGAGCTATCAGCACAGAGCATCGCGGGGCTCGAACCCATGAATCGCTAGATCATGACCTGAGCCAAAGTCAGATGCTCAACCCCCTGAGCCACCCAGGTGCCCCTTCGCTGCCTTATTTTTAGTATTTTGGTATTTGCTCCTGGGCCCAGAGAACTATTTTTTATTTTATTTTTGTCCTTCCAAGTTCTTATTTAAGTTCAGGCTGGGTGACTTATAGTGTAGTATTGGTTTCAGGAGAAGAATTTAGTGACTCATCCCTTCCATACAACACCCGTGCTCATCCCAACAAGTGCCCTCGTAATGCCTGTCCCTCATTTAGCCCACCCCCCTCACCTCCCCTCTAGCAGCCTTCAGTTTGTTTTCTGTATTTAAGAGTCTCTTATGGTTTGCCTCTCTGTGTTTTTAATCTAGTTTTGTTTTTCCTTCTCTTCCCCATGTTCACCTATTTTGTTTCTCGAATCCCACATATGAGTGAGATCATATGATATTTGTCTTTCTCTGACTAATTTCGCTTAGCATAATACACTCTAGTTCCATCCACGGCACTGTAGGCAAGATTTCATTCTTTTTCAATGCCGAGGAGTATTCCACTGTATACATACACCACATCTTCTTTATCCATTCATCAGTCAGTGGACATGTGGGCTCTTTCCATCCTTTGGCTGTTGTTGATAGTGCCGCTGTAAACATTGGGGTGCATGTGCCCCTTTGAAACAGCATTTTTGTACCCTTTGGATAAATCCCTAGTAGTTCAGTTGCTGGGTGGTAGAGTGGTTCTATTTTTAACTTTTTGAGGAACCTCCATACTGTTCTCCAGAGCGGCTGTACCAGTTTGCATCCCCACCAGCAGTACAAAAGAGTTCCTCTTTCTCCACATCCTTGCCAACGTCTGTTACTTCCTGAGTTATTAATTTTATCTGTTCTGACAGGTGTGAGGTGGTATCTCATTGTGGTTTTGATTTGTATTTCCCTGATGATGAGTAATGTTGAACATTTTTTCATGTGTTGATTAGCCATTTGTATGTCTTCTTTGGAGAAATGTTTGTATCTTCTGCCCATTTCTTTTTAAAAGTTTTTTTAATGTTTATTCTTGAGAGAGACAGACAGACACAGAGTGAGTGGGAGAGGGGCAGAGAGAGGGGGAGACACAGAATCCAAACAAAGCAGGCCCCAGCCTCTGCACTGTCAGCTCAGAGCCCGACGTGGGGCTTGAACCCACGAACTGTGAGATCATGCCCTGAGCCAAAGTTGGATGCTTAACTGGCTGAGCCACCCAGGTACCCCTCTTCTGCCCATTTCCTTTTTTTTTTAATGTTTTTATTTATTTTATTTATATTATTTATTTATATTTATATATTTATATTATTTATTTATATTTTATTATATATATTTATATTTTACTTATTTATTTTTGAGAGAGAGAGAGACAGACAGACAGGGCTTGAGTAGGGGACAGGCAAAGAAAGAGGGAGACACAGAATCCAAAGCAGGCTCCAGGCTCTGAGCTGTCAGCACAGACCCTGACGCAGGGCTTGAACTCCTGAACCATGAGATCATGACCTGAGCCAAAGTCGGACACTTGGCTGACTGAGCCACCCAGGCACCTCTCTTCTGCCCATTCCTTAACTAGATTGTTTATTTTGGGGGTGTTGAGTTTGATAAGTTCTTTATAGATTTTGGATACTAGCCCTTTATCTGATATGTCATTTGCACATATATTCTCCCATTCCGTGGGTTGCATTTTAGTTTTGTTGATTGTTGCCTTCACTGTGCCAGAGGACGACTTTTTAAAAAGCACTCAGAATTTGGGGCACTCAGAATCTTCAAGTCCTTTCTGTGTTAGACTACTTCCTATCCCGGTCCTCTCCCCAGCCTTTTCAGTTCTATGTTTCAGCACTCCAAACCTTCTTTGAAAATCTATACCTACTTAGTTATCTAACATTGTTCTGGGTAGTCCGGAACCAAGGTCGGATCCAGACCTGAAACCAGTGAGTCTGAGTAACCAAAGATGGCATCCTTTGCTTGGTTGCTCTGCTCATCTGCTCATTTATGCTTATCCTGTTCAACCCTGAATCAGGCAGTCTTTTTTTTTTTTTTTTTCCCCCACTCTAGATCTTAAAGCTGGGTTCTCCCTAGTCATTTGATAATCAGGACATCCACTTGTAACCCTGCTTTTCAGCCTTGTTTGGTCAGTACCTCTCCTGGAAGCAGTGTGATAAACAAGACCCAGATGTGCTGACCTGAGCAGCCCTGGAGGCCCACCTTCCTCTCTGTTCTTCCTGGCCTCGCTGTGTTGGGAAACATGTCAGAATCCTAGAGAGTCCACCTTTTTCCTCACCCATTTCACACATTCTGGATGTTTAACTTATAGGCACTAAAATCAGATTTCTTTGTCATGCTTTGGCCTCTGCTTACTATGTAAGAGTTTAATTGGCACTTTCCATCCCACGATGACAAGACGAAATTCCCAGCAGCTCCCTGAAGACTCCATGTGGCTGGTCTCATCCCCTGAAATACCTGTCGCTTCTTTCCTTCCTCTTTTCTTATTCTTGTCTTTCCTGGCTCAGTTCAGTTCTCCTGTTCTTGACAAGTCTTTCCCTTTCCGACCCCTTGCTTTGTCCCTTCATCGAAGCCCAGAGCCCACTGGGTGGTGGTAGATGGTGGGCGTTCCACCATCAGGCCTTCGAGGCTGGCAATGGTGTGCCCTTTCTGTGCCTTCTCGGTGCTGGATGCCAAGCAGGTGTTGAGCGAGTGAAGGAAGAGAGGGTCGGAGACAGGGAAGGAAGGAGACCCCTTCCTCGCTTCCAGTCTTTCCTAGCAGGATCCCCAGGTAATGCAGTCAGTCCTCTCTTGAAAACATCTCCTTTTTCTGGAGCTGGTTCCCTTTTCCTATGGATGTTTTGCTGTCAGTGATCACTCAGTCATTGAGCGATCCTCAGGATTCCTCTCGCAATTAAGTGTTCCTCTCTGGCCTGTGTCCGCCCCCCGCAGGAGAGGCTGCTGTCTGCCAGGGAATCAACAAGCACCCCAGCCGAGCCAAGCCTAGCCAAGGAAGCTTGCGGCCAAGCTACTTTTATTCAGCAAATAAGGGCTTGTTTTTGTTGATTGTCCGCAAGCCCAGGGGGAACAAATGTATCGGCCATTTACTTCACAGTTACCTGCACCACAGCACTGTCTTATCTGTTCCACTTCTGTTTTACATGTTCTCCCCGACATCAAGAAAGAAAGTGTGTATGGAGTCGTGCAGGCTCAACGACCGTGAATGAGGTCCGAATGTTCCGCATTGGAAGTGAGCATATCATTGAGTCTTCGCAGCTAAGAATGTGGATGTTGGATGGTACTTGAGAACGGAAGGCACATGGCTTCAGTCCTTCCTAAATCACAGGTCTGCCACGTGAGCACTTAGAGGGAGGCACTATTGATTGTGTTCAGTGGTGTTCAACATGAGCTGTCACTGCACTTGGCTGCTGGCACTGCACTGACCGGCCAGTGTCGGTCTGGCCCCTGGTCCCATGCGGCTCTCGAGCACTTGCAAAATGATCAGGGTGCATTGAGATGCTCTGTAAGTGAAAAATACACACCAGAGTTTAAAGACTTAGTATGGTGTCTTAGTAATACACAGTATCTCATTGGTCATTCTATGTTGATTTCATGTTGAAGTGATAGTATTTTAGAAATACACATTGGATAAAATGTGCTTAACATAAACTTCATCCATTTCACTTACTTTTTTTTAAGTGTGTCTCCCAGAATGTTTAAAACTAGCTATGTGGCTCACATTATATTTCTCTTAGTGCTAAATTAGAAGGTTCGGTGTAAGATTGTGTTTCAGACTGAACCTAAGCACTGTGTATTTTATGTACATTGCCAGGGGTCTATCCCTTTGTTCTTAATGTTTTTTTGTTTTGTTTTGTTTTTTTAAAGAGAGGGGGTGACAGAAGATCTCAGGCTCTCTGCTGACAGCGCCATGTGGGGCTTGAACTCATGAACCATGAGATCATGAGCTGAGCCAAAGTCAGATGCTCAGCCCCCTGAGCCACCCAAGTACCCTTAGGAATACATCCTTTTTTATGCTGTAAGTGACCTGGTAGAATACATACATTATAAAAACATCAACTCTGGACTGCTGCAAGCCTGAGTTTCATTCCCACCTCTCTCTTTGTGGCTAGTATATCAGCACCATGAACTCTGAATCTCTGGTTCCTCAACTGTATCAAGGGAATAATACCCACCTGAAAGCCTTGGGGTTAGGCATGGGATAATGCAGTGAAGTTCTAGTAATATTAGGAGCTATGTTGTTATAATAAGTGAATATGTATTTTTCCCCAGTTCACAAATTCAGAATCTCTATTTTGAAAATTTATTCTAAGCATCAAAACAAAACCAAAATCCAAAGACCCCTCTCATTGGCATCTGTTATAGTAGACCTGCCAGCTGCTAGGCACGGAGTCGGGGTAGCCAGTGTTCCCTGGGGGCCCCGTGCCAGCCGGCAGAGTTTGCAGTCCCTTATTGGATTTTCAGAACAGCCCCCGAAGGAATGTTCTATTATCGTCTCCACGTGATAGTTGCAGCACTGAGGCACGATGAGGTGGGGTAACTCACCCAAGGTCACACAGCTCATGGCGGGGAGGAGGGGTCAACTGGACGCTGAGCCCAAGTGTTTGGACTCCAGAGCCACATTCTTTGTCTTTTTTCATTATCGTCCACCAGTGAATAGAGAAAAGAACAAAAGAACCGATAACAAATGACCACACACAGGAAACATGCCTTTCGTGGGCACCTACCCATATGATTTTATAGCATATCCTTAAGGTGTTTTCCCTCAACATGTTTTTTCTAGTTTGTATAGTGGACTTATAGTAAATATTTAGAGCGTTTCTCACAGAGTACCTAGATTCCCAGGCCCGTTACAGTCTGAATCAGGCTTAAGCAATTCCAAGGTAGAATTGCATGGAGAAAAGAATGTTGTCCACTATCCAGACAATGACACGTCTTTTGTTTCCTGAGCGCCTTGTCTCATTGGTGCACAGTTATTACAGTACTTAGTATGCTGTTTCTGATACACTTAGAGTAGGGGCTCAGTAAATGTTATTTTTTCCCTCAGTTTTTTCTTTATTTTTTTATGTTTTATTTATCTCTGAGAGAGAGAGACAGCATGAGCAGGGGAAGGTGAGAGAGACAGACAGACAGACAGACAGACAGACAGACAGACAGACAGAATCTGAAACAGGCTCCAGGCTCTTGAGTTAGCCGTCAGCACAGAGCCCTACACGGGGCTATACCCCATGAACCGCAAGATCATGACCTGAGCCCAAGTCGAACGCTTAACCAACTGAGCCACCCAGGCACCCCAGTAAATGTTATTTATTAATGTTTATTGCGGTGCTTCTGAAAACACACCTTTAGAAAGTAAGGCGTGCCGTACTTTAACACTGTGGTCATTCATTTTGTGCAATTGTCTGACCTGTGATGTGGGTGTGTGCTCTCCTCATGTATGAGTGTGTCTTCAAATAGTTAATTACATGATCGGAGTGGAGCTCTGAGCGGTTTACATCTGTCATGCTGGAGTCCCCCTCTTTACCTTGACGTGACACACCCACACCCCGGCACCTGCAGCCAGGTCTTTCCCTGATGGGTATCTTTCGTTTGTCCCATGTTTAACCAAGAGGCTTAGAAGACGTTCATGTAGTGTTTTCTTTTCATCTGAGATACAGACACCTAGGTGGAGTGGGGATGATGGTGGGGCAGTCTGGTCCAAGGTCATCACCTTCAGACTCCTTTGGAAAGCCGAAATGTGGCTGTGTTTCTGGTTGAGACGTGGGTTGACTCATTAGGAGGAGGTATTTGCAGACTCTGGAAACCTCCTGGAGAATGCTCCCTTCAGGGTACCCCTACCCCTGCCCGCCTCCCCTCCCCGGAGCTCCGGTCTGCAGTGGCCTGCGGGAGCTGGGCCGGTCAGGAGCCGCAGGTGGGCAGGAGGCACCTTCAGCAAGCGCACCCCGCTGGCCAGGTATGCCCACCTCTGTTCCTTTAACGGCTTGTTAAACAGAGAGCAGGATATGCTTATCTGAGTCGTGACAACAACTNAGAGAAATGCCTGCTTGTGTGCACATGGGCGGAGCGGGGGGAAGGGACAAAAAGAATGCTCGGCGGGGGCTCCGTGAATACATCGGGACAGGAAGAAAGCTCAGAGCCTTTCCCCTGCACCCTTCTCGTGCAGAGAGTGAAACTGAGGCACCGTGAACAGGAATGCAGAGGCAGTGATAAGAAAAGCTAACGTCTGTCACTGTCCGTAACATCCCAGGCACTTGGGGAAATACTGTGTATTATTTAATATCTGTGACACCTCTTTGAGGCAGGTCAGAAGACCTTACGGGTGGGGAAACAGAGTCTTGGAATTAAGTTACTCCCTCAAGGCTGTAGAACCGTCTCAGACTGCCTCTTGTGGGACCACTTGTATACTGTGAGGGATTGTGTGTGTGTGCGTGTGCATATTCTGTTGTGTGTAACAAAATACCATGAACTTTGTACCTTAAAACACAGACATTTATTATCTCCTAGTTTCCATGGCGCCCAGACCTGCCTTAAGTGGGTCCTCTGCTCAAGGTCTCACAAGTCTGGGGTGAAGGTATCAGCAGATCCTGACGTCCTCTGAGGCTTAGAGCCCTCTTCGAAGCTCCTGGGGTGTCCCGAATTCACGGAATTCGGACAGTTCATTGTAGTTGTAGGACTGAGGCCTCGAGCTTTTAAGGGGCACCCTGTGAGCCCTGCCTGTGGCTTCTCCGCACATGGCAGCCTGCTTCCTCAAGGCGGACAGAAGAATGTCTTTGTCCTCAGGGAGAGCTCAGGCCTCCTTTTAAAAAAAGCTCACCTGGTTAGGCCAGGCCCACCATGGGATATCTTTTTTGATTAACTCTTAATTAACTGGTTAGGGACATTAATTACATCTGCAGAATCCCTTTGGCCATACAACATAATCAAGGGAGTGACATTCTCTCATAGCCACAGGTCCCCTTCATACTCACCGGGAGGGCATAGTGCAAGGATATATGGGTCACCGGGGTCATCTTAGTGTCCTGTATGTCATAGACACGGTTACTGATGCTTATATTTCCAGGAAGCAGAGCAGGGAGCACAACCAGGTGAGCTGTGGTACAAGCACTGTGGGTAGAACGAGACGGCGGTGAAGCAGTATTTCAGGGAGTGGGGAATTTGCAGCCCTAGAATCAGAACCTGCCTCTGCTGTTTCCTAGGCGTGGGTTCGTAGAGAGGTTGTTTAGCCTCGCTGTGCCTCAGTTTCCCCATAAGTAAGCTGCAGATCATGATGCCCCCTTGTATTTCGTGACAAATAAAATAATCAGCGTTGGGTAGAGTGTGGCATATGGGAGGGCTTGTCAAATGCTGCCATTAGTGTGTGGTGTCCCCCGCTTGGAGGACTTGGGGAAAGAGAACCAAGGAGGACAGAATTCATTTGTTTCCGTGGGATACTGGTGGAAACGTGTGCCTTCGAGGTAGCACTTAGGTGAGTTTACACCATGAGGTAATATACGCGTGATATACCAGAAACGACGTTCTGGTGGGGGGGCGGGGGGCACTGGGGTGGCTCAGTTGGTTAAGCGTCCAATTCTTAAATTCAGCTCACATCACCATCTCAAAGTTCGTGAGTTTGAGCCCTACACTGGGCTCCTTGCTGACAGTGTAGCGCCTGCTTGGGATTCTCTCTCTCTCCTCCTCTCTCAAAATAAATACGTAAACTTAAAAAAAAA
>NW_027531000.1:5026931-5082421 GCF_008692635.1 Crocuta crocuta | reverse complement strand
ATAAATATCCAGCGAGATTCAGGGACCCTGCTCTAGGACTCTTTTGCTAACAGTTCTCTTTCTGATTATCACCCAGGTCTGGGGGCCTCAAGTTTGTTGTCTGTAAAATAGGCCAGTGGGAAAAGGTTGGTCCTTGGAATAGCTGGCTGTCTAGGGGGCTGGCTGCTTCTCAGTGTCATCGTTCTACTGGCCGGCTTGCTCTACAAGCTGTGACCGGATAATTGAATCTGTTTCGTGAGCTCTGTGCAAAACAAAAAGACTTTATAGACACGCACATCATATTGGAAATAGACACGGAGATTCATTTTGCCCAATGACTGGACCAGACTGGACTTCTGTCTGTCTTTACCATGCAGAGGTGGTTGTGTCTCTCGCTCTTGTACTTTTCCTTCCTGTGTTCTTCCCACATGGTAACTTTTATAGCCCCCTTGATATATTATGAGAGGGGACAAACCTAATGGCCTTTGGGTCTTGGGGTAAGTGGACAGAGATGTGCACAAATCAGAATCTCCCTGTCCTGTTCCCTACACTCACAGATCCTCCCTCCACCCAACCTTGCTCCCACCTTGAACTAGGCTACCTTCCTATGATGTTAGGAGTCCCCAAGCCTGTAAACTAATCACTGCCCCTTTAGCTTCTATAGGTCTTGACAAAAGAAAGTCAATCCAAGGTGACTTTGACAGCAGCCACTTACGGCTTGTAGTTTGCAAGGGCTTGGATGTATTACCTAACCCCCCGACCGGTTTGCACCCTGAGTAGTCCTGCTTGTATCTGGCCCTTGAGGAGAGGGGGCCTGGAATAACTTGCCTGTGCACAGCAGCAAATGGCCGAGCGGGCATGTGAACCCACATGCGATACGTGCCACAGTCTGTGTTCCCAGCCAGCAGGGCCCACAGCTGCAACATTGTCACTTATTTTAAACCGGGGAGCCCACTCTTGACCTCCATCATGCCTTTGTTTTTTTTCCCCTGTCTCCAAATCGCAGTTAATTAAGAACCCAGGGTAACTCCCCAAAGCTGAGGTTAAAACGAAGGCAGCAGTGAACCTAGCTTCAAATGGCCACTATCCCAGCATATACAAAAAGAGACAGAAGAGGCCATAGGAGAGTCAGTACCACCACGCCAAGTTCTCAGCGTTGAGCTAGAAGAAACCTGCATTACAAGAGATGGTTCTGATGTATTTGTGGTAAAGAGTCATAGCTGCAGAAGACACATGTGTCCGTTCTTCCTTTGAGTGTAAACTTAACTCATTAAATTGCACTGCTTTTTAAATGAAGAGAGAAAACTATCATAATAAGTAATGGTCTTTGTAGAGAATGTAGAAAGATGTTAGAGATTTGTGCTTTGGGAAGTTGGAGAATGTACTTATAGTTAAGTATTAATTTTCACTAACAGATCACAAAGGTCTCGATGAGTAAGATAAGTATCGAGTTTCAGGATTGCTGTATTTTTTTTCTGCCCCTGCCAGACTGTCTGAAACTTATCTCCAGTATCATGGTAAAAAGAGAAGTGGCGAGTAGGCACAAAAATGTAATAGATATATTTTAGGGATAGAATGTGAACTGTCTTTCTAAATGCATATCACAAGGAGAATTTATTCCATTTGAGTAAGTTTAATGATATAATTTTACCACATTAAATCATAATTGCTCTTTAAAAGAAAATAGAGATGCATACATTGCCACTGCCGGGCTGTCCCACTCCATCCGAATAGCATCCTCCCTGGCACTTGTTGATTTCACCCTGCTCTCTCTCTCTCTCTCTCTCTCTCTCTCTCTCTCTCTCTCTCTCTCTCTCTCTCTCTCACACACACACACACACACACACACGAGCCCATGTGTAGCTTTCCTTTGGAAATCTGCTGGCGGGGTGTGGTAGGAAGAATAGTCTGAGAAATAAGAGAGTCCGCATTCAAGTGCTTAACTATGGCTTTGGCAAAGCCGTTTCTTGCTATTAGGCTGCTAGGGTAAAGCTTTTGAAAAGATGACACCTCTGACTATCTAGAACCCAGTCATTTAAAAAAATTAAGTCATGTTTCAAGATGATTGGGATAAGCTGGATTACTTAGGGACTAAATAATTTCCAATGTTATGGATAATGATAATCATTTTACTAGATACTAATGACTGCTTTTGTACTTAAATGATTTTCAATCCGATGGCATTCCCTTCTTCCAACTGGGAAAAAAATGGAGGCAGAGAGAGTCTGAGATCATGGCAGTGATTGTATATTTGGATGATAACTGAGCTCAAGTTTCAGTAATATTTTAGTTTTAGTAGGATCTGATTTTATATCATGAACTGAATTAGATGGAGGTGTATTTTATCTCTGAATCGATCACCTATACCTGAGACTATGCACTTTCGTGTCTTTATTTTTATTATTATTATTTTTGAGTAAGCTCTGTACCCAACGTGGCATTTGAACTCATGACCCTGAGATCGAGTCACATACTCTACTGACTGAGCCAGCTAGTAGGTACCGCTTTCACGTCTTTATTTTAAATAATACACAAAATAATACTCCATCTATTCAGCTGGTAAAAGGTGTAATGTATTTTTTTAATTTATTATCTTTTAAAAATATATAACCCAATTCTTAAAAAAGAATATACCATATTTCATCAAATCTTTTAGACCTTTATTTTATATACCAGGAATAAAGTGAAAATGCAGCTACATCAACGAATCCATAATGCTTTCTTATCTCGTCTCTGTTATGAGGCATCCCAGTGTTGGAGATGGTAAAATAAAAATTAAGAAACAAAACAACAGTGTACCTTAGGATCCATTAAATACAGTATGCAGCATGCTTAGTTACAAAACAAAAAAACATAATAAGCATTTATGAACAACCTCAGACTCAAACAATACAAGAATTGGCCCATTACTTATAACTTACATTTTCTTCTGTAGCCTGGACAAGGTGGGCCATCCTCCTCCCACATTTTAGGTCCATTATTGCTTTGCTATTTCTAAAAAAAAAATTTTTGTTTAATATTTCTTTATTTTTGAGAGAAAGAGGGAGAGAGAATTTGAGTAGGGGAGGGGCAGAGAAAGAGGGGGACACAGAATCCGAAGCACGCTCCAGGCTCTGAGCTGTCAGCACAGAGCCCGATGTGGTATTCGAACCCACGAACCAATCACGAGATCATGACCTGAGCCAAAGTCAGACGCTTAACCGACTGAGCCACTCAGGCATCCCATTAGTGCTTTGCTTTTTAAACATTTTTCAGTTATCCTGTTTATTAAACTCTCAATTCCGCAGAAGCAGAGGCCATTTCTGTTCTCCCCTCTGTCATCTTGCGTGCTCGACAAGGAACCTGGCCTAATAAATGTTGGTTAACTGTATATTGATAAACTCAGATTTGTCTGAGGCATATCCAGACTGGCTCTCCCCTTCAAGGTGTGGTTTAAACACCGTTTCCTCCAGGAAATCTCAGACAGCTTGAGCTGGAAATGATCTTGCCTCCCTTTTGAACTCTCTCGGACACTTAATCTTTACTGCCCGTACCATGGATCTACCCACTTCTCCTTTCAGTTATGGGTGTTGACATCCCCCTGTCTTTCTGCTGTGCTGGCCAGCGCAGAATTCCTGCCCGCCGTAGCGGGACGGCTGACTTGATAATAAGCAGCATATACTAAGTTGTGTCTGGCTCTTCACATGTATTCTCACCAAATTCACCTATGTGAGGTCAGTCCTATGACTGTTCCCATTTCACAGAGGAGAAAATGGAGACTTGTGCTCCTTATTGCTTAGGCAGTAAATATATGTCAGAGGAAGGAAGACAGCGCTTCATCTCAGTTATTTTGCCAGAGCATTTTTTGCTTTTTCTCTGGAGTTCCAGGCTTGATGCTACTCCACGGGCATGCGGTTCAGAAGTAAATGGGGAAAAAGCCTAAATATGAAATAGATAACAAGTTTTCCCCAAGAGTGAGGTTTGTAACCTTTTCATATTAAAAAAAAAATATTTAAGAAGCATCTGTATTTTCTTTCACATTATTTCCCTAATTTTCTGTTGGATTTTATTTCCTTATTGATTTATAAGAGATTATTTTTTTTATGTTTATTTATTTTTGAGAAGGGGGAGGGGCGGAGAGAGGGAGACAGAGATCCCCAGAGGGCTCTGCATTGAGGGCAAAGAGCCCGATGTGGAGCTTGAACTTATGGTCCATGAGATCATGCCCTGAGCTGAAGTCAGACATTCAACTGAGCCCCCCAGGCATCCCTGAGAGATTCTTATGTACTATAAGAATCAGACCATTTTCTTAGGTTGGTGACATACGAGTATTTGTGCAGTATTTCAGTGATATTTTGAATTCTCTCTACTCTTTCAGCCATATTTAGTTTTTAGAAAGAAATTTTTGATGTTTATTTTTGAGAGAGAGACAGACAGACACACAGAGTGTGAGTGGGGGAGGGGCAAAGAGAGAAGGAGACACAGAATCCGAAGCAGGCTCCAGGCTCTGAGCAGTCAGCACAGAGCCCAATGAGGGGCTCACACTCGTGAACCGTGAGATCGTGACCTGAGCCAAAGTCCAACGCGTAACTGACTGATCCACCCAGGCGCCCCACCGTATTCAATTCTAATATGGTTTTATTTATCAGTTGTTTATAGTTTTTGAACTTTTTGTGATTATACTCGGATAACTCACTCCTCCCTCTGGGATGACAAGAACATTTCCGTGTTTTCTTTTAAAAGTATTTTTTAAATAAATGCAGGTAAAGCTGGGATCTTAAAGGAAACTCCCTACTTTGGCACAGTCACTTATTCATTCCTTTACTTAACCAACACATTTATTTAGTCCCTAAGGTGTACACAGATGAATAAGAGTAGTAGAAAATGTTCCTACCAAGTGCATTGAGAAGCCAGTGCGGTGGCGTGCTCTGATGTGCATTTATTTCTAAGCCATCCCTCCAGCTCGTCTGCAGAGAAGAGATTTTTGGGGGGAATGGGTGGGAGGGCAAGAAGGCAAGCCAAGAGAAAAACCATGCCTGCTTGCAGGAAACCCAGAATTAATAGATCCGAGGTTCAAATGTCCAAGTTAGAGCTTGGAAAGAGATTCCTGCAAGTTAGAAGTAGAGCGCATTCGCTGCTACCGAAATGCTGGGTTATCCGAGCGCCCAGATTACATGCTACTTTGAACCTGGAGCAAAGAGGGACTTTGTGTGGGGACCGTTCAAAGGAAAGCCGGCCAAGTGGCAACCTTGCCTGCCTGGCTCCAGCGTGTAGAGTCGTGCTCACTGGTGACGGATGGCTCCACATTGTTCCCGCACTGCGCTCAAAGGTGGGAGCGGGGGAGGTGGTGAGGCCCCTGGGGAGCTCAGAGAAGTGTCCGGGCTTTTCTTGCACTGTGCCTTCCCCTTCGTATTCCAGCCAAGGTAGCTACACTGTGTTCCAGCCAGGTTTCCGCCTGGAAATCGCACTATTGTTACGTATGCTGTTGTTCACCGTCCTCGTATCTTTATTTTTGTGCATTTTAAACCCAGTGCGTCTAAGTGTTCATGAAAATGAGACAATTAGAGTAGTTTGCAAAACACAGTAAAGGGTTTTTGTTTTAAGAACTGAAAGTGTTTGACTATATGCAATTTATTATTACAATCCTCTCTTCCTTGAAAGTCCATGACGTTTTTTTTTTTTGCTCCATCAGTGCTTTATTTTTTTGCTCGTTATTTTTGAACCAATTCTTCCCCTTGACTTTCCAATCTCAGAAGACAACAATATTTCCCTTGAAAATACAGAGGGTGAACCCACCCTGCATGTGTGTTTTCCAAGTGTTGGTTTTCCCAGACGTTCTCGTGAAAAGGAATAGTATTGCCAAGTCATTTTTTAATATAAGGAGGTCCATGTTTGGGCATTGAAATTAATTTCCCTTATCTCGCCATACAAATAGCCACCCTGGCTTCTTTGATTTATTACCTGGGAAGGTTCAGCGGCACTAAAAACAGAGGACGGGAAGACATCACCTTTACGTGGGCGTCATTAGTCATGGCATTAGAAGCATCGCCTCGAATGGACTGCCTCACACAGGCTCCTGCCTGTGTCTTGTGTGCGGAAGACATTGGGCCCATCCATGGCTCCAGGCCACATTTTTCATTTCTTAGTAAGTTGCCCCCACCCAAAAAGCCTTCCTGTTTGTCCTCCCTAACCCAGCGTAAGGGGACTTTCTAAGTTGCACTTATAAAAAGACAAGGTAACGGCTATGAGAAGGTATGTTAAAATCACACCTCCAAGCAAGGACTTGTATCTAGAATGTATAAAGAATTCTCAAAATTCTACCATCAGAAGAAAAACCATTTAAAAAATGGGCAAAAGGTAAACAGACATGTCACCCAAAAAGATAAACCAACGGCATGGAAAGTTGTTGCATGTCATTAGAAAGAGGGGGATGCAGATTTTAACCACCTGTGGCAATGGCTGAAAGGGAAAAAATAATGACAATACCAAGTGCTGACAAAGATAAGGAACACCCGAACTTGGATGCTTTGCTGCTGGGGATGCAAAACAGGATAGCCGTCCTGAAAACCAGTTGTCAGCCTCTTAAAACACACACGCGCACGCACACGCACGCACGCACGCACACACACACACACACACACACACACACACACACACCCTATGTGACCCAGCACTCAGACTTCTGGGCGTTTATTCTAGAGAAAAGAAGACATATACAGAAAAACCCATTTATGAATGTTCATAGAAGCTTTATGTATAGTAGCCCTATTCTGGGGAAAAACCTGGATGTTTTTCAGTGAGTTGAAAGAATAAACAAATAATAATACCTCCATACAGTGGACTGATACTCAGCAACAGTAAGTGATGAACTATCTGTATGCCCAGCAGTTTAGTGGAATCTCAAGAGATATTTATTGAGTAAAGGAAGCCAGTCTCAAAAGGTTACATACTGTATGATTTCGTTTGTGTGGAATTCTTGAAAAGACAGAACTACAGCGATAGAGAATAGATGGTGTTTGCCAGGAAGTAGGTTTGGAAGAAGAAGATAGGACTATGAAGGAATAGTTTCAGGGAGTTTCGGGGCTCTCGGAGCTATACCATATCCTGGCCATGGGGGGGTGGGTGTTATGTGAATTTATACATGCGCAAAATTCATAGTTCTCCATACCCTCCCTACCTGAAGAGTTGATTTTACACTTTGCTAGATTAAAAAAAAATAGTAATAATAAACCCTAAGTCCAAACTTCTGCAGGATCAGCAAATCACAGCCTGTCTCTTGTGGTTCATCCACCTCCTTCTTGGCACTTGGCATTCTGGCCCCTCCTGGGAGGTTCCAAACAAACACTCCATGGTCTCATTTCTGTTTCTGCCTACAGGCACACTCATCCTCTGCCTAGAATCCCCGTCCCCTCCCCCACTTTTCTGGGCACCCACCCCTTGTGACTGATAGGCGTCTTCACTGCTCGGGTGTCGGGGCGCTGGCGCCTGCCCTTGGTTAGCTGCCTCTTCACTCCAACCCTGGACATTGGCACCCCCTGTGCTGGTGCTCAGTGCGCTGCTGCAAATGCCTGCTTCTTGGTCTGCCTCGCCCACTGCATGGTACGGTCCGGAGAGCCGACTTCACCGCTCACCTCCCAGCCCTGATGGGAAGGCTATGAGGAGTTGAGTAAGTGAAGCGGTGAGGAGGTAAAGAGGAAAAGGAAGCCGGGCGCACTGCCCTGGGAGCTTGCCTTTGTTTTGCCGTATTGCTGCCTTCTTCTCCTGGCTGCTCTGGTCTCTGACTCCCTCAATGAAATTACTTACCCCCCCCTTCCCCTTTCAGCAGGGGAACCCTCTTTTCTGGCTTCCCCAAAACTGCTTGTTAAAAAGCAATAAATCAGGGTTTTAAAGTCATTGATCATCTTTTTCTTTCTTGAGCAAACAAAATAAATGGAGCAAAATCATGACTGTGGAGGAGTTTTCTTTTTCAGAGGTTAGATGGGATTTCTAGTGTCCTGTGAAAAGGCATTCATGGTGAAATCCTTACTGTGGATATATTTTTTACATATTTACTGAGTCCCATCTTCCAAATTCTTCCAAATTCCCTGGGGGAGAAAACAGATTTTTCTGGAAAAAAAAAAATCAGGTCCTATTTTGGAATCTAGCAGTAATAGAAGTAGTAGTAGTCATAGTATAGTAGAAGTTATAATAGTAAGAACAATACCAATAACAACAACAGGAACACCTCTTCTGTGTGCTTTCTCAGGGCCAGACTCTGTCTTCAACACACTTTCGTTACTTTCGTATGTAATTCACATCTCACAGCGACACTCAGAGTGGAGCTGCCATTTTTCTTCTTTACACCTGAAAAAACAGCAGAGTGGTTACATCAAGGTCAAGAGTGGAGTTAGAATTTGAACCCAGGCCATCTGGCTCCACCTTCCAAATGGCCACGGATCAAACGGTAGAAGGAAGATGGGAGCCATGGTGCTCCTCGCGGGGGACACACGCTGACTTATGCACCTCTCCCCCGGAAGGCATTGCCCATCCTTTGCCTGGAGCGCCAAGAAACTCCAGGATGGATTAGGATCCACCTTTTCTCTTACAGCCAAGGATGACTCTGTATTTGTATCTTGATCAGCATTTGCACAGATAATGGGAAAAATTGGAAAAAGGAAGCGAAAAATCAGAAATCAAAATGGCTCAGCAAAGTAGCTGTACACACACTCAACTAGATTGTGTTTTTACAACTTCCAGAGTGTTGTTGCCTGTGTGTTCTCCTAGGATGCCCCTCACCACTCTCATCCTTATCTCTCCTCCTTACAGGTAAGGAAGATAAGGCCTCAGGGAGTTGAGTGGCCTGTACTAGTGCACCGTATTGATCCCTGGGGAACTAGAATGCATGCTCAGTCTTTCCCCTTCCCTCCCCCTCCGCCCCTGCTGGCCGCCTCCCTTCCAGTAAGTTCGTCCATAAACTTTAGACACAGGCAATGTGATTTCATCTTTTTTCCACATTAGTATTAGTTTTCTGTTGTCACGTAACGAATTGCCATAAACTTAGCAGCTCAAACACCTGTTAGCTCATAGTCCTGTGGGTCAGAAGTCCAGGCTCAGAGCTTCTGGGTTCCCTGCCCCTTGTTCCAGAAGGTTCAGACTGTCGAAGGTGTTACCTCGATGGAGTTCTTGTCTGGAGATTCTGAGGAAGAATCTTCCTCTAAGTTCGCTGGGGTTTGGAAGAATTCGGTTCCTGGTGGTTGTAGGACGGAGGTCCTCATTTCCTTGCTCGCCGTCAGCTGGAGGCCATTCTCAGCTTCTAGAGGCTGCCCATCTTACCAGGTGGCCTCCTCCGCCTGATGCCAGCGGTGGTGCATCAGAACTTTCTCGTGCTTTGAGACTCACTTTCTCCATCTCTGATTGCTAGACGCCAGTATCAACTCCAAAATGTAAACGCCATGTAATTTTTTTTCAGACCTGTTTAGATTATCTCCTTATTCTAAGGTCAGCTGATTTGGGACCTTAATTACAGCCGTAAAATCCTGCAAATCAGCACCTTGACTATAGTTTGATGGAGTATCTGGAACGAGGGGTAGGGATGTAGGACATCATATTAGCATCCTGCCTGCCACCAAAGCATGGCAGCATTTAAAAAGAAACAGGGGCCAAGTCTACGGTATTTATTTTTCCATAGAAATTACACAAATTCCTCTATGCTTTTCGAGTTTTTTTGCCACCACAATGCATTTTATGTTTCAAGCCATTTGACTGAAAGCATACTTGCAATCTGTATACATCTTTTGCCTTAAAAGGTTTGAAAAAGAAAAAGAATCTTTTTCAAAAGGATTGAACAGACAGTATTATTGAACACAGCTCATTATAAGCACAGTTGTATATCACCACCTATTTGTAAGTTCATCTTTTAGCGTACTTAAACCTATAATTTTTCAGCCCCAGTGGTCCATCTCCTTGAACTTCCTCTCTCTGCTCCTTGGCTGTTAGATTCCTTCTCTGCTTGGGAGTCTCATCTTAAATATCACCTCCTCGTGGACAATCTTAATGGTATTATCTAGAGCCGGCTAGAAAAAACAAGTACGTGGAGCTGTGCTTTTATTAAGCATTCCTCTGTTGTGGCTTTCTTTTTTTTTTTTTTTAATTATTTATTCTGTGAGAGAGAGAGGGCACGCAAGCAGAGGAGGGGCAGAGAGAGAGAGAGGGAGTCACAGAATCCAAACCAGGCTTCAGGCTCTGAGCTGTCAACACAGAGCCCGACAGGGGGCTCGAACTCCGGAACTACGAGATCATGACCTGAGATGAAGTCAGACGCCTGACTGAGCCACCCAGGCATCCCTGTTGTGGCTTTCTATTTCTGGATTTGTGGGTTGCCGGTGTCTTATCTCTAATTTCTATTCGACGCTAAGCCTCTGGAAGGGGCACCTTCATAGGCGCGTGTCTAGACTGTGCTTGGTACAGAGTATGCCTCAAAAATTATGTATATTTGATGTGTAAATAGAAGATGTGGCCTGGTACTTGGAGAAAGGTAACTTTAACATTCATATTGAGAGGTTGCTAGAGTAGTGAACCAAGTCGATCATGAAGTCACTGGTAAAGCATTTATTGTTTGAAAAGCACCCGGTTGACAGTCGTAAAGCTCTTGAAAGAAAGAGAGGAGACTCTGCAAATAGTAGAGCCAAAGAGAAACAATTTCCATATTCTCCTTTGAAGCATGCGGTGGCACTGGGTAAGAGGTGGCTGGTGAGTCTTTAGGTCACAGACCATCTGATGTTCGAATCATGGCTTCCTGCAAATTCTTTTTGTCCCAAGATAGGAGCCCCTTGACCCCCAGCCTTCCTCTAACCACCTCCGCTCTCTGACTTCTCTTGAGCTTCACCTTCACCCCTAAGCAGTCATACACCCAACTTGAGAAAGTGTCTCTCCTTGGGTAAGTGAGTCAATTTCCCTGAACCTTGGTTTCCTCCTCCATAAAATGGGTATGGTCAATCGCACCTTGCAAGGTCATTAGAAGGATGGAAGGGCAGTGTATGCAAATGCCTGGTACTGACTGAAGTGGATAAATACCATTTCAATTATTACCGGACTCTAGCATGGTTCTGCAGATCTGGAATCGAAATGTTCATCTTCACAACAACTGGGATTTGGAAATCGAAGGTTATAGTAGATTATAGGATTATCAGAGATAATATTCTACTTAATTGATTTTTATCACCCTTGTACTAAATAAAGACTACCTACTTTCAAATCTAGAGATTACCATAAATGCATTTCACCAGAGCATATGCAACTATCCAGAGCATAATTTGTCTTTTTTTTTTTTTCTTTCCTGATGATTCAGAAGGCACGTCTGAGCCTTGTAGGGCCTCTGGGTTTTTATTACAGACTCCAGGTAGCATTTTATGATAGCTGTTTAGAAGTGTTGGTTGCTCTCAAGTTCCAGAAAGCAACTTCTACCTGTTCACCTTTCCTCATTCCTTAACACGTGATCTACAGCTTGTTTCTTTCCGTAAACACACGACCTCCCACCCCCACCCCTCCCCAGTTGCTTGCCTTCTTGGTGGTGAGGATGTCCTGCTTTGTGGTTTCTGCTAGGAAGTCACAGAACCAGAGCAGTCACATCCTTGGAGCCAGTGGGCTTCGAGGAACTCATCTTTCATCAAGTACTATAAGTTGTTCAGAATCGGTCAAGCTGTTACCGCATTTCCGATGAGACCATTTTAGAGAACAACAAGTGCAGAGTAGATCAATTTACATTTCTTTTTCTTCTGTCGCTGGAAAAGAACATATTTGATGAATTCTCTAGGCAGGTTCAACAGTAACAGCAAATGTGGGGAGGGAAGAGTTGAAGCAGCTTTTGCTGTATTTATTACGGGGAACATTCGTCCCCTCAAAGCTGCATTCTGATCTTTGTATTTATTTTGCCTGCATTTTCTTCACCGAGTGCGATTTAGAGAAGTCGGTGCACTGCAGGACAGAAGCGTCAGAAAACTATTTCCGAATCAGTTTCTGCAGTGTGCATCCAGAACGCAGGGCCGGGGGAACCCAGCCCCTAATTAGCTGGGAGAGTTTGGACAGTTGATGCAATATCTCTGCCTTACGCTCCCATTCCTTCTGCTGTAAAATGGGGCTATTCACTTCTTATCAGAGGGCTGTGATAATAAAAGGCCATGTCATGTAGATGTGGGGGGAAAATCTGTTTTATAAACACCATGCACGTTTTCAGTGTTCTTTTAACTCAAATCAACATGCAAAATCAAGATGCTGCCATGGTCAAAGTTGTAGGCATCAGTTCATCATATTTCTGGGTGAAGTATGTGAGAGTGATTATAGGTAATAAATATCTTTTTTTTTAACTTATTGCAGAGGCAGTTTTTCCACCATTAATGAGGGTAATTTGACTTGGTTGAAGGATTGCAGTTCTTAAGAATTAATGCAGTAATCCAATTCAAAGATTTAAAGAGATCTAAGATTTTTCACAGATCGTGTGCAGTGAATGTGCTCCTATCACATAGCAGCTAATGGACTTGAACGCCAGTCTGTCATTTACTGTTCCCTCCCTGCATAGTAGCTTTGCCCTTGGTAGTGAGTAGACTTTCCAAGCATTGCAGGTTATTTAGAAGTGTGGTACATTTGTAACACTTTTGAGAGATAGTATCCTATTTCCCACAGCCCCTAATTACTGTAAAAACTGGGGTTATCTTTCTTAATTACACGTTTGAATCCTAATCTGCTAAGGTCTGAGGAATATCAGGCTCAGAGTAGCTGCCTTCCTGCCTTTTTTTTTTTTTTTTTTGAGGAGGGCTTTTTCTTTTTTTTTTTAAATGTATTTTCAAGAACGAATTCATGTATCATTGTATTCATACATATAGGTTAATTCACGTGAGTACAAAGGTTACATGCACGGTATTCATAACTTTCCATTTTTGATAATGATGTATTATTCACAGCTAACAATATTTTGTAAAGCCTTATTTGTAAAGGATGTTGGAAATGCTCTTATTTCCCGATCCCATTATGTTCCCAAATATTAAAAATCCCATTTTGAAGCAATTAGAAGCATTCACTTCTCTTTCCACGTGTGTTCTGCAGACAGCGTCACCATACTGTGCACACAGGAACCTTTGTTCCTTAATTAGAAAAAGGACTAGAGCTCATTAATTGTGGTTCCAAGCGGTGTCTGCTCTAACGTTGAGGCAATAATACGTGGCAAGGGAAGACCGAGCCTAAATCTGGGAGGCTCGCGGGCGGTTCTCAGAACTGTTAAGAGATAAATAAACAGCAAAGGGTCCTTGTAGGGCTGTCCTCACATCTTGGGCTGTCCCTGAGGCCGGGCTGGCTGCTCATTAGTTTTAAAGCCAAGACGATTTCTTCTGTTCTCACAGAAGGAGGAAAGGGGAGAAGGGACCACTTGTATAGAAATCCAGACCTTTGCCTCTGTCGAAAGCCTGTATCACCTTAAGACAAAAAAGGGTCAGGAGTCTCTTGGGTTTTGTTTGTGTTTTTGTTTTTTGATGTGAGTGGACCCCCATCTAGATGCATTTAGATGTTACTGAAAGTGAGTGAATTGCTGGCAAACGTGATAGAAGACAGATACCTTTTATAGGCTGATTTTCACTGCTGGCTTCGAAACATCAGAGGGATTGCGAGAGTTTGAAAGCTAAAACTCCCAAACTGAATTGGCAAAGCTGTAGGCCCACGTCAGTCATCAGCAAAGAGCCCTAATTTCCACACCAGGCATCTCCAGCCTCCAGGAAAGCTTCGTGCCTCGAAACGCTCCCAGAACATCTTAATAGTGCAAATGGTGGGCTCCTACCACTGGTCTGGATGGCGGTTCCAGAAGCAGGGAAGGGGACACAGCCTCAGTGAAGGGTCTGGGACCACACGGGCCGTGTCTTCCCGTGACTGGTCTGGGCTTGTGGGGGAATGCTGAAATAAAGGATAGAGAGAATAAAGCACCATGTCCGTTTGAAAGCCAGAGAATGGAAAGTAGAGCAGTTAATGTGAGGGTCCGTTCACTTTTCTTCGGGAAGGTTCTGTTCAGTCAGACCCACCCTCTGGAAGGACACAAAGCCAGGAGCCACCAGGCTAGTCTGTGGTCCTCCCCCGCCGCGCCACCTGTCACCTCCTTCCTCCTTTCTCGCTTTTCTCTTTCTGTCCTGCTAAAGGACACATTTCCTTACTCCCCAGTAGTGCTAAGGGAAGACATTATTAACAAAAGGGAGCGCTTCATAAAGGTAGCGGGTGGAGGCCCTGCGCGCTTTCCCCTGTGCTGCTACCGGCGTGGGTGAGAAGAGGTGAACGCGGAAAGAAATACTATTTCCCTAAAATGTTNCCCCCTACCAGTAATTTTTTATGTTGCATTTCTCCGAGAAAGAAAAAAAATAGATTTTAAAATGTAAAAACCTGTTCTTCAATTGAGTATGCAAAAATCTCATTGCAGTATTTATTCCAAACCTGCTCTCATAATGTTCAGTCAAGGAGAAAACAGCAAAAAACAGTTGTTGATGGACTTAGCACAGAACTGGATTAAATAAGCATTAGTCTACTGAAGCTGATTACAGGAATATGAAAATGCAGTATCTTAATGGTACATATTTTTATGTGGCAGCTCAGTTGCCTTTCATTTTGCAGCTAATATGTCTATTCTTATGAGTCATTTACTTCTTTAATTACCTTTTGCAGGCAAGGCACCATGGTATATTAATGTGAATGATTTTTACTGCCAGTTTATCATACAATGCCCCAGAAGTTGAAAGGCGTAATTGACTTGGAAGAACAGCTCATGAAGGAAACAATATTTAGTTGACAGTTTTGCTTGTACTCTCTGTTGACGTTTATGAGTTTACACTATGCTAAAGGAGTAATAAACACAATTTTCTTTCAATAACAGGAAAGGGTAGCTTCTAAAATACATTTGTGGAAAGCACATTTGTTCATTTCTTGAATAATATGAAAATAACACATTTCTAGTGATAAGACCTCTCAGATTGCCAATTGAATTAAACCTTTGAAGGTGCATTTATAACCTGTCTCGGAGCATTAGGAGATATTAGGGTTCGTGCGACTGAATCGATTTAATGAATATTTAAATTATACACAGATTTGGATAAATCATATTTAAATCTAGGTGTTAGGGTGAGACTGTAGGGTCTAGTCCGCCCAATTTCCAGAGGGAGGGGAGGCAGGAAAGGAGCTTGGGAATTGTCTGAAGGGAGCTTTTCTTTCTCTGAAGGGAGGGGAAGTCTGACAGTGTATTTTGGGAAAATAAAAGAAGGCAAGGCGCAGTCAGTACAACTCCTTATAAGGTCTGGGCTCTGAACGGTTAAAATCAAGAGTTGGGAGGGTCCCCGTCCTTCTGCTGTCTGGATGGTCCATCGAGTTGACTTGGGCAGTTAGCAAGTGCCGATTTGTTTTACCCATCACTTCCATGGTCGCCTTGGCCCTCAGCAGGCGCACTGGCTCTGGGCAGGCCCTGGTTTGGCACATCGGTTTAGAGGGAGTTAAACTTTTCACAGTTTTGTGGATTGTTTGCAGTTCAGTCCTGTGCAGCATAATGAAAGTTTTCTAGCCATCTGTTGTTAAGCTGGCGGTGAGCAAGGCCAGTATATCCAAACAAAGTTCTGGCCTGCTGTAAACTGAACCTGTCAGTTTAGCATAGCTTTGCTGACCCCTCCAACGAGCAGGGCAGCCCTTGGTACCAGGCACTCACTGCAGAGAGCTTTCAAAGGGGAACTATTTTGGGGGTGGAGAGCGGGGGCCTGTTTACTTTTCCCTCCGTGTTCCTCTCGCTGGATTGGACTAGTTTATACTTAATCTTTATGTGGATAAATGGACACTCGTTCCCCCTCCCGCTTTCAGACCGGGAGGCATTACTTCTTAATAGGGGATTGTAACTTGCAGAACAAGGTGCGAGTGTCCATAAAACCGTGTGAGGTGGCTGTGATTCGCAAGGATGTTCTGTGCGGTTATTTTTGTTTCGTTATTTTGTCTTGGACTACAGGCAATGCAAGGTCCTATATTTATTACTACCTTATATAACTAAAAGCATTTCAGTGCTTTAAAGGGACTTTCTTGCCCCTTTCCTTTTGCACTTCGTGTTTTACCCTCAGAAGTTAATACACAGCATAACCTAGCAGGTTTGACAGTGCTCCCGGCTGTATGGGGTGGTACCTGCTTCCCTGTTCTCGTTTGCAAGGTGGATCTATTGCTTTTAATTGCCCAGCTTAACCGTAAAATAATTTCATTGTTTCCTGGTGGTTTGTTTGTTTGTTTGTTTCCATAGTAAATGTTTAATTCCTGTTTCCTCCTTAGCAGTGTTTCTTTGACTACATATGAAATAGTCCTATATAGACGACATGTGTGTATGTGTATATATGTATATATATGTATACACACACGCACACAGACACCTCTCTAAGCCTCGCCCCAACCCTTGTTGGTTTCCTCTTGTTAATGACACCTTGTGGGTGCTGTTGTATTTTTATCTTGGACTGGCTGTAGTCAATTTCCTGTCCAGCATTGGTTACATTTGTGCTGTGTTAAGAGAGGGCTCTGGGGAGCCATCCTCCAACCTCTGTATCCATCTCAATTCATTAAAATATCCAGAGAGAATGGCCACTGTCACTGAGTAACTATGTCCGCCACTCCCCTGGCTGCCTCAGCCCCTGAGATGAGAAGCGGGCCGCAGTCCTACACAGCAGCAGAGGAAGGGGGCACTGAAACGGTGCTTGTCTGCCTTCTGCACCAACGTGCGAGGGTTTGGGTCCCACTGTTACTGCAAACAAGAAGTCTACAAGGGTCAGGAATTCTTTGAATGGTGGCGAAGGGGAGCAGAAAAAGCAAAGGAATAAATTGGGAGACGCAAGCCTTCCCCTTTAAGGGACAGGGAGTGTTCCAATAGTGAAAATATTCAATTTAAAATTTAAATGAGTGCACTTACTTGGAAATACCATACAGTCATAATCTGTTTGTAAGGTGACTGACATATAAAGTGCTTTTTTGTTTTAAGGTAAAAAAAAAAATGTATTCAGGGTAGAGTTTCGGGTGTAAATGTCAGGTGCGACGTAACGTGTACTCACTGCAAGAGTCAAGCAAATAACCTTGGCATTTAGGACACTGCCTTTTAGAACATGAAATTGTATTTTGTTGTGTGTCTTTTTTTTTTTTAAGGCAGCCTACATTAAGGGGTCACCTATTAGCTATGTTTTTGCTGTCTTAAAGTCAGCCCTTCTGTCTATTAAAATCAAACCACTGTGTAAACATTCCGGTGTTGTTCTTGGTCCCTACAACGGCCACAGGGGTCAGGCTTCACCTGCCTGCACATCTTCAAGCAATTAGAGCAATTAGCGTGAAGCCATTTCACATTCAAGGATTCAAGGTCTATGGTGACATTCAAGACCAGAAGTCTGAAAGGGAGAGAGGAGGCGGCCTAGAGCATGGCTACTATTCCGTGGCCCTGAGCAGACAATTTCTCTTTCAAAAATGGTAGCTCTTTAATGATATTATTATGAGGTTTTTAAATGACATATCAAAAGTTGTATATATCAAAAAAAAAAAAAAGCACCAGAAGTCATTTAATTATACTAATGAAGGTCTTTATACATGGCAGATTTTTTGAAACAGACTTTCACCAACCATGAGAAATGGAGGCTTGCTCCTTGCCCTGGTAATGAGAGCATGCTTTGTAGAGGAAGCTGTTTTAGAATGTACAAGGGAATTAACCTTCTGGGTTTTTTTTTTTTTTCATGGTAAACCTCCCTGTTTTGGTTAGATGTAGTAACTACAGCCACATGGGATATTTAATCCAGAGACTTTTAGAGTTAAGTATTAAAAATGACTTTTTTTTTTTTTTTAAGGGTGAGAGAGGCATAGTTGAACACAAGGATCTAGGACAATAATCAGCTTTCGCAAGTCAGGCATGAGAGAAGGTAACTTTTCAGAACAGTCCTAGAAGCCAGTAGGGTTTTTGTTTTGTTTGCTTGTTTGTTTTTTTACATTTGTAACTAAGTTACCCAGGAATCTTGTTTGCAGGAGGCAAGCCCTTAAACTGATTACATCTTTTTAAATAGGTTAGTGCATTTTTTAAATCCACATTTTACTCTTGATTTATTATGCAAAGAGGGAGGGAGGGGACAACTTTAAAACCCCAAGGGTGCTGCAGGAGAAGATGGGGCTCCGTAGTCCCAGGGGGTGGGGGGGGCAGGCAGCATGTGGAGGGATGAAACCAACCACGGGCTAAGTTATAATGTGGAATTCTGTTGCCCTTTAACCTGATGCTGCCCACTGACACCCAGTGTGTGTTAGCAAATGGCTCTAAGTACAGAATTCCAGGAAGTTACCTTTTCCTCGTGTGTACCGAAGAGGCTTATTTCTAAAGAAGTAATTGTGTGCCTCTAAGAAAGATCTGGTGATAATTCCCTTCTGGAAATGCCCTCGTTGTCTTCAAAGCACCAAGGTGTTGAGCACTTCTCTATCTATAGGACTGAATGCATCTATTTTTGTAACTGAGGCCGGGGCGTGTGTGCTCATTCAGTAACTAGCCATGTCAGGGAACTAAACTCCTTAGAGCTCTCTAGCCCCATCTCGAACTACTCAGAGCCCTTCTCTGGACAGATGCTCCTCCTGACCGCCCACCTGCATGGTGCCCAGGCTGTGTGTCTTTTGAAACTGCATTGCAGAGCGGAGGTAGGGGATGCTAATAAATGCAGCAGGCTGGACCCCAAGCAAGGTAAGGGGCTGCCTCTTCCCCCTGCCTGTTGGAAATAGATGGCTCGGAAATCATTTGCAGTGCGTTCATCACCGGACCAGCCAAGTTAGAGAGGAAAATTCGAATTGGATACTCCACCCTTCCTAAAAGTGGAGAGGCAGGCTCGGAAGCGCTCTGGGACTCAGAAGCGAGGTGAGGCAGTAAACCAGATCTTTCCCATTTTTTCCCCCTCCTAGCCTAGTCCTCTGTTTCTGTGATCTGCCTTTTGAACTGTTTTTGTGGCTGATCAGTTCCACCTAATATGTCTCTTGATTTCTGCTATTGTAATACTCAGGCGACATGCTGTTCTCTTCATTTTTATAAGCTTTAGATGCTTCTGCCTGTCATATTCTGGCGGTTTATCTTCAGCGTCTGGATTTGCTTTCAGACTTGAATGTCTATCAAACTGCCGTTGCTTTGAATGTGAGATCAAAAGAAGATGAATTCCAGTAAAAAATTCCCTTCCATGAAGAAAAGATTGGGGCCTATGTAAACATCCCACTGACAGTTCCCAATGAGTTATTTTAGCCAAGTATTAGCACCTGGATGACAGAGAGCCCAGCATTCCACGCTAAATAACAAATCAGTTGCTTCCGTGGCAGAGGAAGATCACCACCACAGCAATACATTTTCAGAAGGAATCCTTTTCTTCCTCCTCCTCCTCCCCCTCCCCCCCTTTTTTTTTTTCTTTTCTTATTGAATATGGCTGTTCGGCTCCTCATCTTATTTTTCAAGCCGACTTGTTCTGCCTTGAGCAGTTTACTTTTCTTTACAGTATCTGTCAAGCTCCTCGGGTGACAGAAGACAGGACTTTGATAATTAGTTTGGGGCGGGTTAAGGAGTGTTCGAGGAGACAGGCGAGGCGTCTGGAGATAAACAGGTAGTTTGGTTGATGGCAGAGAAGGAAAATGTAAAGGAAGAACAGCAGAAGCAAGATCAAGGGCATATCCCGGAATGCGGGACGGTATGTTCTTTAAAAATACATGTGACAAATTCCTCTAAAGTCTGCAGAATCTGAATTTTCTTTCTTTCTTCCCTATTTTTTTTTTTTATAAAAAGCATCCTGCCTATATGTAAATGTCACCCTGAAAATATCTCACGAGCAGGTTTCCCGAAACCCCGTCGGTGTGTATTTGTCTGGGAGAACGAGCTGTGAGGCTGGGTTTGGGGCTGGCCGGGGCACACTTTTCTGATGCTCTGTCGCGGCTTGCAGACCTGGAGTGATTTAGATACGTGTAGCATTAATAGATTTCTGTAAGTGCTAAATGCAACTTTGAAAATTACCTGCAAGCTCCAACTGATCTTTCAACTTTGAAAGTGAAGAATTACTTGAGGAATTCTTGTGGTTTCTTTGTCATTTAGTGAGAGCCCAGCCAGCTACTGTAGAGGCAAAGCGTCCCTGAGGTTGCCTACAAAGGGCAATGTTCCAGTGTGTTTTCTCCTCAAGTGTGCTTCAGCCGCACAGCACTTCCTGTTTATTCAAACATCTTTTTTACCACTCGGCAACCCCCGCTTCACAGAAACAGCCAGAACCCATCTACAGCAAGAAGACGGAAATCCAAAGGCAGCCAGTGCGAGCTCACTCCGTCAAACTCTTCATTTTCTCTGTAAGTGTCCAGAGAAAGGAAAAAAAAAAAAAAGAAAGAAAGAAAGAAGGAAACCTTTTGCTGGGTTAAACTTTTAAACTCGGGATCTGCTCCTGCGCATTCTCTGAAGGGCAAAATAAGATGTTCCAACTTGTTTACTGCTTTCTCCCCCCACCCCCCACCCCTCCTTCTCGCTCCATCAAAGGCGGTTTTCTTTTTAGAGATTTGAGAAGAGCCGGTGGTTGGTTCTAACTCCTTGTGAATCCACTGTTGCTTTCAAATGGGTCTCAGGGTAGAGGCAGCTAAGGAGTGTCGTCAGGACAGTTTTACAGGCTGGAACGTAAATGAGAACCCTCTCTGCTGATCGGTGACTTTGTCTGGTGTTGCCTTCTTTTTCTTCCTGTTATCTATCACAAGGCGGCCGAGAGTCCAGGGATGGTGCCTTTGTAATTCTGCCTCTGCACGATTGTCCTGTGATGTTTACATCATGACACCATCATCGCTGGTGAATCGGTCTTGATAATATTTGTACCAATTTCATGCCAATAAAAGTCAGACTGCTGAAACAAGCATGGTCATTATCTCATTCACATTACTATTGTTTAAGCAGAGTGGGCTGCGAAAAGGAAAGAGAAAGCCCGGCTCACTTTCTGCGATGGTTTAACTTTGATGTTGGAAAGCTCTTTTCAAAGTTCTCGTTGTGGGTAATTAGTAGGGCACGGGAAGCCCTCGGACCTGGGCTGCTCCTTCTCTCCGTGTGGAAGGGCAGTGAGATCGCCCTTTCAGTCCTTTCTGTTGAAATGAGTTTCTTAACACATGGTTTGACATTTTTTTAAAAGGGTTCCACCTTTTCCTGTCTGATGTCGTAGTCCCTTGAGCCTCCCCCACCTCCCTCCACACCCTTCCCCCAACCGTGACCCCCAACTTCACTGTAATTGGTAAGCCAGGTGCTAATTTTTTTTTTTTTTTAACTATGTACTGGTCAGGGAATAGACAGGAAATGGAAAATTAGCCCTTTTGATCTTAAGGGAATTGTTATTACTCCAAACCTTGTTTGTTAGTCCCCAGACTAAATATCCTTAAATTTTATTGTCTCAAACAGCATCTGTAGAATAGAGAAAGAAATGAGCTCTCTAGCTGCCTGAACCTCTAATGGAAGAAATATTTAAATAAAATAAGTAAGTGCGCGTGCGTGTATGGCTATTGCTGGGCTGTGCTGTTTTTTTTTTTTAATGTTCAGAAGTTGTTCTACTTTGCAAGAAAAAAATTAGGTTTGCGACTGCCTTAAGGACAATTTGTTTAACAGTAGGAGTAATTGCAGGGAAAATGGAAAGAGTGACTGAAGGTATTTACTCAGATGTTAGTGTAGGTGTGGGGGCCGAAAACTCAGTGTGGGAACAGTGGGCCGCTTTTCTTGGTATCTCAGTCTATTTGATGACCATCAAATTTCCCAGCTCGCTGGTTTTGTTTTTTCTGGATGGCATGTTTGATTATTTATCAGAAGGGGAAGGGAGTAGCTGAAGCAAATAAACATGTGACCAAGTTCTGTTTTGTTTTCCACTCAGAAAGCCATGCCCTTTAACAGATATACAGAAAATAATAAATGCATTGTTTTATGATAAAAGGAAATTATATGTGTCATTTTTTTTAAAGGCAAGGGGAGTTAACCCTTAAGACTCAGGAGCCTTTTTGACTTCTGAGAATTTGCCAGGCTTTTTACTGACAATCTGTTGCAGTGTCTGGTTTTAGGATACAGGATTTCCCAGGATTAGTTGTTCAGCAGTTAGACCTTTCTAGATGCTTTACTTGGCTAGGCCTGCCTCAGTAGCTCTACTTTTAAGTGATCTGTGTACGTGCGTGTTTGAAACAGTAATACCATTGGGTCAAATCAGTAGCCCTTGCGCTTTTGTTGAAGGCTCTGTTCTGACTTTAGATCTAGACGTGAACAGCTCAGTTCAAAGAAAGTGTCCCAGAGTTTCTGTGCCTGGTCGGTGTACGGCATAATTTACTAGAAGCCACCTTCTGCTCCGCTCGTCAAAGGTGATAGGCAGATACTGTAATGCAAATAATCACGTGTACCTCTCTGTCCCTCAAAAACACCTTCCCGATTTCAATATTATGTAATGCGTGTAATGATCTCCAGGATTGTTATCTCACACCGAGGCCTCCAGAGACCGGAGGAAAAGCTCAAATCTACGTTAAATACAGATTCTTAAAACAAGCACGCCAAAAATAGAATGTTGTTGTTGTTTTAATTCTCAGGTGGGCTTTGCAAAAACCGTCGATAGACGTTTCCTCTACTTCAGCGTGTGCTGACCTACATGCACACGCCAGCACATTTGTAATAACTGACAGATTTTCTATAGGGGCTTCCTCTTTGATCCATAGCCAGGAAAAGTGATGGGCATGACCCTAGCGTGGTGCCCAGCCCAGTCACGTCAAGCCTCGTAAGTCACAGTGGAGAATCTGCTTCATTGCCTATACTGTTTTTGGAATGTGAATTGGAGGCAGAGGGATTCCCTCTGCATTGACTATATAAGGGAACAATGCAGCAGACACTCACTGCACGGCCCCCACCCGTCTGGCCCGGCAAGCATGTCCCTGGGAGGTGGCTCTGCTCAACAGAGGGCAGCCATGGGAGGCCTTTCTGCCTCCTCTGCTGTCCTCCTGGGTGACTCTCCAGAAGGTAGTTGGGTTGGACAATCATACTTTGTACTCGTACGGAGCCCTTTGTCTGAGAAATCAAAGTGCCTGACTAATGCTAACTCGTTAATACTCAGAACACCCTTGGGACATAGGTAGGCTGCAAAGATTATCCCACTTTTGAGGTGGGAAAATGTCCTCTTGTTAAAACCATTTACAATTTCCGGGTGTGTCTGCCCTTAATGGTCGGGCTAGACCTGAATGGGTATGATGTAGATGCCATGAGAAGCGTTTTTCCTGTCCCATATTCAGCCCTGACCACAGGCAGGCTCATGAGAAAGTGTTTCACCATGAAGNGGGGGGGCGGGGGAGGCCAGGAGCCAGCGAAGACTATTGAAGCTTAATTTTAATCTGTTTAGGGTCCAATTTAGGATTTTGTTCTCATCGCTTTTAAGATACAGCACGGGCTGAGATTTTTCGATTTTTGTTTCATTTCACATTAACTCAATATGATGTTGGCAGTTTAACTAACACAAAACTCGAGTTCGTTTGTTCTTTGCAGGGACACAGACCCTGCTTATTGGCTCTGCAGCGTTGAGTCAGAAGTTACTGTGTAGTCACGTGCTTTGGGGGCAAAAGAATTGAAACATTCTGTTAACCCTAGATGTTACCTTGTGACTCTTCAGGACTGGTGTGTCTCCAGCCTCCCTGCTAGGGTTACTGAGCACAGCGAAAAAAATTAGTCATGTGCCATTTGCTGTCTAAAGTCTTTGCTTGAAAGCTGTTTCAGAAATCTCTGGAGTAGGATGGCAGTATTCAATACCAGTACTATTTATTTGAACCTGAGTACAGAAATTCGATTTGAAAACTCTCTCTTAAAAATGTGTTTTTAATTTTATTATTTTTAAAAAATATTTTTAATGTTTATGTATTTCTGAGAGAGAGAGAGAGGCAGCGTGAACAGGGGAGGGTCAGAGAGAGAGGGAGATACAGAATCGAAGCAGGCTCCGGGCTCTGAGCTAGCTGTCAGCACAGAGCCCGAAGCGGGGCTCGAACCCACGAAGCGCGAGATCATGACCTGAGCCGAAGTCGGACGCTTAACCGACTGAGCCACCCAGGCACCCCAAAAATGTGTTTTTAATTTTAAAAAGTAATTTTGAAAAGCTCCTACTAATGATGATTCCAGTTTTGCTTAAGAAAATTACTTTCCTTAAGCACAGTCCCAAGTGTTGACATTGTATCAAAACCGAGGTGATGATATTACACTTTATTTTTTTATTTTCCTTATTCATTTATGCCTTTTCCATATCTTCAGCCATGAGATGTTACTTTCATATTCAGTGATCAAAGCGCTTTTTGAAGTCACTGAAGACTCACTTACTGGATGTCAGGTCCTAGCCTCTGTACCTTGCATGTAATAATTGTGATGTAGGAACTGTTATGTCCTGCCATTCTTACAGGCGAAGAAACTGAGGCACAGAGAGGTTAAGTAACTTACCCAAGGTCACACAGCTAGCACGTGATAGAGCCGGGGTTTATATCAGTAGAATGGGTTCAAATTCAGGTGGGATGACTGTTTGAGGTTTTACCACCGTGTTTGCTGCTTTTATATAAATACATTAATGTTTTTTAAAGCCAACTTCTGTTTCTTTGGAATTGCTGGAATTTGGTCAGTGATTCCCCAAAATTCCCAGAGAATCCTTATTTCTTCATGCGTGAAGACTCAAGTTCCACCTTATGCTAAACCGCGGTGACTGGAAGTTCCACAAATCATTGTCACCCCCATGAGCACAACTCGGTGAACACAGCTGCCCATTTGATGAGCACAGTTTTGTTTTTCATCCCCTTTTTAAGAACATATTTTGAATTCCTTGAGTAGAGCAATAAAATCGACCCTTCTTTTGCTGTCTTCTATCTATATCTGCATAGTATATTTACGTGTATTTATATTTACATAGCAGATAAAATCTTTAAAAAGTTTCCTATAAAGTTCCCTTTGTGGCTGGAATTCTTCTAGGCATTTCTCCATTTTCCCTTCAAGATCTGTGCTGTCAAGCAAGTCCCTCTCATTCTCTTTGAATGGAGGAAGTCCAAATCCGTGGATCCATGGATCAGTGGCCATTTTGGGCTGTGTCATTCCTGAAGTACAAGGGAAGGGATTCTAATTCAAACTGTGTGACCTTCGGCGTATTATGTAAACGTTCTGTTTATGTGAAGCACTTTAGAAGCAAGCCAGACCCACGGCTGGCATTCAGGGTTAGCGATCATTTTCGTGTTCACCACCAGTAGCATCGTGAGCATCCTTATCTCCTGCGAGCCCACTGGTTGTCCTCGAGGCAGCCGTTCCTGCGTCCTTGTTCTCAGAGTCCAGGCAAGGCTTCGTTAGGGTTGGGGGGGCGGGGCAGAAGAGCCGTACCTGCTCAAGTGCCTTTGTCAGTGGAAGGAGCCCGGACTCTTCGTTGCAAGCTCTCTGGGTGACTGGGGGCAAATCACAAATCCCCTCAGTGTGCTTTTTGTACAATCAACACCATCTGCCTTAGGTTCCCTGGGGTTTTCTCGTGGTCTCGGTAAAGAGGACAGTGACTGGTTTGAGATCACTGGGAAATAGCAGTGTTTGCTTCCCACAAAATATAGCTTTGTACGTATGGGGTAGTGTATTGTATACATTACATTTAGTAAATAATTGTCATGTACACGTACCTTGCTAAGGACTTTCCGTGCACACCTCGCATTGTGCCTAGAAATAACCTCTCTGATCCTGTTTCTATATGTGTCCACTGCATATGAGAACGACTCAAAAAACTGTGAGAAGTAAAATGTGATGATGCGTCTGTAATGTTGAGTTCTTGTCTGTCAATAAACAGTCAACCAATGCCACTTTTATTATTATCATCCTTATCCCCATCAACCAGGGACCAAGACAGTTTTAAGAGTATGCTTATTTGGAAATGCAAATCAAACCACAGTAAGATAATCCTCATAGCTGTTAGGATGGCTGTTGTCAAAAAGATAAGACATAGCCATGGTTGGCGAGGGTATGGAGAGAAGGGAGCCCCCTCTGCCCCGTGGATGGGAGTGTAAATTGGTACAGCCACTGTGGAAGACAGTATGGAGGTTCCTCCAAAAATTAAGCTTAGGTCCATCACTTCCACTTCTGGGTATATATCCAAAGGAAATGAAATCACTGTCTCGAGAAGATACAGTAGTGCCATATGCATGGCAGCCTTGTTTTACAATAGCCAAGATAAGGAAGTGAGGAGACACTTGCCCATTGATGGATGAATAGAGAAGATGTAATATGTAGGGACTATTATTCACCCATCGAAAAGAAGGAAATTCTGCAATTTACAACAACCTAGATGGATCTTGGGGACACTGTGCTGGGTGAAATAAGTCAGACAGAGAAAGACAAATATTATGATCTCACTTATATACAGAATCTAATCTACCCAAACCCAAAGGAATTAGAATACAAGCAGAGTTTTTAGGAAAAGGTAAATCGATGAATTTTTTCAGTTTAATTTTTCGTTAAATTTTTAACAACTTCATTGAGGTAACTTTGACATAAAGAAATTGTATCTATATTAAGAACAGATTGGTGATTGCCAGAGACGGGGGACATGAGATTGTAGATTGTCAAAATCTACACACTTAGAGGCAGTTCTAAGATAAATAAGTTCTTGGAACGTAATACACAGCATGGTGACTGAAGTTTAGCCATGTTGTATCGTATATTTGAAAGTTGCTAAGAGAGTAGATCTTAAAAGTTCTCCTGACAAGGCACAAAATTCTGTGTCAGGGAGTAGAAGTTAACTAAATGTACTGTGGTATTCTATTCATTTTGAAATATATAGATACAGATATCACAAAACATACCAGTTATGTATATCTAATCTGTATCTGTATATATCATCATGGTGTACACTGAAAACCATTACAGTATTATATGTTAATTATGTCTCAGTAAAACTAAGAGGAAAAAAGCATTCAGAGAAAACATTTTTTAAAAAAAAAAGATTATAGTGGGGGACGCCTGCGTGGCTCAGCCGGTTAGGCGTCCAACTTGGGCTCAAGTCATGATCTCGCTGTTCGTGGGTTCGAGCCCCATGTCAGGCTCTCTGCTGACAGCTCAGAGCCTGTAGCCTGCTTTGGATTATGTGTCTTCCTCTCTCTATCTCTCCCTACCTCACTTATGCTCTGTCTCTCTCTCAAAAATAAGTAAACATTTTAAAAATTGTTTTAAATAATAATAAAAGATTATAGTTGGGGTGCCTCGATGCCACTGTCATGTAAGCATCCGACTTTTGATTTCAGCTCAGGTCATGATCTGGGTTCATGAGTTCAAGCCCCACATTGCACTCCATGCTGACAGTGAAGAGCCTGCTTGGGATTCTCTTTCTCTCTCTTCCTCTTCTCCTACCCCCACCCAACCTGCTTGCTTTCTCCCTCTCCCTCTCTCTCTCTCGGAAATAAATAAATGAACTTAAAAGGATTATAGTGATATAACACCCCACTCCCAACAACAAGCAAGCAGTTATTAGCGGAGTGTGAGAATCTACAGTGAGTTAAAATAAATATGGGCCAGCAACCGTGCTTGACCTGAAATCCATGCCAGGTGGGTAGGGAGCCAAAGGTCTCGCTCATGTAGATGAATTAGAGAATAGATACAGGTGTCCAGAGCCTGAGCTATATCTGGACTTGGGTTAACTCAACAGTTATCTGTGCTCTGCCAGCTCACTCTCGGTTGTTGGCATTAGGAACTGCTCCTTTTGAAAAAGTCCACCTTTGGCCCAGCTAAAGCAAAGAACAGGGCGCCTGTCCCTCGAGAGCTTGAGGAAGGAATGAGCATCCAAGCTGTGATGGCGACAGCATCAGTATCGCAAGAGCAGTTGATGAAGTTGGCTAGATAAAGAGGTGAAGCACAGTGTGACAGAGAACACATATCTGGGTCTCCCCTGGGCCTGTTCCTTCCCTCCAGTCAGCCTGCTGGGGGGTTGCCATCACAGCCATAGGAACTCAGGGCGCTACAGGGATCCACCACCAACACGGTCCCTTGGGTCAGAGGACATCGCGGAATTCTGCTGCTTGAAGGACTTAGAATACAAGCAGAGTTTTCAGGAAAAGGAGACTCAATTTTTTAAGTTTAATTTTTAAAAAAATTTTAGCGACTTTATTGAGATAACCTTGACACCAAGAAATTGTATCTATATTAAGGTGTACAACTTGATGTTTCCATACATGTGTATACATTGTGAAAAAGTCACCCCAATGAAACTAACCTGTGACCTCTACATTATTACCTTTTGTGTGTGTAATGAGGGTTTTATTTTTTAATGTTTATTTATTTGAGGCGGGGGAGGGAGGGAGGGAGAGAGAGAAAGAGAGAATGAGTGGAGGAGGGGCAGAGAGAAGGAGAGATGAATCCCAAGGAGATTTCTCACCATCAGTGCACAGCCCGATGTGGGGCTTGATTCCACAGACTATGAGATCATGACCTGAGCTGATATCCAGAGTCGGATGTTCAACCAAGTGAGCCACCCAACGTGCCCCGAGAAGTTTTAATTTAAGAAGTATCCTCTTAGCAAATTTCAAGCACGCAATACAGTATTATTAATTACAGGNAGTTTTCTAACTCTCTGAACTTCTGTGAGTTCAGTCTTTTCAGATTTTGTATATATAAGCGAGATCATGCACTACTGGGAAAGGTAGAATTTAAATGGAGAAGACACCTGGATGCCCTGTAAATGTGGACAGAGAACAGGGAGGGCATACTTGCGAATGTGGCCCTGGTTCCAGGAGTCCTGGAAATGAAAGGATCTGGTTGAAAATAGTAGGTCTTTTGTGTAGGGAAAAGAGGTAGGTAAAGTCAAGTTAGAAAATGAGATACTGGGAAGAGGCCTCTCTGTTCATCCTAAAGGCTAACGTACCCTCATTCATCCATGCGTGTGTAGCTCTTTGGACTGCATATCTGTTTGCCAGAATTACCTGCAGCCGTATTTGGTCTAATCAGTGACCTTGGTGGAATGTGGGTATCAAGTTCTCATGAGACAGTGTGTGTGTTTGTTTTTGTTTTTCTGTCCTAGCCCTTCCCTAGCTTTGTGACCTTGGGCGAGTCACCGAACCTCACCGCCTCATGATTTTTCCACTCGAAATCAGTAATCCTAAAACCTTGCCTTGCTTCCCTTCGAGATCTTGGGCCTGTGAAGTAAGATGATAAGTCTAAAGCAACTAGACATAGTTGCTGGCATAGTGCCTGGCCCGTGGGGAGCCCTGCAATACGCTGTTTTTATTTTAGTATCCTAAATGCAAGGAGTTATTACCCTTGCTGCTCTGTTTCTAGACGTTCCTTATTTCTTACATCGTTATACTAGTGCGATCTTTGCTATTTGCCATAACGGCTCTGAGAATTGTACATTATTGGAGAGTATTAGGATGACGACGACGATGATGATAATTTGGTCCTAGTTAACTATGGCCAGGAGTGAGTAGTTCCAAATTTTAGATTATTAGTCTGGTTTGGGTCTTTTCCTCTCTTTCCACTTCTATTTCTTTCTTTGTCTTTCGTCTCGTCTAGAACGTTGTGTCTTTATTGGTTTTTTACCTTGTCTTCTTTCCTCAACAGCCAGGTAAGGGAAGGAAGGTATTTTGTGAAGCAAAGCATTCATAGGGCATCTCAAATGTGTGTGACATACATTACATGGAGCAAAGGTGGCACCGTATTTACTTGAGTAGAAACTGGATTCAGTGTTAGTAAAATCACAGAAAAGTCTCCACTGTTTTGAACGTGATTCTAGCCAGATTGTTCTGCACGCTTCAGAAATAGCCGGTCTCCTCCGAGGGTATGAAAAGATAGGAATCTGGCTTGTTCATAATGAGAGTTGCTGGACTGCATCCCCATGAGAGACAGCTGCGGGAAACAGCGGGTTAATACAGCCTGCTGGGGTCCCCTCTGATTCGCGTGTCCTTCCACTTGACCCCCCCAGTTTCTACCTCGGGAACTCGGAGAAAGAGCGGATTCATTTCTTTCTTTCTCTTTGGGCCCAGTCTGGTCCTTCCTTAGCAAGGAGAAATGGGTTTGATGCAGCACCTAGCTTAGCGTTTTAGACATTTTCTAATAAACTTGGCTTCTGTTTTACTTCATTGCAATGCCGGTGTTGCCTCCGGTCATGGCGCCCCAGGCTGTGGTCTTGCCGACTCGTTCAAGCTAGACAGGCTCGGGCTTGGGCAGTGCTTGGATGGAATCTGTCCAAAGACAACTCAGGTGCTGGAGACTCGGTGGTGGTGATTCAGCGTCTGGCAGCGGCCACAGCAAGGAGCAACCAACCAGGGTGTCAGCACAGGGGTTACCAGGCCCTGGGTTAATAGGGGTGTGGAGTAGGAGTATGGGGCGGGGGGAAGGGGGTTGGTCTCCTCTTACGAGAGACTTCAAACAGACTTCCTGACTGTTTAGGGCCATTAAACTTATTTCAGCTGATTTTGCAAGAGGAGCCTAGATCGCCTTTTTCTTTCTGTCTCATGAAAATTCCTCACCTTTACCTTCTTTGGCGGCAAGTATCCTCTACATGGAGTCTTAAATAATAAAGGTTATTCATAACTGCAAGCAAATATAGCACTTTTTTTTGAGCCCGCTTCTGCTCCTCGGTTTCCTTTGGGGCTGGGACTTGTAGTCGAACACCTCCTGTTTTGGGCCGTCTGAGGTTTCTGTGTCCATGTGTCCTGGACACAGGACATGGGGTGGGGTTTGAGCTCTGAGACATTAATGCTGGCAAATCACGGCACGGGAGCACAGTGGTACAATTCTGTTCTCCTTCATCCTGGTTCTTTGAAAAAAGAAGAGAGAGAGAGAGAGAGGAAGGAAGGAAGGAAGAAGGAAAGGAAAGGGAAGGGAAGGAAGGAAGGAAGAAAGGGAGGAAAGAAGGAAGGAAGGGCAGGAGGGAGAAAGGAAGAGAGAGAGAAAGAAAGGAAAGAGAAGGGAAGGAAGGAAGAAAGGAAAGACAGAAAGAAGATAAGGAAGGAAGGAAGAAAGAGGGAGGGAGGGAGGGAAGGAGAAAATACTGTGTCATCTTCTAGGAAAACACACTCTAATCAATTGCCAACATTAAAAAACTCCTGAGTCCTAACACACCACGTCAGGTCTTTACATTATTTGTTATAATTTAAAGTAAAGCCAAAGTGGGGCACCTGAGTGGCTCAGTCGGTTAAGCATCCAACTCTTGATTTTGGCTCAGGTCATAAGCTCACGAGCCCCATACTGGGCTCTACACTGACAGCCTGGAGCCTGCTTAGGATTCTGTCTCCAGCTCTGTCTGCCCCTCCCCCGCTAGCTCTCTCTCTCGCTCTCGCTCTCTTTCAAAATAAATAACAAAAAACTAAAAGTAAAGCCAAAGTAAGAACGAAGGTATCAAGTGTCAGAGCAGTGATAACATTCCTGTGTGTAGCTTGGAGACATTAAGTCAAGTCGGTAGGATTTGGGAAGCCCCACTTGGAAAGTAGATTTAGAAGGTGGAGGTTCAGGTTAGTGTGGGATGATAAAGAGATGGTAGTGGCCCAGGTGGCACAGGGATGCTGTGTCAGGGCCTCCTCTCCTCGCCCGCACACCTGTGGATGACACCCCCATGGCCATTCCTCCTTGCGCAGGTCGGACGGTGTTTATAGGGACCTTTGACTTGTTCATTTCCCGTCCTTTTTGGTTTCAGCTCACACACAGAATGTTGGAATGCCTGTACGCATGGTATTGTCTCTGCTCCAGTTTTCACCATGTCTGTCTAGATGTTGTGTCATCAACTCATTTGCAAAGACAGTGGAACCTTTTGAGGAATCCACCCCCGTCTGAATGTCAGCTATCATGGATCGTCCCTCAGAGCATACAGTGCTTTCTCCAGCTGTTAGAACTCGGGGGTTGGCTGAGGCCACGTGGCACCTTTCCCTTCTAGGTCACTGATTCACGTCCAGTATCCCAGCTGATCTAGGGCTTTGCTGTCTGCCTCACCTGCTCTGGGCGGGGGGCCGGAGGGGGGGGGTCAAGTCAAGCGAATCAGCTACCTGTGAATGTTCAGGCTCCAACCTTGATTTGCATTCTCATCAAGTATAGTGCAAAGAGTCTATAAACGGTTCTCCGATGATTTTTTTCGTGGTTGTTACCACCCCCTCCCATATATTAAAAGTTTAATTGGGGAGGTGTGTTGTTTTTTTGTTTTTTATTTATGACGCTAGTAACATGACTTGGTCTGTTAGAGTGCTTTCCTTCTGTGTGTGTGTAATATTTACACAATCGCAAGACTCGGAATCTTTCCTTGGGCAAATCCCTCTATGAGATGAGCTTACTCTTCCAGTTTCCTGTGATAACCAAGTGTTTCATTTGTAAATAACTTTTTTTTTTTTTTGCATTTTTATTGGAGAACTCATTGCCTCGGAATGTTGTTGCTTCTGTATGAATGCATGTACCCATCTAGTACTATCAGCCACTGTCATTTCTTTCTTTCCCGTTTTTTAAGGGACCCGCACACTCCATATGCAGGGGGTGATGAGGGTGCCCAAAGCAAGGCGGTGATCGAGTTTCTCTGCACACTCGGCCCCAGGTCTGGCTGCCAGGTGATGGTTAGACTGTGTTCCATGATGAGCACTGTAGTTAGGATGGTAGTTGCTGAGCTCCAGCAAGATAGCAGAGTATTTTATGGGGGAGAAAAGGCTCTTTAGAGGCACTAGAGGTGCACGTGGCGGTTGAGAAATACAGAGACCATGACTTCTTTCCTCCTAAGCTTCCCATGCTGCTTTTTATTGCTAGCTCCCCCGCCGCCGCCCCCATACGCACAGAGACTGTTGATTAGCCTGGGAAATTATCTGAGAAACAGGTTTGATCTTGAGGGGTGGGGAGAGTCTAGGAAAAGAAATGAGAGGAAAGGTGGCTGACTCAGAGCGGCCTTTGAAGCTGGGAGCGGGACAACTTGTCAGGGCAGACAGGAAATAACCGACTTTTCTCCACTGGCCCCTCGCGCACGCTGCCTTCATTCTATTGGTGTTCGGGACCTCACACCCAATTGAGGAGATTCACTCTGAGCTGGTGTGAATTATCTGTGAGGAGAAACACATATTCAGAGTTTGGAGCTCGTTTCAGAGTCACAGAAAGAGGAGCACAGGGATGTCTTTTGTTTTCATGTCCCAGTTCTTTTTGGAAGCTCACATAGGACTTTGAGCTCTAAGAGCAGCGAATTAGTAATGTCCTTGCCTGTCAGCTAAGTTCTAAAATTATTTGGGGCAACTGATCGCAAGCTCTGTTTTTATAAAACTGTGTCCAGTGGACTCTTCAGGGAATCTCAGAATACAGAAAGCACCCCAAGGCATGGGTTGGGCGAAGTTGTCCTGTACGGGGCCAGATAGGAAATATTTTAGCCTGTGTTGAAAGTACGTACCTCTGCTCTGGGATACAAAAGCAGCCACAGGCAGCATGTAATCAAACGAGCATGACTGTGTTCCAATAAAACTTTATTTGTGGATACTGAAAACTGAATTCCATGTCATTTTCACAGGTCACAAAATACTCTTTCTTTATTAATTTTCCAACTGTTAAAGTAAAAACCATTCTCATCTCATGGGCTGAATAATAACAGCTGATCATCTGGAGGATTCGGCCCAGGGGCTCTAATACTGTGCTAACCCAGGACCAAAAACACGACGGTTAGTCTTAGTTGTTGAGGACCTCCCAGGATTGGTGCTTATGTCAGGCCTCATTCCCGAGTGTTGCGTAACAACTTGTATGAGGATTTTTTCTCCTTGTGCCAGTTTGCTTTATCTACGTGCGCATGCATATCAAAGTCATATTTTATGTAAACTTATTGATGTTTCTTAGAATACGGTAAACATGTTTTTGAACATTGGCTACCTCGATAAACAGGCTAAACATGGGGAAACCTATCTCCTAAAATATTAGCACCTGCTCTAAACTTCAGCTATAAATAGCTCAAAAGTTGTAAACATGCTTATGTGAAACACAATTTGTCGATAACAGATGGCAGTTATTTGCCAGGAAGGCTCTGATGAGAAAGATGTAATTTGGAACCATTAGAATCGGGGCTGTGTCAGAAAGGTCCAGGCCCAGTTAGCCTAAAAGTGTGGCCTGCCAAACTAGCAACCAAGTACCTACTCCCTGACTCTAAGTACTCAGAGCTGGTTGTGGCCCGTAGAGAAATGATCAAAAGGCAACTTCAACCCCTTGTGAAGAGCAGGGCATAGGTGGCATCCACGGTAGAGAGGGAAGCTGGCCAGGCCCCAGATGAAGGCCACGCATACTTCCAGCCCTCTCTCTGTTCACTCACAGAGCCATTTATTTTAGCCCATTAAAGGAAAATAAATGTGTGTGCATCTGGGCTTTAAGTGCCTGGTTTTATCAGCCACCCCTCTCTATGACATCTTCAAACTACGTCTTTCTTGTAACCCGAGCCTAGCACTCAGCACAGTACCACGTTGTCCAGTGCCAGACGATTGTCCCATCTCTTACAAAGGAAGTGTTGACTCAACCCAGCCCAGGAACTACCATCAATAGTAAAAGGTCTCCAGAGATGGGATGGGACCTTTTAAGTTATTTACATTAGCAGTTGGTCTGGAACTTGAGTCAGAGTTGATCCTTGGTTCTTAAAAGATAAACTCTTTGATTTATTCGTATCCTTTCTCTTTCTCTTCCTCTCTCCCGCCCCTTTCTAACCCTCTCGTCTTCTCCCTCCCTCATACACACAGAAACACAGGTCCATGCACCTTATTATTCTGTATGCAAAGGATCTAATCTTTTTGAGCAGAGTATCTTAAAGGACTTCTTTCCATATGTGACTGAGATGCTGTTACACAAATACCAAGAGTCCATCCTCATTCCTCAGTTGGAGGTTCAGGCAGTGGAGGTTCAGGCAGTGGAGTCTCAGATGAAGGACACTAATTTCATGTTGATGGATGTGACAGGGGAAAATGGCTATCGAGTAAGTATGTGTGAGAACCCAGTAGGTTTCTGGTGCATCTTCCAAAGGGGAGCCCATCAGTCATTCCAAATTTTCCACTGACCAACGATGAACATGACAATAAACATATTTTACTTCCTACAGGTGGTAGATACCAGAGATTCATATTACAAATGGCATAATACAATTCATATTAATATGATAATTCTTATATGTGTACTCCTATACACTAAGGACTTACTCCTCTTCCCTTTTATGACCATTTAAAATCTAGATTACAGTGATTTATACACAATAGAAATCAGAAAAAGAAGTGCCCTTTGATGGTTGATTTCACAGCATTTTAAGTTCTAACAAATTGTTTTAAAATACTAGGTGAGGGAGCACCTGGGTGGTTCAGTCAGTTAAGCATCTGACTCTTGATTTTGGCTCAGATCATGAAATCAGAGGCTCCTGAGGTGGAGCCCCATGTCTGGCTCCGTGCTGACGTGGAGACTGCTTGGGATTCTCTCTCTCCCTTTATCTCTGTCCCCATCCCCACTCACACTTTCTCCCTCTCCCAAAATAAATAAATAAACTTAAAAAAATGCGTGGTGAGACCTCAGTTGCTTTGAGGGCGGGGGAGAATAGATGTAGTACTTTGTTCAACCTTTGTTTCCATGATCTCGATAAGGCCAGGGAATTCTGGTGGGGCAGCTCATTACAGGTCAGATGGGGGTGAATAATATGCACTTGTGTTGCCTCTCCATCCCAAATATTTGCAATTATATTGGCTGTTCGCATTCATTTTGAGAATAAAATTTGGAAAACCAATTTGCACATACCTTCGTCTTTAGCCTTCTCTCTTTGGTAGTTTGACTCAGATATCCGTGTGTTCCTGCAAGTTCCTCAGCCTTTTCTGCCCTGTGCTGCTGTCTTTCATTATCTTTCTCTAGCAAGGCTCGGTACGAAATGCCATGAGGGAGCTGCAGTTCATTACGTGACTGGTTACGTTTGTGTGCTCCACATTGGGTCCAAAAAAAGATACTACACACCTACATGACTTTTTTGCTTAAAACCGGCACAATAATTGCCAGGCTTTCACCAGCTAATTTTGAAATGTATAGCGCCAACTCAATAAACAGTCATTAAATACTTAGGTTTGAGTCCTTCGCTTAAACCATGCAATGTTCTAATGAAAACTTAAGAATAGTTTGGTGTGGTGGTGNAAGAGAGGAGTTAACTGTACAAATTCTCTGAGATTTGGTTAGTTAAAATTTGAATACCTGGGGCACCTGGGTGGCTCAGCCAGTTAGGCATCCAATTCTAGATTTCAGCTCAGGTCATGATCTCCCAGTTCATGAGGTCGAGCCCCAAGTTGGGCTCTGCAATGATAGCGCAGAGGCTGCTTGAGATTCTTTCTCTCTCTCTGTCTCCGTCTCTCTCCATCTCTCCCTTTCAAAAATAAATAAATAAACATTTTTAAAATTGGAACACCTCCAAATACTCAGTGAAACATGGTAAATCATTTTAAAACATATTAGTGAGTTTGGAGTTTTCGTCGCTTGACCTTTGTTTGCTTGCTCTGTTTGAGTATCCAGTGCACCTAACCTTTTTACTCTTCCCCAACATACCTTCCTCTGCACTCTCTCTTCACCGTCATCTATGGCTCCTCTCTCTGCCTTTCCGGCTAGCGGCCAGACCCTGCTTTGCTGATCCGTCCATTCTTACTCCAGGAACTCTGAAGTGAGCACTTAACATATGTAGCGGTGCCCTTTCCTACATGAAAAAGCTATAAAGCCCTCATGTGAAATAGTTAAGGGAACATATACAGTAGGAGGAGAGGCTTCTGCTCCCGCAGGCACCTTGCAGAGGGGACTATTTTTCTTATATGATATAAATGAAATCCTCACTCTGCCCACTTTTACACCTACGCATGTACTGAGCGTCTCCAAGGAGACCAGGAAACCCGGAGTCCAGTGATGGTGAAGCCTCCTCAGAGACAGCAGGTTGGAGTCTCGGGCATCTCTCCCAGGCATCGTGGCTTCCAGATGCCCCACTCAGACAGCCTCTCTGCTGGAGGCCCTTCGAGGCAGGCTCTCTTGAACAAGTCTCTCCCTTCCCAGACGCAGTAGCCCGTACGTTACATCTGAAGGGGCTGGTGCTGGGGAGTTCAGTAGGCAGGATCCTCCCTGGGACAAGGGGGTGGGCGGGGCAGGGAGGTGGGACGGAAGGTGGTATCTTTCCCAAGATCTTCTCTTTGTCACCCATTTGTCTGTGCATCTGTCTCATTACCTCCCTTCTTACACAGAGGTACCGCCCAACCTTACAAAATGTCTTTAAAATACTCTTTGTTTTAGTGGTATAGCTATGAGCTCAGTTCGGTGAAATCGTCCTTAGAGAAGTACTACTCTTGCTGATGGAACGTTTGTAATCGTGAACAGTGATCCTCATGGCCACTCCCTTTTCCCTTTGCTCTGAGTTCAACACATAGGGACCTCCGTGACACCTTCCCCTTCCCCCACTCCACGGCATCACTGTCACATTTCTTGGAACTATATACATTATTTTCTTATAGAAATGAAGCCTCTGTTTCTCTTTGAGGAACACCCTGCCATCCTAAGTCCCGCATGCACACCTCTTAAGACTTAGAGTATCAGGTCCATTTGATACATTGACCACATCGGTGTGTACATCTCCTTTTAGGCACAAATAATTAGTGACTTTGAAGAAATTTTTATTCATGTAAGCCCCACGAAATCCCATTTTGTCTCTAAACTCTAAGCACGTCATTAATGAACATTCCTGGCATACCTTGCGCGTGAACATTCTTGGCTCTCCGCCAAATTGACTCCAATAATCTAACTTTGCATGTGATTTTTCTAGCACGGTGTCTGCAAACTTCAGTCTTCTGTTGCTGGTCCGCTGCCCTTTTTGGAAAGGTGCGGCTACCTATTATTTCGGTCAAATTCTTTGACAGTAAATGTCCTCAGGAGGGTTTATTGATGACACTTCCCTTACTTGAACTTTTCAGAAAAATTGGTCAGTCTGTATTCTGCCCTTGGGGGGACTCTCCTATTTTCCTTTTGCTTTATCCCCAGTTCATATTTGTCCTCCAATCTCTGCCTTTAAATAAAAACCACCCATAAGGGCGCCTGGGTGGCTCAGTCAGGTAAGCATTCAACTCTTGATTTCGGCTCAGGCCGTGATCCCAGGGTCAAGGTGTCAAGTCCCACATTGAGCTCCGCACTTAGTGTGGAACCTGCTTAAGATTCTCTCTCCCTCCCCTCCTCTCTCCCTCTCCCTCCCCCTCTTTCTCTCCCCCACTCCCTCTTCCTATCCCTTTCCCTCTCTCCCTCTCCCTCCCCCAAAAGTCCCCCCAAGTATAAATAAATAAATAAAATAAGACCCACATCGGGGCGCCTGGGTGGCTTAGTCGGTTAAGCGTCCGACTTTCGCTTAGGTCATGATCTCGCGGTTCGTGGGTTCGAGCCCCGCGTCGGGCTCTGTGCTGGCTGCCAGCTCAGAGCCTGGAGCCTGATTCGGAGTCTGTGTCTCCCTCTCTCTCTGACCCTCCCCTGCTCACGCTGTCTCTCTCTCTCCTAGAAATAAATAAAAATATTAAAAAAAAAATAACATCCATCTGTTTTAAAAAAAAAAAAAGACCCACATCAGAAGCTTAAAAAAGTCATTTTGTATTAGACATAATCAGTTTCATTCACAGGCACATACTGTTCCCTCGGAGTTGACTTAGAGGTCACATTTGCTAAGTTTTTTTTCACATATGGTCTTTCGAGGTCACCCTGGGTATATCTTACCTGCTTTGATCTCACTTCTCAAATACCTTTATCCATAGCATGGTTCACCATTTAGTTTTTCCTCTTCATTTTGGCTTAAAAGGGACCAAAGTCTTACTTTTGACCTAAGTTCCCAAGGACCCCCAAGAAAAATTGGAGGATAAAGGTGTCTCCCAAAAGAGCCTATTGTCCCCTAAGACTTTGTCTTTTGCCCAGGTCCTCCTTGGCCTCTCCGCCTCCCTTCCTCCGAGTCCCATTCATTCTTGGTTCAAGTTTTATGTGGAAGTAGTGTCTGCTTAGATGGATTGCTCTGCCTAAGGAAGGGTCAGTGAAACTGACTAAATCAAGGAAAATGTCAACAAAGTGTGGAAAGTTTTCTAACTTAGACCAATGGGAAGTTTCATCTGCTGTTTCATGCACCCAGGATTGCAAAAGTCACGATCCCGTCCCAAAGTGTCCTTCCCAGAGTCTTCCTGTATGTAAAAGAAGCCCTCCACATGGGTGGTACTCACACAAACGTGTTTCTCCCATTTTCCCTTCCAGGCACTTCAAGTGGCAAGACAGCTACTCCTTCAGCAGCAACAGCAGCAGCAAGTTAGTGGATTAAAATCCCCCAAGAGGAATGACAAACAACCAGCCCTTCAGGTGAAAATTCTTTTTTAAAGAAAAAATGACATTATACACTTTGGGAGAGCCGAAAAGCAATTCAGAAGTCGATTGTGTTAGGGGTGGCCAATCCTGTTCGAAAATCTTGTGCAGAAGATGTGTTTTTAGTTTACCAGCAGAGTATGACATTTCGGAAAAAAGGACTATTTAATCAAAAGCGCGGTTGTTGGGAGGAGGGTCTCCTAATGAGATGATGTAACAGGAGGGAGCGTGGTGGTAGGTGTGGGCTGCTTAAGAGGCACCATGTCGCACCAAGGAGAACAAGTTCCTGGTACCCAGGATAGGTCACCTCATTGTTTCATGATGGGGCTAGAAATGCGGCACATGCACTGTTAGTGCAGTAGTTTTCCATTGGGGCAGACTAACCCCCCCAAGGGGACAAAGGGCAATGTCTAGAGACAATTTTTTTATTGTCTCACGGGGGCATGGGTGCTACTTAGATCTAGTAGGTAGAGGCCAGAGATGCTGCTTAACTGATCCTATAGTCCAAGGGAAGATCACCCACATCACGGAATCATTTGTCCCCAACGTATCATAGGGTCAAGAACTATTAGTAGGGCTGAGGCAGATACGCTGCTTTTCATATACTTAGTAACCAGTTACTAGTGACCTAGTAGCCAGCATAATACACACTGTTCTTTAGTGGATGTTTTCTGGATCATTCATAAAAAATGGCAAGCAATTTTTACGTAAAGATTTCAGAAAAGACTGTTTTAGCAGCTTCTTACTTCAGGCGCGTTGAGGGCAGAGCCGCACGGGACAGAAGTGGGTTTGTAAAAATCTAATTGGAATGTTGGACTTGGAGCTGAAAATTGTAGCAGATATTTCAAAGAAACTCGATAGAGGGTGTTGATACTCACATTCAAGACAGGGCACTGGTAGGTGCTCCATGGTTCAGCTACTCATGTAGCCGAGAGTGGACATCCTCAGAACAGGAAGTAAGTAGGACTTTCCCACACGGGACACTTGGGGATGGAATTTGTCAGCAGTAGCTGCCGGGTGGAATTTGGCACGAGCGACTTTGATCACGAGGTCCACCCAAGTTCTAGCTCGTGTTGACTTCTCTCAGACCAGAATGAAGCAATACCAGTTCCCAGATTATCCTGCAAAGATCTGACCGACGTTGGGGAGCAAGTCCTACTTCGACTACGTCTCCTTGGGAGAGCGTCACTGTCTAGAGCAAGTTCGACAGTAAAGTAACACTTTATGGGAACAGTTGGGTGACACCATGTATTGTTGACTAACAGTTAAGGACACAGGTAGTTCTGTCGTAAACCGCCATTGGCTCTCTGTCGGCCTTTCCTCGCGTGTGAGTGCTGGGGACATTTTTAATGAGGTGCAGTGCCGTCGAGGTCCCGTGTCAGGTGCCGTAAGAAGTGCTTTGTTGTGCAGATGTCTTAAGAACAGCTCTGGAGGATGAAATATGACTGTGTTGACCTTTCAGCTGTGAGCTTATTTGTCAGGATTCAAATAAGTTGAAAGGATCAAACTGAACAGTTTCCGTAGTCAGACTGGGAATTGTGTTTCAGAGGTCAGCGGCGGAGGCCACATTGCGGATTCCAGAACATAGCCAATTGTTGGTACATATTAAAGTGCTGGGGCATCTCCTGCAGACAGAGACACAATTAAAATTCTAATTTATTAATGTATACAGGGAGCTGGCCCAGCCTGTCACTCAGTGATTCAAATGACTGTCCATTCTTTTGGCCTCCCTCTTGGAGTTCTAACCGCCTTAAAAATACCGTTAGTCGTCTTGAATTTATCAGACCTCAAGTGCATTGGAAAAATGACAATATATTATTGGGCGGAGGTGGGAATCTTATACGTAGTAGAGCTTTGGTTAGGAATAATTTTAAAAAGTACACACATACACAGTCTGCCTGATGCACTGCTCTTCAGGATTGAAGATCATTTGTAATTTTTTTTTATACTAGACTTATATTCCCTCATACTTGCTTTTTAAAGACATATGGCATTTTTAGGTAACTTCTTTTCCAAGATGAACGAAGTTGCTTTAGGGCTAAATATATGAAGTAAAGTTTCAGGGGATTTCCTTTTGAGGGCTCTTTTTCTTGCCCGTTATAAGGTTTTCAGCCACCAGAAGAGTATGATACAGAGAGCTTCATTTTTCTTGGCAAAGACAGTGTCAAAACCAACCTAACACATTCTGCTGAGCACTTCAGTCTGTATAAAAAGTGTGGGGCGAGGGGGCCATCTTGAATGCTGGTTTTGCTAAATAAGATGTTTTGAGTCCCTTCCCACCCCTCTGTGGGAGAGTTGACAAGCATAGAATTTAGACCAGCTTTGAGAGTTGATTGGGGGGGGAAATAGTAGGTTGACTGTGCGCGTGCGTGTGTGTGTGTGTGCGTGTGTGTGTGCGTGCGTGTGCATCATAGGCTACATCTTGTCAGCTGCCTGGTAGGGTCATGCAAATTCCCCAGGCTTTATTAGGTTGGCTGACCTTCTACAAACAGAAAGGAGGAATTACTAACCTAGGTCACACGGTGTATTACCTCCTTATGAAAGTACGTATATAGACTCGGTGATTCACAGAAGGAATAACCTTCAGAAAGATCCCTTGCCATCCCATGTCCTCGCTGGGGCACCCCAGCCAATGGGGCTCTCAAATGAGAGGGAAATCCTATCACAGATCTTACCAGGGTTCATTTCTGTTGTGCATACCCTTCACAACCACACCGAGAGACCTATTTTAGCAAATTTCAGATCTTCCGCATCGAGGAAGGCTTGACAGGGAACAAGAATTTGATCTACTGATTGCTTGAGGGGAAAAAAAAAAAAAAGAAACCCAAATCCCCAAATATACTGTGACTTATATTTTAGGCATATCTCACACTTCTCTGCTTTATGTTTGGCAGTGCTCTCTAGTTTCACAGGCTGATGATAACAAACAAAAGAGAATGGAAAGTTAGAGGAGGCTCTGAGTGGTTACTCGATAGAGATCACAAAATGTAGTCAAACATCAGCAATTTGGACTAATTTCAGGATGATGAGAGTAAATAGGAGTGAGAAACGTTCTCTCCCGCTACACGTACAGACCGAAGTCGGAGCTGGCCACATTCTTGGGCGACGTGTGGTTTATATAATGAAGACATTAATTGGTATAGATACTGCTTTTGATGTTCTTAAAAAACATTCTACTCGGTAACCTAAACAGCCCCTTATTTAGCCTCTTGAGCTGCCTTGCAAAATTTTTTTCTTTTAATAAATGACACAAATGAAAATTGAAAATTGGCCCCGTGGTAAATTCAGGATGAGGATGACCTGAATTTATTAGAGATGACTTGGTGAGCATTTCTGGATCCGCCGCCACACACACGGCACCCTGCTGATGCTTATGTACGTAGGAGACCGTCAAGGGTACAGACCCTGCCCTCAGGATGCTTAGAAGTTGCCAAAGAATTAGCAAGGTTTTGTTGCAGAAAAAGAAAATTGTATGTGGGTAAAAATAGTCGACTTGCTTTTCTAAATATTTACATGCTTCTGAAGATTGCTTGAACAAATGAAGTAAATGCTTAATGGTGCAGGTGTGCTCGTAACCTTGAAAACGTGTAACTTTACTGGCTGAAGATTAATTTGTGAGTAGATGAGCAATTTTATTGATTGAGTTTTGGAACTTTGACCACCATTTCTGGGTAGTAATTCATTTTGGTTCTTTAAGCATTTTAGTTGTTGGCACGAGTACATAAACTGGAAGGAAATCAAATGACACATTTTCTCCTAAGAAAGTAAAAGTACATGTGTATTCTGGCAGCATTAAAGTTAGGAAAGAAAGTAAACCTTGTGTGTTGCTTACAGCGGAAAGCTGACCACAGTTTCAGGCCGTCTGTAAAGAATTTGAACTTGAAACCAGTCATCTGAGACGCTCCCCTCCTGCCTGTCCTCTCCCTCCCAAGGTGACATCATTTAGGAGCCCCTCATCCAGGAGGCCATTTCCCTGGAAGGAAGGGTAGCGAAATCCACTGGAAGTAGAATCGCATCGTCCCGTTGGAAGCTCACGATTATAATGAGGACTCCTGCTTGAGGTAGAGGAGGTTAAAATACGAGATTCAGCAGGTGGTTTTTTTTTTTTCGCTTTTAGCATTTTTATTTGCCGTTATATAAAACGTGCTTTAAGCAGCATTTTTGCTTTGCATTAATGCCACATATAATCTTAGTACCTCATATCATTTCCACGCTATCCACTAAGGAATAAATGGGTAAGAGGAAACCTTTAAAGGAAACTACAATTTTATGTTGCAGATAGTGAAATGGAATGGTTTTTGAAATACTGACCCTTAAAAAATACTCCTGCACACGGAATTAGTAGAAGTGGATATAATTCAGGAGAAGGAGGCGAAAATTGTTTTAAATGTCTAAAGTTAACGTTGTCTGGAATCGGCATCTCTGACATGAAATTGAAGGAAGTGGTGAAATTTGGATGCCTTGTAAGATGTCATTGTGATCACACGACTTTGGAGAGTCCCAAACCCCTAAAAAATCGATCTTGATAAGAATCAATAAAATACAAATGATGCTTTAAAAATGGTTAATATGCCTTTCAGATTACACACACCATTAAAAATAGGATAGAAGCAGTGACCCCTCCCCTCAGAAAAATGCACAGGCTCACAGAATTTTGTATTCACTGGTAAGAATTTCCTGAACCTCAAGAAGTCCATCCCGTGACCCAAGCCAAATACTCTTGCTTTCAGAATTTTTTTTTCTAAAATAGTATGCTTTGGGGCACTTGGTGGCTCAGTCGGGTGAGTGTCTGACTTCAGCACAGATAACGATCTCACAGTCGTGGGTTCGAGCCCCACGTCAGGCTCTGTGTTGATAGCTCAGAGTCTGGAGCCTCCTTCCGATTCTGTGTGGGTCCCTCTCTGTGACTTTTCCCTGCTCATGCTCTGAGCACAACTGTTAAGAAATAAACGTTAAGAAAAATTTTAAAAAATTAACATTTATTTATTTTTGAGAGTGAGAGCAAGGAAGGGACAGAGAGAGAGGCGATGGGACTCGAACCCACAAACCGTGAGATCATGACGTGAGTCAAAGTCAGACACTTAACTGACTGAGCCACCCAGGTGCCCTCCCAAAAAAATTTTTTAGTAAAGTAGATAATAAAATAGTGTGTTTTGTCCTTGCCTCTGAATTTCTGATCTGAGTTGTAATATAATCAGTTAGCTCATTTTTGCCGGTTCAGCTTTAGTATTTAGGATGATCCTATATCCTGGTCTTTTCCAGGATATCCCTAGTGTATGCCCGTTGCATGTGCGTATTTATTAAAAATTCTCACTCTTTGAAAGTACCTTAGTTTGGACATGAATTACATGGTCACCTTACATATATCTAAGCATTAAAATTCAAGTGTCATGCTAGTGTTTTAAATGTAAGCATGTCTTTGTCACCATATGCATATGTCACTGTATGCAAAGATAATTAACATTTAGTATGCGCTGAATGTGAACCATCCCCATAGCTACCCTGTGGTATAGGAATGCCATTTTTTTAATTTTTTAAATATTTTTACTAATTTTTGAGAGCGAGAGAGAGAGAGAGACAGCGTGAGTGGGGAAGGAACAGAAAGAGAGAGGGAGACAAAATCTGAAGCAGGCTTCAGGCTCCCAGCTGTCAGCACAGAGCCTAGCGCGGGGCTCGAACCCATGAACCGTGAAATCATGACCTGAGCCCAAGTCGGACACCCAACCGACTGAGCTACTCAGGCGCCCCTAGGAACATCACTTTACTGTGCTATGGATGCGGAAAAGTAAGACTTAACGGAAGTTACTTGACTTGCTGCAGAGCACACAGACGACAGGTGTAGCACCAGGGTGGGAGACCAGGTTTTTTCTAGAACCACAGACCACCCGTATGCCTTCAGGAAGCTGATTATAGCTGCCCCTTCCATGTATATTTCCTCAGCATCTACTGAGTGCCCTGTTTGCCACAAATAAGCAGATTATTATATTTCCCATATCATAAGCAAAAATAAAACCAAACCAACAAAATCCTATTCCACTGTAAATATCTGGATTTCAATTAAGAGGACTAAGGCCTGGGTAATTATCCTAATTGTCGCCCTGTCCGTGTGTGTGTCTCAGCGGCGAGCAACAGCGAAGAAAAGTTACTTGTCATTCTCAAGTCTGAAGTGCTCTTCTGAGCTTTCGTGTGTTGGAACACAGAATGGTATGTTATAATCATTGTTGGGGCTAGGAGGTGGGGAGGGGCAGGGAAAAAAACATACTTGACTGGTCAAAAATGTGTAAATTGCTAACAAAATGACACATGTAATTAAGAGTGCTCCTACCATTTTACCTTGTGGTTTACACCTCCAGTGTTGAAAAAGAGAGCGACTCCCACCTCGCTAATTACCATTATCACTGAAACGCTAGGGCTGGACTCATTAGTTCTATGTGCATTTAATTAGAGGAAGGCTGAAATTGGATTTAACTTATTACTTTTTCATGGATCACTTTCTTGTCATCACTTCAAATTGGATTGCAGCCCCAGGTAACTAATTATGAGAGCCACAGGATCAAGAGTGAAAAAAAAGGTAATTAGGAATAACACTGTCGGACCCTTGCTGGTCGTCCACTTGTGCTTCGGAAAAAGGAGAAAGGGAAAAAAAAAAGCCGTATTTTGTCGTATTACAGATTAGGGAGTTAGATGTATGCATGGTTGCTGGGCATCATGGGAGCCTGTCGCCACCCATAGTGGTTTCTATGATTTACAACTGAGTTGAAGATGTCGAAGCGACATGGTGCCACAGTCAGCGCCTTAATACCTAGATTAAACTTGTAAAAGCAACAGATTGGACGTAGGTATGAGGCGTCTTCACGACTGTGTAGTCTGGGGGCCTCACATACATGATTACAACAAAGCTGTCAAGATGCCTCTGAGCCAAAGTACAGAATATTTTAAGTACAGGGAGTTAGAATTTAATGAACGTATTAATGTTCCAGAAACATCATTCATATCTGACAGGAAGACATATCAGCACAACAGTTAAGGTTTAAGGGTTTCTACATCAGGAATTGTCAAAGTTTCCAGCAGACCGTAATATTCAGACCATTTACTGTGCTTCTGGTTTGTTCTCTACCCCACCCCAATGTTGTGGATAGACTTGCTAAGGTTCAGTTTCTTCTTCCGCCCCCATCGAAAATACTTTAAAACAAATTATATTGTTTCCATGGGCAGAGCAGAATTCAGAACTGCAAGCAATCAATTTTATTGACATCGTCTGAAAAAATGTTGGTGACAGTTGCAGGATGTGAAAGGCTTGGATTTTTCAAGTTGCCAGTACTAAATGTGGCCCCAAAACAAACAAAAAAACAACAAAAAAAATTAACAAAAGAAAAATTTTTAATGTAATCTCATTACCCAAAAGTCCTGTGAGTTAGACTCTCCCAAGAAAGGATTCTTCTTTGATAGACTGTGGTAACACAATGAGAAATCTTGATATCAAGTCTGTGGGTTTCCATGAAGAAAGAAAAAGCTTTCCGGAGAAGTGAATCACCAAGGAAAGATGGCTGCCCTTTCCTTAAGTTGTTTGAAATTGGTCTTAATGCTCTGTTAATGGTAAGCAAATAATCAGGATTGGGTCTTGGGTGACTTTCAAACCTGGGTAAGTGAGACTTGCTTGTTATTTTTTTCGGAAGTAGAGACAATGATGTGCCTGCCTGACAGAGGCCACCACATTATTATTCCCAAAGCGATAAAATGCTCTTCCTGGAATTAGGAGTCCTTTTCCTTTGTGAACCTTCTGAGCAAAATCTCAAAAACCAAAATAGTAGTCATCAAGTCTAACGCAGAAAATTAAAGCTTTTTTTTTTTTTTTGGAACATCTTAAGTTGATTTAGAATTTTTGTACACAATATTCGTCTGTGGTTGAAAGGGGGCACGCCGAGGTCAAGTGATGTAGTGTTTTCCATTTTTCCATATGAGTCTCACAGTGTGTGATAAAAGCAAACTCCTTTATTTTGTAAGTCTGCAGGAATTTCTGATGAAGTGCAGAGGTCATGTTCCCTGTCAATTTGAGTAGCCAGCATTTTTTAACTACTGTTTTTTCTTCTCTTTTTTTGTGTGTCTTTTCTTCCCTGCCCCACTCCCCCCCCATAAACCATGGCACTTTTCTGACACATGCACAGTGAAGTCTTCCAATCTGAAACTCATTAGCACACAGCATTGGACCCTGTCCAGTGGTTAGAAAATTTCCTGAAGCCTAGAATAACAGCATTTGGTGTAAGCACCACAAACCGGCAGTGACAATGGGGGTACTCGCACTCCCCTGGCGCCCTGCCCGGTGGGGAAAGCCAACTGACCGTGCGACACAGTGGAGACAGAGGTTGCATGTGGGATGGACTCGAAAAGTTTGGTCCTTAGAGAAATATGCTTCTGAAATCACAAGGCAATATCTCTTTTTCCCTACGCTTATTATTTCAATTGGTTTGGAGGTATTTATCAACATTAGCTGCGGGAACATGAAAGCAAAGCCATTAGAGAAATAGGATGAAAAACCACTTCCGACCAAATAATATTTTCACCTCTGTAGCTCTTGGGCATTCCAGAACTTCTGGATTTAATTCATTCATTCATTCAGACTTGATTCGTTGCACCTCACTGTATCGACGTAACCTGACCAAGACGACATCCTCATCTTCACAGTAGACAGATTACGCGGTCCACCATGGGTCATGATCACGTAAGCCAAGTTTTCCAACAGGAAACTGAGTCCCAGAAATGGAAGAGTAATATTAAACAGCAGGCACGTCAAATTATACTTGCTAGGAGCCAACTGCGCACAACAACCGTATGGGAATCAGTGCTATTATTATTCCCATTTTACCGATGAGGAAGGTAGGGGGGAGGGCAGAGAAGTTAAGGTGTCCAGGGCCACACAGCCAACGAGGGGCAGGGCTGGGGCTCTTCTAGCCCCAGTAGTCTGGCTCAGGAATGTGTGTGCCCTCATCCAGAGCATTCTGCCCCCTCACACTGAGCTGCTGCTGGCCCTGGCAAACAGGGACAGCGAAAGGAACAGAATCAGAGTTGCTGATGCCACATGCTTGTCACTAACCACTAGACCACACTGTCTCCTAATTTGGACATATGTTTATGGGCATATTTGAAAAATAGTGCTTGTAATTGAAATATGCACTTTCTAAAGGGAAATGACGCTTGGGAAAGAGAGAAGAAAGGCGGGTATTACTCAAAGTCTGCAGACAACTCTGCAAGTAATTGTCTAAAGGCAGCCGTTGAAATTGAGAAGCAGCTTGGAAAATGTACAGTTTGGGAAATTTGTGTACCGATGTAATTACGGTAGTTGTGAGTTGATGTCATGCCTAGTAACTGTTTTTGTATTGCTTGGGCCTTTGTTACCGAGCTGTGATATCATGAGCAAACTATTATAAACATAGCATGGATATAGCATGCTTGTGTAACAAAAGATCGGGAACTTTTATTAAGTTTGTTTTCCTTGTCATATTGTAAAAATTTATTATGTGTACTGTGTATATTAGAAACAGATTCGGGTAATTCTGTCTAAATGAAGTCATCCTGGCTATTTCCAGACTGTCTGTTTTTGGTTGTGAATAATTTTCATACATCAGATGGTTGTCATATTTAGTCGCTCTCAAAATTTTAAAGAGAACATATCCCATTTTGAACTCGGGGTGGACTTTAGCCACCCTGCTTTTGGGATTGCTTGAGTTTGAAATTACTGCCCGGTAAATTATGGAGACAGAGTACCAGTCATTTCTAAAGGGCTTAGGCCCTCTCCCTTCTATCCATAACCTTTCCCCCTGCATCAAAAGAACAGATTTTTAACTACTTAAGTAGTAGAACTGAAAGCTGCCAGGGCACGACTGGGCAAAGAGTACCAGCCCTTGTCTTTTTATGTTACATCCCACTGAGGAAATTTGGTAAACATTCAAGCAGACAGAGCCCAGCATTTATCGGTGTTCATGGTAGGATGTGGATTTTATATGGGTCGTTCAAAAACTTTAGATGACTAGATCCTTCCCAGCCACCCTCACCAGCTCCTTTTGCTTACCAAGTTTTTGCAACCTGAAAATTCTGCCTGCTGCTTCACTTTTGTTTTTTGGTTTGTTTTTTTTTTTATACCATCCATTTTCCTCCCTCGCCTCCCCCATATCTGGCTTTTTTTTTCCCCTCCTCATTTTCTTGAAGCGTGTGGTCCCTAAATTCAATGGCCATGTCTCCATCCTCACCTCAACCTGATTTCCTCATGGCTAAGTCAACCTTTGGCCAACCCAGCTTTCTGGAAACTGCTGTCTTTCAGACTTGTTCAGTGCGGTACTCCAGCCCCCAACCCCACCCGCGGTCCCCACGCTGTTTTCCTGCTGTCTCCCAATTGTCTTCCGGAAGACAAATTCATACCGTCCCCCAAGGTTCGTTTCCCTTCATCTTCTCCAGTAGTGTGTCCGTTGGCTTTGGCCGACCTCGTAACTTTGTCCCCGCGAGTCCATGCCTGTTGGTACCCTTCCTAACTATCTGTCTGTGCCTCTCTACTCACCATGACAGCAACTGCAATTATCTCTAATGCAGCTGATCACTTTTGTCACCAGGCTCTATTAGTCAGAGTCATGAGTCATCATTGACTTATTAATTTCCTTCATCCCTACCACGTTATCTGTCATCAGATCTGCCATTTTCTCTTCCACTCAGTCTCTTCTGTCCATCCCTTCCTCCGTGTTTCCCTGCTGCCACCTTATTCCAGACTTCACACCTTCTGGTGACACCTGCCTCCTCTGGCCCCTCAGAGCATCACTTGTTCTTCCTGCGTATTTCCTGTTCTCCCTAAATGCCGTGTCCCTCTCCTGTGGAAAAGCTTTCAGTGGCCCTCTCTCATCTCCCATACCACGTGTAAATTGGGCTGCCTTTGTCTAGTTTCTTAGTATTCTCGCTGTGGATTAAATTAGATATCCTGAGAAGAAGGTTGTAGTCGTCTCGCTGGGAGGAGGGGCGGGAGAGGGAGATTCAGAGCCTTGATTCCTTGCATCAGGAGGTGACTCTAGGTCCAGCCCGTCGGATAACACGTCAGAGTCCCCCAAATCCAGGATTGTAAATATTGCTTGTTCTGTCACCTGCCATTTAGACAGAAGGCCCTGGTGATTAAATTGTGTTTTGAATTTAACTCCGAGAGAATTATATCTCTGTTTTCTTCAAAAGGAAACTACAAGCCCGTGTGATATGCTATGTTTTCCCTGATCTAAATTCTCTGCTGTGTTGTCCCAGGCTGCTTTTTCATTGCCCTCCATCTCCGTAGCCTAGCGGGTTCCTTGTGACCTTTTCTGGACATAGGACCCACAGCCAAGGCATTCCTTTGTCTTTACGCGGAAGAACTGCTGCATCAGACCTACTGAGGCCACTTTTAATAAGACGGCGAAACTATGTCTGATTAGTTACTGGATAGCGTAAAGGAATTGTTGCAAGTTCTAGAAACAGAATTAAGAGTCCCAGCCACACAAAGAGGTTTCATTTGATCCAGATACAGAGTGGTCTTGCCTAGAATGCTGTTTGAAGGATCCGAGAATGAGGATGGCCTCTGCAGGATCGCCGTGATTGATTAGGCATGCCTGCCATGGCACCGCAGCGGGAAGCGGTGATAGATGCGCCCACACCTGCCCAGCTTGGTGTAGACTTCGCTGACATAGTCTCTTGATCCCACACACGAGTGGGGAAGTACTTGGGATCACTTTTTTTCTGGGAAGGTTGGTAGATCCAGTGGTAACTATTCACATATTACCTAAAATTAAACATGTGCTTTGTGGTCTTCCCTGTACGCTTACCTGAGACTGAGCAAATTGTCTTCTTATCCTGAAACTGTGACAGTGCATGATCTCAAATGAGGGGCAATTTGCCTTTAAAGGCACAGGATCTCATCCACTGGCTCACCGTGTGAACTTGGCCAGGTGGGCGAGAATTTCGGAGATTTGTGTTTCAGAGCACCATGAGCGGGGGTCACATCGTGATTAATAGCACGATCTCTGACGTGAGGCCACCAGGTTTAAGTCCTAGGGCCCTTAACTGCTGTGTGACCTTGGAAAAGTAACTTACCCTCTCTCTCTCTGTTTTCTCATCTAGAGATTGTAGCTGATGACCTCACCTACCTGCAGGTGACGGTGCACGTGAAATGATTAATGCACGAAAAGTGCTTGCGCCGCGCCAGGCACATAGTAAATTCTCAGAAAAGTGAGCTCTTCCCATAACTGTATAGACTCTTTTTACAGGGAAAAAGAATACCTGTTAAACTCCAATTTATATTTTACTTCACTTGCCACTGGTCGCCGGTCAAGTCTGTGTTGTAGAAGAGTGCCCTGTGCTTCTGGTTCACACGTGTGGTGCAGTTCACTTGATGGGAAGACCCTCTGGCCCCTCATCTGTAAAATAGGGATCACCAGAGTGTCTGTCCTACGAAGCTATTGAGAAGATGAGCTGGGTTGCGTCTGTAAGCAGCCTAGAACAGTGCTTGGCACACAGCAAATTAGTCACCTAACAAATGTTTGCTGCCGCCATCATCCCGGCAACTACTGCAAACAGCATAGTCTTGGTGGAGCTCGATTTTCCTCGACGCGTCACTGTTGGCATAAATGAGGGTCACGCCCTTCTGAAATTCCCATCCTGGTCTTTCTTTTGTCCTTGTCGTCTCAGAATTCTTGTATGAACTGATGCTGGGTTCGTCTTCACAGCCGAGGCATTCCTTCCTCATCTGAAGCGCTGAAGCTGTGGCATTCTGCACCCTGCTTGGCTCAAGGAGGCGATCCCTAGCCGCCGCTTTCATTCATGAATTAGTGAATGAGCAGGTGATAAATGAACGAATGAGAGAGAGAAATAGGTCAGCCAGGAAGAAAGGAAAGTTTGATGCTGCTTTAGTGGAGAAGGCTGCAGGCTGGTCTCAGATTCACAAATCCCAAGGAACCTTTCAAGAGCAGAAACACAGCATTCAAAGAATCCAGTGTCATTCTGTCCAGGTCTTTCACAGGGTTGGTGACATGAACCTTGCCAAGTGTAGAGGAAGAATCAGAAAGCTCCTGCATTGCTGTTTGACTGCCCTAACGCTCTGTGCTTGCCTCTGTCTATTCTCTAATCTGTTTAAGGTGTAATATTAATGACATAGAGCTTTAATTCATAAGTATAGACGATTAAAGGAGACCAAAGGCAAAGTGCAGAAATGTATTTGGTGTCAAGATTAAGTTCAGCGAAGCATCGCGAAGATGGAACAGATTATTACCAGAACTGAGCGGGAAGATAGAAAATCTCCCGAAATCTCTCATTTTGAAAGGAATTGGTTTACTTGATTATTTGCAACTCTCTCACACTCGGGAAAATCTAAGACAAATGAAAGCAAAACACAGTTTAATTGAGCTATTATTTTGCAGACTTTGGCTTGGTTTCAGACAGTCTAATCAAATTGTGCTTTGCTCACACAACTAATGTTAAATGCAGCCTACCAACAGATGTTTAAAAAGAGTCTTAATTGGAAAATCTACATCCTGGATTTAGTCTGTCTCATTGAAAAAAAATAGCTGCAAATTTATATTTTCGAGGACGACATCCAGTGACAAGCATTTCCAGAAAAGATAAAGTTTTCCTCAAGGATGCCTGGTGCCTTGGGTAGAATTATCTTGAATAGTCAGAGGTGGCACTCTGGAAATTAGATTTCTTGGAAATTCTCCAGCTCTGTGCCGTATAGAGCTGTACAGAGAAATCTCCTTTATCACATTACGTCACCAGAGTCCTGTTACAATCCCTGGATTGTGTCAGGGGCCCGTGTGCTATAATTTATAATGAGCCCTTGCAAGTCATGCAAGGCACATGCTGATTGATGACATTTAAAGGTACTGTCAAGGTGGCTAGGTAATGAAGTTGACCTTCCTCTGTCGTCTCAGTTTCAAGTTTGTACGTATACAGAAACTATTTCACCTGCCATATTTGCTTGGAACTTTTCATTAAGTTTACAAAAGGAATTTGGCTTAATAGTTAACTCTTCTCTTCCTGTAGACCAGGGGTCAGCCACCTTCTTCTGTAAGGTCCGAATTGTGACTACTTGTGGTTCTGAGGGCCATCCTGTTTCTTTGGCAATATGTGCTCTGCAAAAGCAGCCATAGACAAGACATAAATCATGGGCACGCTCCATTCCAATAAAAATTTGTGTGGACACTGAAACGTGAATTTCATGAAATTTTCACATGCCACGAAACATTCTTCCTTTGAGTTTTTTTTTCAACTCTTTAGAAACATCAAAACAATTCTTAGCTCAGGGGCTCTACAGACCCAGATGGTGGCCCAGATTTGGGCTGTAATTTGCTGACCCTCTGCATTAGATGACCAGATATGATCTTGCATTTCATTGAACAAAGTTGCCTGAAGGGAATGCCTACCAAGGATTGCAGTCTACCCATCATTTACCAAGCTTTGCACCCTGACGTGGGACTATACCTGCGTCTACTTGGAAGAAGGGGCATCTTTCTCTAACTCACACAGTGGTACCACCTAACACCCAACTTTTCTTCTTTTCTCTCTTCTTGGTCTCACATCTGTCCACACACTGCAGCACATATGAGAGTAAAACAGACTTAGCTGCCAAGGTTTTTGCTAGACCATTCCACATACTGTATGGAATTAATGGAAGCAATCCTTTTAAGACCCCTGACTCCAATCTATCAGAGTATTTTCATGATATATCTGACTTGATTACATCAAAGCACTCCACCACCATCTGCCAGAAAACATCTTATAGATCTATAGATACGTTATCAATAGTTAAATAGACGTAGGATGTCTACAGTGTAAATGGATCCCCTTGAATCTACGATGTAATGGCACTGCTTCCACAGGGGACCCTCCGGCTGTGCTCAATCACACGCCGATGCAGATTTTCTCCACTGTTTGCTTTTTGAATCCAAGCATGTCTGATTTTGACAAAGTGACTTACCTCTATAAGTCTCAGTTTCTTATCTACAAAAGATTAGTCAGTGGTTCTCAACCCTAGAGGCACATCAGAATTAATATAATTTTTTATCATCATCAAGATCTAGGTCTCAAAGCTTTTTAAAATCATAGGTAGATTCCTGAACTGTGCTGAATAAGAATCTTGGGATAGGGCCCACGCATGGGTATGCTTAAAAGCCTTCATGAGTGCTTTTCATTCCCTCCCATGGTTGAAGACCACTTGTCAAGGTGACAGTTAAGTTCTTTGCCAACTTGAAATCTCAGTGTCTCTTTCATTGTGGCTTTCCCTCATTTGTTCCCCAGCCTCCTCCTAGAGTGGTAGAAATGAACTCTGACTGCATTTTACCAGTATGAGCCATCTGTGGTCATCAGAAAACTTTAAGGAATCCTTGGTCAAGAGTCTTGGCTTTGGCGTTTGGGTATTCACCCAGGGCATAGCAGTGGACAGGAGGCTGAACTTTCTCTGGAACAATTAGGTAGGCCATCCACCCTCTTAACCTTGGAGTCCCTTAGATAGGTCCAGGGAGTGAAGATAAAGGATAGTCTAGCTGGTATCACATTGAAGGTCTTTCTGGGGATTTAAAATACACCATTCATCTCCTTTTCTCTATGCAGTTGTGCATTTCTACTTTGGAATGGGCCTTTAGACTACATTTTTACACGATGTGCCTACTTTTATGATATTTCCAGGGCAGCCCAAATTGGGAACTATATAAGTCTCACAAGATCACTAACTTGATTTCCTACCGAAGTCACTTGGATACCTTTCAGGTAAGTGTTGAAATTGGCCTACATGTCAGAGTCACACCTGGTTCCTAGGAGTTTAGGGCATACCTCATTCAGGAACTCAAATGTTATTTAAAATGCGGAGTCTGTGTTTATCCAGAGCCTTTCTTCTCTCAGTGTTTTATAAACAAATACCAGCTCTGCTCCTTTTGCAAACTACAGAAAGAAAAAAACTGCCAACATGAAACCAAAAAGGCAAACTGGGCCGCTTTCCCCTCTTTACCTGTGTGTTTGCCCATATTCACGTGTGACTTCACTTTTTACAAATAGAAGCCTCTTCATTCCGCCACTGTTTGGAAATTTGGGGACTGTTAATTGCTGAAGGCAAAACAGTCTCACAGCAGCCTGGTCCATGAAGTCCACGGGGCCTTTGCGGCAGGTTTTTTGTTTTTTTTTTTTTTAAAGGTAACAGAAGGTGTTTGGGGCTGGA
>NW_027531000.1:4980220-5026847 GCF_008692635.1 Crocuta crocuta | reverse complement strand
GCAAGTAACCAATCTGACTTTTTTTTTTTTTTTAAACACAATTTACCAATTGGAGTTCCACAAAAGAGAGATTATGTTTTTTGACTTATGAACAGCAGGTCAGACATTTCAAAGAAAATTTAGAGAGCAGTAATTTTGAAAATGTACACAGATGAATTTGAAAATAAATATTTCACTGCCTACACAGCTCTATTTAGAATACTGGCTTTGGAAATGTATTCCAGAAGCCTTACGATTTTGCATGACATGGTGTCAGTTCATGCACAATATATTAATGCTTAATTGAAGATAATGTAACTCAGATCAAAGGCATAATTCACAGGCTTGCAGAAACTCTTACGGAGATCCGGATTTTGACTAACAGAAGCTTGGACAAAACTGGTTTATAGAAGGATCTTGAGACCAGCTGAGCCTTCATCTTTTGGCTCCGCTGATGGTGACAGGACTGGAAATGAACGCTACCAGAGTAGATAGACAAGGATTGCCCTCATCTCCACCATTCACCACATCCCCTTTGCCACCAAATTCCCTGCTCTGGCTCCCAGAAGGCGCCTGGGGCTGCTGGACTGTAAGGCTCTGGAATATCTCATTGTCTACAGTGAGGGGTTAATTTCCATCGGTGTCACCATATCTGTATTGCTCCGGGAACTTTAACTTGAGTATGAAGCTTGTCTGAGCAGGCCTTAGAATAGGGCTTGGCGAACCCAGGCCCGAGCACCAAATCCTACAGCTTGTTTCTATAGGATGCACAAGCCATTTATATTTTTCAATGGTTGAAAAAAAATCAAAAGAATAACATTTCATGAAATGCAAAAGTTAAAACAAAATTCAGATTTCAGGGTCCACAAATACAGTTTTCTCGAAATAGAGCCACACTCATTAATTTTGCTAACTCTACTTCCTACCTGGCCATTTACAGAAAACATTTGATGTGAGCCCAGACTTAGAAGTTTGTTTGGGTTTGGCGTCCGGGATATCTTTGGGAGGAAAAGCTTGGCTATCTAGCTACTTACTCATATTACAGAGAAAGGTAAAGACAAGAAAACTTCTTGTTGTTTTTTTTTATTTTGTTTTGTTTGGTTTTTCTTTTGACCTAATGTTGTAAAAAAGCAAAGCAAGGCTTCAAGGGAAACTGATGGAGTTCGAAGTTACTGGAAGCCAAGACCACAGCATTTTGATGAGAAGATTATTGATCTTGATTATAATCATCGCCAACAACAAGATCTGAGCCTCATTTTGATCTTTATTAATATAATTATTATCTTCATCAAGATCTAGAACTCATTTGGTATTAAAATTTGGTGGAAATGATCTAGCGATTCTATCTGACAGCAAGGCCCCAGGGGATAAATGTGAACTTAGAGGATTGAGTCATTATTCATTTACCCATCTATTCGTTTTTCCATATTAACATTTCTTATATCCCTAATGTGACTTGAACCCCACGTAGCCCTGGAGTACAGAACTGTCCTTACATCACAGTTGAAGCTGCACAGAGGGCATTAATAGAATAGAATAAATGCGTAACAGATGTAAATATAGGGAGCTTCGGGAACGTAAGGGAGCAGAGCACTTGAAATGTGACTAAGCACCTGCAGAACTGAACTTTCAAACTGTATTTGCTTTAAATAGCCTCACAGGAGACCAGTGGCTACCATTTTGGACAATGCAAATCAAGAACGTTTCCATCGTCACAGAAAATTCTGCCGGACAGTGCTATTTGAGAATTTTCTTTGGCTTTTGAAACATTTTGGTGAATCTGTTCTGATGAAAGATCAAAAAGCACCACTTTGAATGTGGCTTCTTCATATATCCCCAAGGTGTATCTCTCTGAGTCCTTGCCACCTACTAGATTTTCTCCATCCTTCTTTTACAATATTGCCATCAGGTCAGGACAGTTCTGCGGTAATCACTGGGAACGTCCAGTGTCTCCATTTTCTCCCTCAGGGCTTACGTTTTTCCTCCAAATAGGGAAAAAAAAAAAATCCAAAGATCTGGAAGCTTCACTGGCGGAAACCAAGCCAAACTCCCTCCCCCACGGTGAACCACAAGACCCTTTGAAAACTGATGATTATTTTTATTTGTGTAGACTTAAGATGGAAATAAGAACTTCAAAAAGGCATTTGAAAAATACCCTTCTCACCAAAAAAGCTTAAATCATTTCCTCTGAAAGTTTCCTTCTATCGAAGGTTTGCTTTGGTCCCACAGACCAGCCTCCTCCTTTCCTCAGTCTGAGGGGGAGGAATGTGACCTTGAGTTTCCATTGATACTGCTCTTAGGGTCCCACAGGGGTCCTTGTTCTTTCCGTTTCTCTCAGGGGCAAGGACTGGCACACCCTGGTTTCCTGTTGGCTTCTGTAAAAGCCAAATCCTTGAACTTCGTTTCCTGCATCCAGATCCTGTTCATACATGTGCTTCACATACCTGCCAACCAGGTGCGAGCTTTACTGGGCTTTGGTATTGGTCGACGGTGATAAAAATAATAGTATTTCCGTTTAGATTAATAACAGTAATAGTAATCGCATTAAGTTCATTGATTGAAGATGTTGCCTGATTAGGGAAAAGCTTGCGGTTGCCCTTCACCTCTAGCTTAAGGTATTGATGAGGTGGACGGCAGAGCTTCACTTTCAAGACTCTGGAAGGAAATAGACCAAAATTAAACAACTATTGTTTATCAGTTGTATGTCCAAGTTAGCTTACGTCTAAATTCCCTCTATAAAATAGAAATACCTACTCAACAGATGATAACTGGAAGACTCCGTGAAAAATGGTTGAGTATATTAATTATATATCTATGTCAGATCTATAATGTGATACATCCCCCTCAGAATGTTCCGCTCTTGTAGCTACTGTTCTAATCAGCCGCATTAGGATGTTGATTGCGGCTTACCAGTTGTGAGATCCTAGGCTGGCCTTCCCCAAAAGAAATGGAATTTTATGTAATACTGAGATTTTTTTTCCCCCAATGGCTGTAGGTGGGCAGAGAATGGCCATTTTCATCTCCTCCTTGCAATTGCAGAGCAACTAGCATTTAGAATGGTCAGAGCTATATTGTCATCTCTTGGTCTTCCATACACACCGCGTCAGTTGAAGACTCTTTGGCTAAAGAATTGATGATTTGATGTTCGCATCTGTAGGTCCTCTGTACAGGGGTCTACCTCTCTTGTGATGGCAGGATTAGCTGTGCCTGCTGAGAACAGACAGGGTGTGTGATAAATATTTCTGCCCCCTGTGGCTCCCTCTCAGTTCCTCTCTCCATACTAAGGAGGAAGTTGTACAGTCACATTCTCTGTGACTTTATAGTGACACGTGTACCACGAGGACCAAGGAATGCTCTAATTTCTTTGTAATTGCTACTTTTCTTAGGTCTTGATGTGTTGGGAAGGGATGAAGGGATTTTAGAGTCCTTCCTTCTGGTCAGAGTTGACATGTTTCCCTTGGGGACTAAGTAATTTGTTACTCTTCATTGCTCTGTCCCTTTTTCCCCCAAGGGTGGTTCTCTTCACACCTGCAGAAGACTCATTCTTTCACTTCTGTATTAGCACATTATTTACTGCATTTATGATAAAAGGGACAAATGTTTTCTAACAGCCATCCTGACAACTTTGGTATCAACAGGGCAGTCGTGTTCTGTGAGAAAGCACGGACTTGTCCAACGAAAAATGTGAAAGAAACTTAGGAAGTGAAATTCATTGAAAATAGGAATTTTGAGATTTATATAACTTAGGATGGAAGAAGATCAAGGGAAGCACAAATTGATTCTCCATTAGCGATTGCAAGCTAATGGCCCCCAGGCTAGACAATATTTCATTTGCCCACACGATATTTAACATTTTGTGGAGTTATTTACCAAGGTTAAACAGTCTGGAATTTTTCCATCAAAATACCATTTTCCGGCTCTTGCCCCTACTCCCCCCAAAAAGTCGGTACCTCAAGCAGCATTCCTATAGAGCACCTGCCGTTTAGAGCCGAGGCGCGCCCCCCCCCCCCCACCTTGCCTTGGACTTCAGATAACCTCCTATACTTGTTTCACTTCTCACTGTGTCTGCTCCAGATCTCTATTATAAGTGGCCTGAAGCCTTAGTAACAGATCCAACGTAGAGCCTGGGAAGGCATTACTGCTCCGTAACAGGCCAGCTAGAGCCCCCGGACTTGGGAGTTCTGGGTTCTTTGCAAGTCTGCGCTCTGATGATAGATTTGATGTCTTGCTGTAACTGGCTGCCAATGTAAAAATGGGAACACCCGTTTCTTAACGGGAACTCTGTGTCTTAAGGATCTCGCCATGGCAAGGATGATCTAGATTTTCCCTTATAAGGCCTGGATACTGTTACCCCCAAACTTAGTGTCCTAAAACAACAATGTTAACATTAATTATTTCACCCATTTTCTGTGGGCTAGGGATATGGGCGTGGCTTAGCTAAGTTGTCTGGGTCCTTGTCTCCATGAGATTAGGGTTAAAGTGTGAGGCTCGTGGATTCATTTCCAAGATGGCTCGCTCATATGGTTTTTGGCAGGAGGCCTCAGTTCCTCATGGTGAAGACCTGTCCACAGGGCTCGAGAGTGTCATAACCTGACAGCTGGCTTCCCCAGAGTGATCCAAGTCTTTTGGGACCTAGCTTTGGACATCACATATGGTTATGCCATATTTGTTGGTCACATGGACCGGCCCTGACGTGGTGTTGGAGGAGGCAACACAAAGCATGAATACCAGATGGCAGGAATCTTTGGGGCTGTCCGAGGGGCTGAGTACCACCAACAGTAACCTTCCCAACAGCCCTATTTAGAGTTATTGCATGAGTGAGCCAGCATAACAGCTAGTAACATGTCACATCCCTCAGCTGTGTCGCACGGAAAAAAAGGTTAAAGGCAAGCACGTGGACTGAGCCCTGAGCACTGGTGCAGTGTTGGTTCAAAGCCACTGGTGAAAGTATTGTTCACCTCATTAAATGATTTTCCAATGACTAATAAGAAAGAAAGATTGACAGAAGGAAAGACTAAAGGCATCAAGATATTTGAGGAATTAGATTTCTTTCTCAAGTTCTCCAGATTTCCTCCAGTCTTTCCATTGAGAGGCTGCGTATTCTCACAGCTGTGAGACCGTAGAAGATAATCTGAAAGTGATTTTAGGGCCAAATAAGTAGTTCATTATTTCTATCCAACTGCCTCTCTAGAGATGCACTAGCTTTCCTGTGCAACATCTGACAAATGGATTGGATGGCTGCATCAGCCTAGACACTACCAGGAGCCTCAGGTCAACAGCAGACAAAGCAGACAGAGTCCCGGGACTCAAAGAGGTTACCTTCTTATGGGATGCTCATTCAGTAGGGAAATAGAGAGTAAGCAGCAGGTGTCCAGTGGTCATGAAAACTACTAAGAAAGCAAGGAGGGTGAAAATGTAGACAGTGGTAATGAGATTCTCATGTTCACTTGGTCGGCTAGCGAAGACCTCTCTGAGACCATTAAGTAGAGACCTTGATCGAGTGAGGGATTGAGTCTTGCAAGTTTCTGGAAGAAGAATGTTTCATATTGAGGGCACAGCAGGTAGAAAAGCCCCAGGACAGAAACACACTTGGCTGTTCTTCCCACGATTCAAGGAGGCTCACCAGTATCCTGCTTCTCACTGACTGCTGGCTTTCCTCTCTTGACCATAGTCTTGTAGTCTTGGCTTACTCTCTGCTCTAAAGAAATACTGGACACGATTCACTTGGGAAGCATGTTATGCTATGGTGAGTCTGTGTGTATTTCCCCTTTTTCTCCCCGCAGAGCTTTTTACAAAATTTATGCATGCAAACAGGTATTTTTGTTTGTTTCACTTGAGTTGCTTTTGCATAATGTAACAAGCCCATGATTTCACATGTACAGTAATTCATAGAAAGTGATAGTCATCTTGCTTAGACACCTTAGTTCTCAAAACTAGCTTGCTAAATATAGTACCTTCTCAGACCCATATAAGATGCCATAAAAAAAAAAGAAAAAATAAAGGTCAAAGTTTCCCCACCCACGAATTTGGTTATAAAAACAGCAAAGCAGGGTTTTTCTGAACTTGAATCAGTAAATTTTTAATTTAAATAGTATCCTGTTTTGACAAAGTGCTAAGCCACAGCAGCCTCAGGGAGATGCGGTTAAGCTTTTGTCAGTACCTCCTGGCATCGCTCAACAGGAAACTTGGGATGGCTTTTGTTGTCATTTTGTAATGCACTGACAAGGAATGGGTGCCCTTATTTGTTGCATCCGGGAAATGGACAGCAGAGCTCTGGTGCCTGTTTACGTTAACTTTACTACGCAGCGTAACCTTTTACTGTACAAAGCCTGTCTTGTTCCTTTTGTTCAGTTCATCAGCATTAGCTTTCTGCCTTTGCCAGGCAGGCTTCCAGAGTGAGACACAACATGATGTCACACAAGCTCTCTTCCCTGACCCACCCAACAGAGACCCAAGCCTGCACCCATTTCCGATCGTAGTCTTAGGATCTGATCAGTGGTACAGTTCAGCTCTGGGGGCCCTGAACGGTTCCTGAACGGCCTGGGCCTCCCGAAGAAATCTGAGGTGCTGTAAGCGCTCTCTGTTGGAGTTCATTCCCAGCTCTCTTTTATCTCAGTTTGTTGCATGTTGAATAGTAAGTTGCATTTTACTGTAAAGGTGACTGCATTTTTCTGATGGGGCCTTCAGGGTAAACAGCCGTTAGTTTCCATCTGTGAACACACATGTAGCTTGTGTTTGGGTAGGGTGCCTGGTGCTTCCGAAGTCATTATTTTTCTGTAATGTTTATGCTCTGTGGTTGTGCGTAGATAGATTCTATGCCCCAGTGCCGGGCGGAAAGGTAGCCTGTAGTTCAGCTGAACGTGTTACAGTTGAAAGTAGACCAGAGTGGGACCAAGTGCTAGATCAAGCAAATAGCTTTTAATTCTCCATAAATTGGTTTTCTACTTTGCTCTGGGGCAGAAGTTTGCAGCCCAGGGTCACATTAGATGTCGCTCATGATCTGGAAGAGAGAGAGGCGTTCCTGGTGAGTATCTGGCAAGAGAGAACTCAGTATTTTAGCCCTGCCTTTCAGTGATTGACTTGGGGACATCGAAGATGGCTTGTCTAGCCTGCCATTGTGGCCCTTATCTGTCCACCAGCCAGAGACACTGAAGATCCGAAGAAGCAAATGACTATTCCAGATTTTCCGAGGATAAAATTAGCATGACATTTATTAAATGTGCCCCCACCCCCGCACACACTTTCTTCTTAATAAATTGCATAATAATGTCATTGGTGTGTTGCTCTGTCACATAAGGGTGAATGAGAAGATGCTCTTTTTGGCAAGGCTCACAGATTTCTTTAATGTGGAATTAACTACTGGTCCTCAATGGGGAAACTAGAACTCTTGGGGCCCAGTTAGAGAGGGGAGAGCCTTCTCTTTTGCCTCTTGCCCGAAGCCAGAGAGGTGCGCGAGGCCAATTGCCAACATGAAACAGTACTTTCATGTACAGAGAAGGCAATCACAAAAGACTTCATTCAATCTGATATTTGTAGTTCAAATTCTAGAATTGTTGGCCATCTCCGTCAGAAGTATTAGCCCAAGCTCGAAACGCACAGAGAACTATGTCTGAATACTTACCAGCTACTCTCACCTTGGACAGTATGTTTAACCTTTTCACCATTGTTGGTGTGTCTACGAAATGACTGTCGATGATACTTCCCTCTGAAGCGTAAGGTAAGGACCAAATGAAAACTGGGACATAAAGCATGCGGCCAAGACACGCAACATGAGACACATACTTACTAACAAAAAATGCTAATAATGTAGTCAGCACCTGATGGAATTGTTTACGATGACATTAAAATAGCAGGTTCATATTCATATTCATTATTAGTAAAAATCTTGACTCATAGGACCTCACTCATCTTTGGCTAGCATTTCATACTAAAAAGACAATAAATGAAATTTTGGAATGCCTGAATATTAATAAGTTAAAGTGGAAAAGCTAACCGGGATGGATTAAAAAAAAACAAAGAAACTCTGAAGCATTGATGAGCTGAACAGAAAATACAGCAGCCTAGAAATGAGTGGATTTTGACAAGATCATTGAATTAAGTACACAAGCCAGTCATGGCGAACAATTTATTTTATGCCCAAATGTGTATGTTTAAACAATGATTCTAAATTTTAAAAAGCAGTTTTATAAAGGAGAAAACAAAGCCTTTTTAAAAATTAACAGTATTTAATGGGAGGTTAATCCATTAAAAACCTATCCAATGAAAGTGGTCTGGTCTCAGTGAGTGATTTAAGGCATCATGGACACACAGTGGATGTTTTGAAGTGGGCCACCATGAAGACAGAATGTATTTCCCTAGAATGTATAGATACGGTGGTTGCTAACATATTTTGTAAATCGTCTATTGCCACACTCCGTGAATGTACGATTGTCTTAGTTTGGCAAATGGAACCTACAAAGATAGAGAGACTCTCATGTCAAATTTAGAAAAAAGGGAGAAACAGACCCATGAGTGAGGAATCAGTGTAGGTTTTGTGTAAAAGGAAGGAAAAACGGTAAAAGAATTTTGAGTGAAATCCCATTAGACCAAAAAGTCTTCATTTTACTTTCATCATGAGACTATGGGGGTATTTCCTTGTATTTTTTTAAGGGGGTGAAAATGTCTTGAAGAAATTCCCAGGGCTTGTGTCTAGACGACACTTAATTTTAAAGTGATGTTTCAGGTCCCTCCTAATAAGAAACTTGTAAATATGGGCGATTAAAAGAAAAAGGTTCATGTGTTAAATTGAAACCTAGTGATTGATGCGTGGCTGGGACAGTTTGAGTATAATTAGGGTTGACTTGGGGAATCCCTTCCAGAACGGCATCACATGAACCAAGATCTGCGACTACCATCATGTGCTTTGTAATTTGGTGTTTCCCTCTTGCTATGCTTTTTAAGGTTGATTGGAATTATTAATATAACTACTTCCTAATCTCCTTCTGGAGGGAGGTACCTGTATTAGAACCTTTCCACATGTAAATGTCAAAACCCACCACAGACTGGTTAATGATGGGTTGTGGGGTTGTCTATGGACTTGAAAGTTCCACGGTTAGCCTGGCCTCACACACAGCTGGGACCAGCACTCATATAATGTCACCAGGACTCGGTCTCGCTCCCTTTGTTTTCTGTTCTGCTTTCTTTTTATGTTGGTTTTATTCTCTGTCAGATTCCCCATTTGCTGAGGCAAGATGGCTTCTGAGGGCCCCAGATTCATACATGTACAGTTGAGCAAACCTTGCAGAAAAAAAGAATAGATCTCTTGCTCAGTAACTCTAAGAGAAGTCTATGAATTGACTGAACGGCTTGAGCAAGTCTACACTTGGTCCAGTCACTGTGGACAAGGGGATGGGAATAGGCTAACAGGTTGGGACCGAGCCATGTGCTTGCTCACATATTCCCCCTGGATAAAGTTGGCTCCATTAAAATCACATAGACCCAGAATAAACAAGGTACAGATTGTTGTACCTCAGTTTTCTTTTTAGAAGATAGAGAAATGGGTGCCACATCGACATTTTACCCCTCGTTATCTTAAAGAGGGTAAGGCCCGCCATATTGTTTGTGTTCAGCTGGTCAACAAGTGTAATGGAAAAAGTCACTTTTCTGAGAGTTGGACCACTTGGCATTCAATTCAAACTCTGTGTCTTACCACTTGTAAAGGTTGGGAGAAGAGTGTAATAAATTTCCTAGGACCTAGTGTTCCTCACTAGAACCAGAGACAGCTGACCTAAAATGTTTCTGCAAGTCCCTTGTGGCTGGAAAGTCTATACTTCGCATTTATGATTCATCTTTGTAGTGATTTTCATACTATACCCATTTTATAGACTGCTATGTTCTAGACATTGAGCACTGTCTGATAGAGTTTTCTACAGTGGTGGAAATGTTTTACGTCTGCATGTCCAACATAGTAGTTATTGGCCACATTGGCTTTTGGGCAGTTCAGATGTGGCCAGTATGATTAATGAATCATACTGAATGTTTAATTTGATTTTATTGTAATTAATTTAAACTTACACAGCTATATGTGACTAGGGTCTACCCACTTGGACAGCTCAGCTCTAGATTAATGGCAAAACAGAGTTACATGGATTTCAGACAGATGATAGCAGAAGAGAAGCTAAGTCTCAACATCCTGTGCCCTTTGTGAGTAACAATTAATGTAGTTTTCATTCACAATTTGCAGTTAAAATAAAGAGGGCTGCTCATTCCAACAAATAGAGAAAGACCATGGTCTTCTTATGTGTCCCCCTACCCAAAAAAAACAAAAACAAAAAACCCCAAATCGTGAAGTGTTGGAGGTTGATTCTTTTCATTTTTGTGGCTCCTCACGTCTCCGCGCTGCCAGGCGGTGTGAAGCAATGGAAAGAATGCTTAGTTAGGAGTCAGAAATTTTGGGTTCTAGGGTTGGTTGTGCCAGTAACTGCTTAGATGTCTGACCTTTGGTGAAGTCATTTTTCCTTCTTGGGTATGAGTTTTCTCATCTGGAAAATGAGGGGGTGGGATTAAAATGATCTCTCAATCTATTCCAGAGAAAAGTTTCTGTGATTCTGACTTTCTTCCTTCGTTCTCATGGCCAGGATGGTGGCCGAGAAGTCTCCGTGGGCCATCCCTGTCAGTCTAGTAGATCTCAAGAAACCGGGAGCTAACTTGGACCATTTCGGCATACGAATTGTGGGGTGTTGTAACACTTCTCAGATTCCCATTGGATCTGACAGAACCCTGAGAAAATTCCATCTTTGCTTCAGTTTTGTGGACTGGTCTCATTGAAGATAAATTGAGAAGAAAATAAATAGCGGGTAGCATTAAGCAGTGCATCCTTCATTTAAAATTTAGCGTAACCTGAGGTGGCCTGGTTGTGCTATTTCCTGACTTGAAAATGCTTCCGAGAGGGTGTTGGCCAAAGTGAAGAATATTGAGTGGAGGACAAAGAGACAGGTTGTTACCCCAAGCGAGCTCGAGAAAGTGGTTCATTGTGTAAAATAATAACGACTGCTGTGTGGGAAGCCTCCAAATGGAAATTCAGAGATACTAAGACTTGCTTTGGTACTGGGGAACGTAGAGTTAAAGAAGGATGTTTGGAGTGACTTCATCTGGGGAAGGTTGGATTTTGAAGGAGGAGATGAATCACAAATGAAGAGAAAGAGGAAGGAAAGAACATTGGCCAGATTTGCAAGAGCAGGTAGGAGGATTTGAAGTGTTCCAAAGGACAGTGTGGTAGGATGTGTCAAACCAGTACACGGGGAGAGAGGCATCAGCTGGGGCTGAATAGAAATCAGATGTTTATTCGGTGATTGAATTTTGACATGTGGTAGTAACACGTGCTAATTGTGTTGTTATCGTGTGATAAGGCAGCGGCGTTAAAACGCGTCCCGCTGTGGCCCTGCTCCTGGGTTCCCGCTGTCAACACCCACCCCTGTGCCCTGTCCCCACAGGATCATTCAGACACAGTTGCGTCTTGTAGCTTTATTTTTATTTTGTAACCGGCTATCTTTATGTATGGGAACAGTCATCTCCAGAGATTCATTTTCATTTCAGAAAACTTCTAAAGGTGTTAATTGCGTTTTTCGAAACTCTTATGTAATTATTTAAAATTATTCTACCGGCACCATAAATCAGAACTTTTCCCATTATATCGCCAAGGAACATTTATGACCTGTTTAGACGGTTTTGATTTATAGGTTTAGGAAACAAGAATATAGAAACCATTGCCGGGTTTTAATTTGGAAATTTCTTCAGCCACGTCTGTTTCTACGGAAAGGAGAACCAGAAAGCTGGTAGGAGAGGTGCTTGGGGAAGCGTAGGCCCCTCTAGGAAGCTGAAGAGGAAGAGGTGCAAGACCCAGCTTGGGGTCCTGCTTCGAAGTGGGTGATTAGTGTGTCTTTCACATGTGTAGTTTCTGTCGGCATTATGTTTTTTAATGTTTATTTATTTATTTTGAAAGAGAAGGCATGCACGTGCGTGAGTGGGTAGGGGCAGAAAGAGAAAGAGAGAGAGAATTCCAAGCAGACTCCAGTCTGGCAGTCCAGAAGCACAAAACCCGACATGGAGCTCGATCTCACGAACCATGAGATCGTGACGGGAGCTGACATCAAGAGTCAGAACTCTAACAGTCGGAGCCACCCAGGTGGCCTCTGTTGCCATTAGTTTTAAGTGCCGGTTCCATGTGATGTGGCACCCAATTCTGAATGTGTTCGTTATTTAAGGTTCCAGGCCTCCGTTTCCTCATCTGTAAAATATAGACTAATAATAGGATCTCTTCAACTGGATTGTGGTAAAGATTAAGCAAGTTCACTCATCTGTGCATCAGCAACATTTGCTTATGAGGTACCTCCTGAGATCCAGTCTCTGTCAGGTGCCACATGAGGCTGGCGGGAGGAACCTGGCCTCTCTGAGTGTGTTCACTTTGGAACAGGTGGTAGACGTGAGTACCCCTCCCCCAACACGGAACAGGTGTCCGTATTCATCAGATGAGGACACTGGCACTCTGCCTCGGAATTGTGAAACGCTGGAATGCACACATTCAGCGAACTGATGACAGTACATCTCAGATGATGTGATTCGAGGCATTCGGGGGGACAGAAATCGTGTGTGCCCAGGGTGAGGAAGAGTTAATATTTGACAATGAAGAATCGTGATTTTAAAAAGGGAAGAAAAAAAAAAAAAGGTCTCCGCAGGCTGAAATTCTGGATCAGAATCAAAAAGATCTGTAATGGGAATGAACGCCAAGCCGAGACCACTGTGTAAGTGTGGAGTAAGAGCTCCAATTTAACAGGAGTTCGAGACAGTTAGGGAATGACTGTAAAATCAGCAGGAGCCGGTCGTGACCTGGTGGGGGCCGGGGACCCTAAGAACTCTAAGTTGCATTAATACAGTAATGAGGAATTGAGTCTCCGTCCTCCTCTGGACTCACCGGATGGCACCTGACCCTCCGTGCTCGTTTCTGGATGCTAATTCTGAAGGGGGTGCGGCAGACCAGCGTGGCGGAACTTGTCTCTCATGTGTCAGATGCTGGCGATGTGTTTGAAACAAAACCAGAACCTGTTTAGCTTCAGAGGGAAGGGGCGACACCAAGACTGGGCTAAAGAGCATCAGCTGTTGGGATTACCTTGGTCCTCAGGTCTGCACCTCCCACAGTCCAGGCGACAGGAGAGAAGTGGTCCTAGGTCTTCTGCTTCGTAAGAAAAAGCTTAAAGTTGCCTCTATTTATGACTGGTCAGTGGTTTGTCTCAAGTGCGGGCTGTGGCCTCTGTAGATCTCCCACAATCTTTGTCTTTCTTCATTGTGTCAGGCAGGAGGCATTAGAGGCAGAGTAAAATGGAGTGGGGACGCCTTGAGCAATGAAAATCTAGTTTCAGGATGTTCTCGTGTTGACAGCAGTTCTGGAAATTGCTTTCTCCACCCTTCCAGCCTTCATTCGGGATTCTTTTCATTTGACCAAATAGCAAGACAAATGGAAGATAGATGATTTTTTTTTTAAATTTTTAAACTCTATTTGAGATAGAGTGAGAGTGGGGGACAGGAAAGGAGGGGGGAGAGAGAGAGAGAGAGAGAGAGAGAGAGATAATCCTAAGCTGGCTCCATGCTCAGTGTGGAGCCCATTGTGGGGCTCGATCCCACAACCCTGGGTTCATGACCTGCGCTGAAATCAAGAGTTGAACACTCAATCAGCTGAGCCACCCAAGCTGCCCCAGAAGATAAACCATTTTTTTTTAAATCTGGGTATCTGTCTACCTTTAGTAGGTACAGCTGTGTGAATGAAATCTGAAGTGATTTGCGCAATCCTTGAATCATACTTCGTATGTAGTTTTTTTTTAAAACTTTCGGAGAATCTGATTGATCATCGATCACTGTATGTGGAGTGCATTTTTTTGCACGTGAGGTCACTAAGTCATAAAATTATCAGTAAGATCTTAGTTCCTCACTTGGCAATAGAAATGCTTCCTTTTGTTGAGTGTGCATGTTACATATAGAGGTGTATTAAAAGAAAAACAGAGACCTTCTACAAACTGTAAGAGTTCATTTGAACAAAAATCAACTTGAATTGGGCAGCACCCCAGATATGTAGCCAATAGAAAGGAGCTTCAAGGAACCATCCAAAAGGAAAGGTTTTACAGGCAGAGGGAAGTGGGAACAAAGATTGGTTATTGGCTATTGCAGGGTCCTTCCTGTAAGGGATGGCAGGACTCTCTTAAACAGATGACCTAACTAGTGCTAATCAGGAGACTCCTGGATGGACTGGTTTAAGACTCCATTTCTGGGAAAGCTGAAATTGTAATTAAGTCTGTGTNGATCAAAATGTAAGGCATTGGTGATACTCCCAGCTACTGCCCTAGACTTCTTCCAGTTTTTTTTTAATTTTTGTATGTTTCTTTTTCTTTTTTTTCCCCTTGTCCCCCCACACCCCAGAATCTCTGTGTGGCATTCACAGGTCATGATGCCTTTTTGCTGAGTCTCTTTGTAGTATTCACAGATCATGGTGTTAGGTTCCCATTCTCTAAGTTGGCCATTCTCTTCACTCCTTGTCTGATGTTCTAGTCGTAGGGAGATCATTTGCTTGGTAGTCAGTGGCTGTGCACATGCACGTAAAGGTTTTGAGAGAATACAACATACCAGGGAGACTACTCTGATCATTATCAGCAGGAAAATGTCTAGAATGTACTTTGGAGCCCATGGCCTCCATGACCTAAGCCAGTCAGAATCAAGTAAGTGAAATAAAGACCCTGTTGAAGGAGTCACTTTGTTAAGCCAGCTGGCTTGTTCAGCGATCTTACGTAGCCGAGTCTCAGCCTCCCCGCAAGTGTTAACCCAAGTGCAGCAAGTGGCGTTGGCCACAGCACAAATATCTCCTTGCTTGATTGAAAGATAATCAGTGGCTCTCCTACTATCAAGAACAGCTTGGCCAGAGATTTTTGTTGGGTAGGTATTGTGTTAGCAGTAGTTTCAGGGATGGTTGTCAGAGATAAGGAGCATGTGGTAACCAAAAGAAAGGAAAAAAAAAGTAGCAAAGAGACAAAAGTAAAGAACCTTTTGTATTGGAGGTAAAGATCTTGATCGCTGACCATGAAAAAGCTGTCCACCTCAAGATGCCAACCTGCTTCTGAGAAGGAACTTTCTGAGTCAGCACGTTTATGTTTCCAGCTGGTGTGCCATTCTCGGAGTCTGGAAGAGGTCTTTTAATTGGGAGGTGAGGACCCAAGTTTCAAGCCCTTGAAGTTGGACTGGGTAATGAGACACCCCTGATACAGTCCCTCCCAAGAAGAGTCAAGTGCAGTCTTTGTTCTTCATGATTCCAAATCATGACGATGAGAGAAAATTGGAAATACTAGTTTAGAGGGTTGTGGCCAGATATTTGAAGAAACCAGAATTCAGTATCCAATCTGGGTCGATAGGTATATATAGTAAAAGTTCAAAGACAAGGAACAAGGCTAGAATCTAATATCCACAAGGTTGTGTTGTGATTTTTCTAGTGAAACTTAATTTTTTTTCTCTCCAGTCGCCCTCATTTCTATCCAAGATTATCACAGTAAAACTAATTTGTTTAAAAAATAAGTCTCGTCTAGGGGCGCTTGGGTGGCTCAGTCAGTTAAGCGTCTGACTTTAGTTCAGGTCATGATCTCATGGTTCACGGGTTTGAGGCCCACTTCGGGCTTCGTGCTGACAGCTCGGAGCCTGGAACCTGCTTCAGATTCTGTGTCTCCCTCTCTTTCTGCCCCTCCCCAACTCACTCTCTGTCTCTCTTTCTCAAAAAGAAATAAATATTTTTTAAAAATCAGAAATTAAGTCTAGTCCCATTAAACTTGGCCTGATTAGTTAAACAGTATAGGGAGAGTAGTGATTGACCATGTAGGCTTTTTTAAAATCTGCTTTGCTGGAATTTTTCGTAAGGAATCTTAGATTGGATTTTATAAGCCTCGCCAGGATAAGAATCCAAGCCAAGGACTCACCATCAGACTTTACGTAGAACACGTACAGATGTGGGTAAATTCCTGTCTTCCTGAAGTCTTCAGGCTCTCCTGCAGTTCTTGGATCTGCTGTGAAGTGATCTTCCTTAACAAACCTGGTGAAATGGCCAGGAACCCTGTGAGGAAAGCACCAGGCCAGTCTTCCCAGGGCCTCGATTGGCCGTATAAAGTCCACCTTACTTCCTTAAAGCCATCTCGTCATATTTGATTCTATCAGCATTCTCAAATCTGACATTCCAGTCAAAACCTATGGTAATATAACCAGTGTTTCCAGTTGTTTCCAAGGAGCACATGCTGTTACTGAACTTATGGACGTAACTCTACTGCCATGAAAAGAAGAATACTCAGTAAGTTTCCAAATTACAAAGGGACCAAGTAGGGAGAAAAGTTAAATATTTAAATTCTGTTTACAAAGGTATGCTTCACAAAATCACTGTAAGTCACAGATGGCTTCAGAGAAGAAGATTTCCTTAAATCTGAGGAAAACACCCTTCAGGAACTAGCAATCTTTTAAAGAAAAAGTCATAGATATACATACATGTATATGTGTGCGTGTGTGTGTGTGTATATATATATATATACACACATATGTGTCTGTATGTCATCTCTACATATATATGTGTATGTGTGCATATGTATATGTATATATATAAATAAAATCATTCTGTTACTTTATTCAATCCTGTATTACTAATTCTTGTTCTGTCTGCATCCAACTTCTCATTAGTTCTGGAAATTCTTACCCAGTTCAGTCTTATGATCTTCAAGTTATCTGAAACTTCTATTCAAGAATACTTTTCACAGTGTTTTCTATGAATCTGACGATGAAGGATTTTTGTAAAAGCATTAGAGTAAAATAATAACTGTCTGTAAATGACCAAAAGACTTAAGAATTCCCCTGGTTTTTAAAGATCTGCTTAGAATTCATTATAATAGAATTGACAAATTCGGTTATTTCTGTGACACAACACATTTTAAGATAACTGCAGTTACAACTGATAACATTTTATAGGACATATCAGATTTCTAGGAATTTCACACAATTTCTAGAACACTGACATTAATAACATGCATGCATATAAATACAAGCTAAGGACATTTAACATCACTTCTTTTTTGATAATGCGCCCCATGTAATTTGATATATTAAATAAATCTAATTAATGTCTAATTAACAGATCATTACTAAATAATACTTATCTGTTTTAAAAAATGACATTAGAAGGGGTTAACATAAATATAGAAGGTCATATACTTGTGAGCAAAACTTAGCTTTTTTTTAATATTGAGAAGAGTCGGTTTCCCTAAGTAATCGGAGACGTGATGAAGCCAATATAAAGCATAGTAAGTTGTTTTGTAAGAAACAAATTCGTTACTTTCCAGGTAGAAAAAAAACCTTTCTCAATCTCTCATCGAAAGCAGATCAAGAAAACTGTACTTTTAGCAGATAAAAGAAAATTAAATTTTGGTTTTACATAGGTACACGATTGGTATTATAGTGTGTTTTTAAAACCTTTATTATTTCTAGTTTTAATTACATATATTAATTAGAATTCCTTTTTTATAAATTTTATTTGAGAGAGCACCAGCAAATAGGGAAGGAGCAGAGAGAGAGAGAGAGAGGGAGAATCCCAAGTGGGCTCCACACTGTCAGCACAGAGTCTAACACGAGGCTGCAGCTCATGAACTATGAGACCATGACCTGAGCCGAAACCAAAAGTCATACGCTTAATTGACTGAGCCACCCAGGCGCCCCTTAATTAGACTTCATAACATGTAGAGTTCTTAATTCCCAGCAAAAACTAACTCAGAGCTGTGGATTGACAAATGTATAAATATTTCATAATTTTGAGCAGTATATTCTTCCTAATACTGAACTTTCTAGTACGGCAGCAAGCATGTTTACAAACAGACCCAACTATCTTTAGTTTCTCTGTAAAAGGAACCAAAAGATATACACCAGTGTTCAGTGATTAATGGTTCACTCTTTTATCTTATTTGAAAATGATCTAAGTAGTCAATGAGTATCCATTATTTAACTCATCTCAGTATAATTGTAAAGTTTCAAGGTACCAAGAAGATTTTGGTTTTTAAGCATACATACCGTAAAGCATAATTATTGTTGAAAAGTCCCTACTTACATGTATATTTAATTCACTTGCTCTTAATGATTATGTTTAGATTAATCATGAAAACTTCATGAGACATTATACAGCTAACCATCATCTTCAGTTCTCATTCTCACTGACAGATTATCTGAGAGATAGCATGAGATTATTTGAATTGTAGTGAACCTAGGGAGAATACAAGTATTATATTTAATGCCGTCTGTTTTAATTATACCAACCAGCAAAGTTACACTAGCTTTTTTCCTTTTTTTTTTTTTTTTGGTCTGAGGATCATCCTAGATCACATGAACTTGAAAAACAGGTTAGTTTCCATCCTTCTTAGAGTATATTTGGTTTATGTAAACACTACTGTGTCTTTAAACCAGTAAAATAGAGCTCTTTACGTATTAATTTGGCATTATGATCTGGAGATCGAAAAAATATCACACATTTATAACATACATACATAGACATACAAAAACATACAGACACACTCAGAGATCTTATAGTGTGCGTGTGAGCTCAGGGGAGCCCTAAATCAGCCTCTGAATATCAGCTTCCGGTTTAGCCAAATTCTAACCATACAGTTACTTAAACAAAACAGAAAAGCCCTCAGACACCTTGTGAGGTTTCAGCTGGGACAGACTAAATTCCAGGCTATGCTAACAATGCAGAAGATAATACCCTCTCCAGATCCAGAGTCACTCCCAAAGGTAGCCGAAAGAAAGACTTAAACAATCCCTCTGAGAGCCGGCAACAAGCCGCTAGGACCCCCAACTGCAGATGGAGTGTAGCCCACATTTCTGTCTAGCCAAGTACCGGGGGCCCCCCCACTCTGATGACTGCCAAGTCAAGTTCTTGGGACACAAAACAAGATGAACGAGAAGGCTGTAGCTGACCCAGGGAGAGAAAGGATCATAACCAGTGGGTACTTAAAAGCAAATTCACGAATCACAGTTCAAGGACCTAATTCTTGCATATGTTTTTTGCTTGCCAGTATGAATTTTGAAAGGAAGGAAGGGAAAATGTAAGATTTTCCCTTCCTTTCTCAACCAGGCACCACAGAGATGGGGGAGCCGACTGTGTTAAGAATTGCCCCCCTTTGTCGGCTTCTGCTGGTTTTTCCCAGGATCCCACGTGCAGGCTCTGGAGTGAGTGGGGTGTTTCAGTAGGTCTCACCCAAGTCACCAGAAACTGTAGAGTAGGAGGAGTGACTTTACTTTTACTTTTATGTATTTATTTTGAGAGAGGGAGGGGATAAGGATAGGGAGAGAAACGGAGAGAGAATTCCAAGCAGGCTCTGTGCTAATAGGGTAGAGCCCGACACAGGGCTCGAGCCCACCAACCTCAAGATCATGACCTGAGCCAAAATCAAGAGTCGGATGCTTAACCAGCTGAGCCACCTGGAAGCCCCTCCCTTTACTTTTTACAGTGAGTATTTGACTACGATGCCTTTTTCTCCAGGACACCTTCCTAAGTGGATAAGGTTAAAATTCTCCACTGTGGCCACTGTAATTCAGGATTATCTTTGGTATGGTTAATTTGCTTGTTCAGCCATAACACGAAATTTTATTCACCTGAGACCTCATACTGGCCCTAGTCCAGCTCAAGTCACACCCAGTCTGACCTCAGACCCAGTCTGTTTCCAAGTGGGACCCAGTCCGGCCCCAGAACCAGTTCAGTTTCTAAGTCAGACCCAGTCTGACTCTGGCGAATTTCTGGACCTAGTCCAGAAAAACAAATATATTCTGAAGGTTTATGATGTAAAAACTGCAGAGCGAGGGTCCGAGGCCAGTTTACCCACCTCCTTCAGAGGCAGCAAGGAGGCAGCGAGGCAGTAGAACTCAACAGGTGCCTATGTCTGCTTGCTCCTTGCTCCTGGGAGCCATGGGTGGGGATGGGGGTGGGGGTAGCTCCTTCAGATCCCTCTTCTGAAAACAGAACTGTTAAAAGGTAAACTGAGGCCTATTAAAAATTTTAAGAGTTTGACCAAAAATCAGTTTGAATTGGGTAGCCTCCAACCCAATAGAAAGATCTGAGGAGCAGCACAAAATGACTTTATAGTCAAAAGGGACCAGGAACAAGGAACTTGGAGGAGGCAAAAAGCAAGTTGGTTATTGCCAAGTTTCTTTCCTTTGGGAATGGCGAGGTTCTGTCAGGCAGATTACCTAACAAGTGCTGATCAGCTGATTTCTAATGGACTGGCCGAAGATTCCATTTCTGAGCGAGAGCTGAAATTCTAGTTAACTCTCAGTATGATGATAGAGCTTAGCATAAGCAATTCCGTTTTGGGTGTGGTGTCTTGTGTTTTTTAACAGATGCTATTTAACATGAACCTAGTACTCTTTCCCTAGCACTGTGCTATGTACCACAAGTAGAGAAAGAAGAAAGAGTTCAGAATTTGTCTCTTGGAGCTTATGGCTTAGAGATAATACAGTGCATGAAACATAAATGAAATGCCAAAGAAGGGAAGAAGGAAGGAACAAAAGAATGAGAAAGACCAAAGAAACCATCAACTCTTGTTCATTTGTTTATTTATTTGTTTACAAGATAATAAGATTCTTGCGAAGGAGTTCTTGTGCATAGGGCACTTTTTGGGACATTTGATGAGCTAATTTAGCATTTGATAGAATGGCAGAAATTATGGGTAGGTCATAAATGCTGCAGGACATCAGAAAAGTGGTACCAGCCCAAACTGAGTTCCCATAACGGTGACATTGGCCGAGTTAGTGGAGTAGTCTGTTCTGCTCTCTTACGTGTGTGTGTGTGTGTATGTGTGTTTCTGTTGCGGACAATTTGCCTGATAGAGGAGCGGCTTTTGTTAGGACTTGACTCCTTTCTCCTCTGACATAGTTTCATGGAAGTAGACAGGAACTCAGTTATCCTTCCTGCCCCCTCTTGGCCGAGAAGGAACAAGTGAATAGAAATTAACATGAGCCCCCTTGGGTCCGGCACAGCTGGGCTGCCTTCAGAAGAAGCCAACTCATACCAGACCTCATGGTCCAGTGATTGGAGCCTTGCTGCGAAGAGGGAGTGATGAGTGAAAGCCCAGCAGAGGTCTCGACCGACTGGTGTTTTTAAGAGTTCTGTTCCCTCTCCTCGGGGATTGGCCTAAGTCCTTAATGCTTACTCCATTTGTCCCTGTATGGATGTGAATTCTCTTCATGCTTTGGTTGTACCTAACTGCATAATTGCATAATAAGATATCCATATCAGACACGGTGTTATTTAAATACTTTCATGACCAAAATATCTAATCCTTGAGTCCGTTATGCGAGTGGCTCCTAAGCCCTGGTTGTATGGCGGCCTCACCGTCTAGAGAAGTACGGAGGCACCTCAGACATCCACTCAATCAAAACCTTGGGGTCACAGACTTCAGAATCCAGATTGAGAGCATGCAGGATAGGAATAAAGAACCTCACTCTGCACGCTTGACGGGGGTGTGTGCGTCTGACCCAGTCGAGTGAGGGCACGGCTAAGAGAGATCGTGTTAAATATTGGACATGATATAGACGCAGAACAGAGGCCGAATGGGAGAGGAAGAGTTGAATCAAATTTTTGAGCTAGGAAGAACAGTAAAATTGGGGGATAGAAGGCAAACCCAGGTCTCAAAGGAAAGGAGATACAGCATAAATTAGCACTGTCCCAGCCCTTGTACGTCCTTCGCATTCCCTGGTGGGATGGCTCATGCTCTGTCCCATGTGAATGTTGGCACACACTGTTCCCAGCGGCTGAAATGGCCTTCTCCACACCACCCACCTCACTACCTGGGACAGAGCGTAATCTTTAAACAGTCAGCCCAGTCCTTGCCTTCATGTAAAAGACTCCTTACCCCCTTATGCCCAGGAAGGAGCTCCTCTTTTCTTCTCTCTGCCCACAAGTCTCTCTTTTTTTCCATTTCAGCAAATGATGAAATGATGGCTGGTAACTATGCCTTGCGCCCTGGGAGCCCAGCAGGCCTCCATTCCTTGCTTTGGGTAGTGCAGATGTTGGAAACTTGGAAAAGAATCCTAAAATCAGTTGATTGGGTCATAATAATTTTGTGCAAGCTGAGTAATCTCTGGAACATGGAATGCAAAAGCTTTCCTTCCCAGAGACAGTAGCAGCAAAATATTATAAAATCATCAGGTGAGGGTTCCATAAATTCATTCCCATGTTCTCAGCACTCAGGGCAGACCCCTAGATTATTCCAGTGGGTCTTTAAGAACTCACTTCACGAAACACCAACCTCCGTCACACATCCAAGTGACGAACTGGCTGGCGGAGGTGCCAGAGCCGACAACCCGGAGATTGAAGCGGGACTGCCATTTTGCTGCCTATGGAAGATCCTTGGTCTAGGACCTTGTTACCCTGGATTAAAAAACAGGGCAACCAAATGCCTTCTTCCATTGTTAAGATTAGTTGTATCCAAGAGTTGCTGCTTAAAGTTTGGATTAGAATCGATGCCGCCTACATCACAGAAGAATAAGCCTCAGATCATCAAGAAATCTTTTGTCTTTGAGTATTTCATCATAGTACAAGGAAAACTCAAGGACAAGTGGTGTAGACTTGTGGTGTCCACAACAATGCTAGTGACACTGGGAAGCGGGTAAGTGCTTACAGTACGCCAGGCACTCACCCGTTTTGTGTCATTTAGTCCTTGTTACAACCCTCTGGTTAATGAACTAGGATGGGTTTTTTGTGTTTGTTTTGCTTTGCTTTGCTTTCCTTTGTTTTGTTATGGATGAGGAAACTGAGGCAAATGGAAATTTGCCAAATTTACCAAATGTATAGTCAGGAAATGGTGTGGCCAGAGTCAGATCCCATGCAGACTCTCTCCAGAGCCACCATACTGAACTGTCTAGGTGCCTTTTATAATCAGAATTTATAATCAGAAACAGAATAAGCCCCCATTACCAGCATGATTCGTCTTGACATCTGAGACCCCAGGAGAGCTCAGGCATCACCCAGGCCAGGGCTGCTGGGCCGCTGCCTGGTGCCGAGGAGTGTGTTTGAAGGAGATGAGGGCTCTTCACTCAGGGAGAAGGAACACAGAGCATGAGCCACTCTGGGCTCATGTATGAAGCCAAGGAGGCTGTCAGGATTTTACCTTTATTATTTCAGGTTCCTTCGTGCTGACCAGTCAGTGACCCTCGGTCACGTTCGTTTTCCAAGAGAGTAAAAGTGAAGCAGCCTCTTTGTTCTTACAGGCTTAGTTCAGCCCCCAGCCCCGTCGCCAGCTGGGAAGATGGGACAGAAGCCAGGCTTGGGAGCCATTCAACTCCCACCTCTGCCCTTACTAGCTGTGAGATACTGGTTAAGTAATTTCAACACTCAGAGCCTCAGCTTCTTTATTTGTTAAGTGGGCACAGTATACTTCCTTCACAGAGTATGACCTCCAGAGGATCAGAATTAGGTCTTTTTGAGTTCTTTGCCAAACACTGTTTCCCCTTCTCTGTTCCCTGATTTACCATAGACGTGGTAGTGTCCAAAAGTCCTGAACTCTAAATTCCAATTTACATTTTTATTTTTTTAATTTTATTTATTTTTATTTTTTTTTATAGTTTATTTATTTTTGAAACAGAGAGAGACAGAGCATGAGTGGGGGACGGACAGAGGGAGAGGGAGACACAGGATCTAAAAACAGGCTCCAGGCTCTGAGCTGTCAGCACAGAACCCAATGCGGGGCTTGAACCCACAAACTGTGAGATCATGACTGGAGCCGAAGTCGGTCGCTTAACTGACTGAGCCACCCAGGCGCCCCTCCAATTTACATTTTTAAACTAGTTTTTATGTGACCTTAATTGTAAGCCATAAAATACCTAGAGCTGAGTCTTCTGCTAGTATAAAATGTGTACCAGGTATATAAGAAGCAGTCAATAATGATAGTTGTTACTGTTATTGTTGAAGAAACCATGGGGAATAGCTCATACAATTTTCTCTTTGTGTACGTGAAGTGTTTAGGCTCAGACAGGTGAAGCGACATGCCCACAATTGCACTATTAATTGATGACAAAGTCGTTAATAGAATCCTATGTCACATCCCAAAGCTCCTACATCATCTCAGGGTTAAACAGACTGCTTGAGGGCATTTAGGACTAGAAAACTTCTGCCTACTTCTTATGGGCTTGTTGGGTGAGTCTCAATACTTGGAACCAGTTAGAAACTTCATGAGCCTCCAACGAATGCGGAGGGGAGACAGACAATGACATACCTTGATGCATGCTTCCGATTCTGCTCCTGAGTGTTCACCCCCACCCTCTCTTCCCAGCCTCCCCCTGCCCCCAAGAAGTAGCCTCATAACTTCTCCCCAGAACAGAAGACAAACTTTTGGGTTTTTATCGGGTCTCTCTGAAAGGGTGTGTGTGTGTGTGTGTGTGTGTGTGTGTGANCTGGATTGGGTGTTCTCTTTATAAGAGCATTTACTCGGCATCTAAAGCGCTGTCAAGAGTGCTACTTCCTGAATGCTTTTGACGTTGCAACTGCTAAGCTTCATTTTCCCGTCTTGGAGATATATTTTCGAAATGGTATGCAGGGATTTGTACGGCCTCCTGCTTCCCATTGACACTGACGGGAGCTGCACCGTTAACCCCCTGCACACCGCCNAGTCTCAAAGTTGACCGTTTTCTTACTTAAACAAAGGATGGGCAAGAGCTCTTCTTTGGCTTTTTTTTTCCCTCCCCCCACTCTCCTTTATGTGGATCTTAGGAATGCCAGCGGAAAACTTGAGCTGCGAGTCAGCTAAATATACTGTATCATGAAACCTGAGGGACCTCTGAATTGGGAGCAGTGGCCCTTTACTGCTAGGAAGGTGTTTTATTGAAAACGCGCCGACGTGCTCTCCCCGGAGGGTGAGCAGAAGAGAAGGCAAGATGCCCGGCTGTATTGCAGGTTGCCCTCTTAGGCGAGCTGAAGTAGAGAGTTTGGCACTCCTGGGCTGCTATCTGGCGGGCCATAGAAGAGACGAATGTGCATTTTTACATTAAAAGCGCCATATTTCACCAGCGGTGGCCCCCCACCCCCGCTTTGTAAGTGTCTTAATTTATATATTCCAGTTAGCAGTTCGTTACATGTTCCTTTCGCTCTCCAGCTTTTCAAAGTTGCCTCTTGAATAAATTGAGGTAGTCACAATTTCCTAATCCTGCCAGGCTTACCAGCAGAGGGCAGGCGTAAGGAAGGTTTTGATGGGACGGTGTGTCAGCCTAGGGTCACAGGAGGGTGGGAAGCAATGGGAGGGAGACCCGTGGGCTTTGTTCGGAGGGCAAGATGCGACATGCTCCCTCTGCCTCTTTCCAGGCCTGCCCCACAGCCCGGGTCTCCGGAAAAGCTGACTTTACTAAATAGAGGTGGCCAGTTGCCTTTATCAGACACTCGGCGACTTTTCCGTACTTGAACGTTAAAAGGAGTATTCAGATGTCATCGCATACCGCCCCCCCCAAGCCATCTCTTCTTTCCCCTCTGGTGACCCAGTTCTTGTGAGGCTTAAAACTGAGGGTTTGCACAGAGTTGTACCTCTCTGGAAAGGAAACAAGGACTCACACCTGATGGTGGTAGTGATTCTTTTTTCCCCCGAGACCTGAAGCACAAAGCTCTTTGGGAAATACTCTCCTGCCCCCCCAAACATGGACTCTTTGAGAACTTTGCACACTTCAGCGTAATCTGTTCTCACCTTATGGCAGAAGCAGCCCACTGATACCTTTTACATTATATTAAAACAAGGGATTATAGTTTTGTCGTTAAATGAAGGAGAATAATTTCTTACAGCCGGTCAGATGCAGAGTTAGGGCAGGATGTTGCCATTTTTCTTTCATTTTCTTCCACACATGACTTTGTCTACTGGTGATGTTTAAAAATGTCTTTACATTTAAAGTGAGGAGGGATTTTTGGAGGGGGGTGGATAACTTTTTTCCATAGGTTATTTCCCCATTCTATTTAAAGTCACCTGAAAGTTGACATGTCACTGTGTATATATACATTAACCAGGAACATTGGCATCATAAAACGTTGCATTAAATGAAGATGCTCGTGGCAATTTGGAGGGTGTCATAAAACACAAAAAACAAAAACAAAAAAACTTAAGCTTCTCTGGAGCAGTAAGAACTCAGAGCCTTTTCCCTTGGCCAAGCAGGCACAGACGAAAAACAACATAATTAACTTCATTGTCAACATAGAGGTAAGATCGACATAAACCCTATCGATATGGAGCTAACTGCCTCAGCTCCCTGTAGACGGATGATGTATTAATTTATATTTTTAAGTAAAAGCACTTAAATCAAGAAGGAACCGTGGCTCCTTGGAGACAAATGCCCAAATCTCACAGTTGGGCATTGGTGTTGTAATTTAGTACCTGTCACTGGCAGCCGGTTGGCTGTCTTTGGAGACATCCAAAGTCAAGGAGGCCCCCACCCCCACCCCAGGAAAGACTCACTGTCCTGGGAGGGTCATCAAGCCTGTTAGACAGTCAGGGACTACATTTTGTACTCCTGTTGATTCACTGTCTTCTCTCTAGCAAGAGAGTCAGTTGGTAGAATTTCTTTCAGTCGCTTCCTTTCAGAATATATGGTTTGGGTGCTCCCCTAGATTGATTGGAAAAGGGAGAGCAAGTGTTAGCGCACGTGTTGTTTGGACGAAGATGGGCAATTGACTTACAGTCTTGGCCTCTCACGCGGTTGATTTTTCAACCCATCCAATTGTTCATCAATTTTTATTTCACTCACTCTGGCAGATGAACTTTCTGGCAACAGAAATCGCGGTCGTTCCCCGTGAGAACGTGGTATCATGACTGCCTTCATCCGAGCATGTCTCCCACTCTCCTCTCGGTGTTGCTGGAAATACGTGAGCAAGCGCCCATTCACATATCTGTTCTCTGGTTGTTTCCAAGCAGCCCCTGGCCCAGCAGAACCTCAGTAGGAGCTGAGGACCATGTGGGCCGGGCACCATGGTGGCCGTCTCCTTCCCTGCCACACCGTTCATCAGTGTGTACGAATCATGTCCTCACAACATGCCCCTTCTGATTCTTCACTTAATATATCTTCTCTCCATCCTCAGCTCTGAACGGGCAGTGAAACCTTTTCACTTTCCTCTGCGTTCACGGCAAAGGCTGTGCAGAACGAAGTATAAGACGTGATTTTAGTCCCAGGTGTGTTATTTGGTGGTTAGAGTTTGGTGTGGGATCATAGTAATCTATTCTTAAGTACACAGCCAGCTGCACAATGGACTCATTTAGCAACTGACAGGTTTCTTAATATGTGGTGTTTGAACAAGGGCTGTATCTGTTGTGGGTGTTAGGATGTGGGCATCAAAAATATTTTTAAGTACGGTATTTAGCATTTCCTTCAGTCTTCCTGAAACATCAGCCTTTTCTTCCCCCAGGTATTCATTTTCTGTGTTCATGGCCTCCCTTTTTCTCAAACCATTCAGTATCTGCTTCCCCTTGTGACCTGCGCTGCTAGGAACGTTTGATTCCTGGAGGAGAAAAAACAAGCAAACAAACCGTGTTGTCTTTCTGAACCTCAGTTTCCTCCTCTGTAAAATGGGGATTACGTTTCTGTTCAAGTTAGGACAACTAAATGAGACCCCGTAGCTAAGTAACCTTTTCTAAAGCTCCCACACTCCAGACCCTTCTTTTTTTTGGGGGGGGGAGAGGGGGTGCAGAGAGTTGCTTTCTGACCTAGCCTTTCCAAAATGACCTGACACCTTGGCGAATAAAAGACATTAACTGAGCCTTCTAGGTTTTAAGGCTACATGTGGTGCTCCAGCAGTGAGAGGTTTTAGTTCTCACTAAATCCCGCAAACAGTGCAGGTTGACAAGACCACATGGAAGGGCATCCTGAGAGTCCAGAATTAATCAAAATAATCTGGGCATATACAGCCTATCCGGGTTTATCACTGATGCTATGTTTCCTTGCCTAGAAGTAGTGGGTGAGTCACCCTGCCATGTTTAGAGAGAGGGCCGGAAGGGCTCCAGGTGGCCTCTGAGCTAGCTTGCTGTATGACTTGCCTCTCCATACTGTCACCACCCCCGCGCCACTGCCATCCAACCCTTCAGTCCTTTAAAAACCTCCTTCCCAGGGGGCCATCCCAGACCTTTCCTGCTCCCACCCATCTCCCCCTTCTCTGCGGTCCCATTGCAAGCCACGGCTGTGCAATTTAGTGCTTGTGTAAGACCTCATTGCATCACTCTCTAATTATTTTGTGTAAGGCTGTCTCCACAGGCTGGGTTATAAGCGTCTGTAATGTTTGTTGTTTGCTTGTTTGTTTGTTTGTCGTTTTGATGCTCCTGGAGACTTGGCTGATACACGCCGACCTGGAAAGCAGTTAGCCCAACTTGTAAAAGCATGCATGAGTTTTATGGATGCCTCATGAGGAACTGGTCTCTGAAAAAAAATGAACTGCTTATTCCAAGTGCACTCCATTTTGTTCACAGACCTCAAATCTCAAATTAATTTTTAATGCCTTGGGAAAAAACCATGTGTATTTTGAAATGACCATTTCCACTTTCTCACTGTGCATTGGTTGGAGAGAACTTCCTATATTTTTATTTCCTGTCTTTGGGGCCCAGGCAGCCCCTCCCGGAAGAGTGTCTTGTCTCTTTAAGAGTCAGAAGTCTACTGATTCAAGGTACATTCTGGCAGATTTAAGGCCCCTCTCCCCCAAAAAGAACGCCCTTGCTCCTTCATTGAATATTCATGAGAGGGTGGGGTCACATTTTTGTGACCCGAAAAATGCCATTAATAAATTTGTTGCCTGACGCGAAAACACTGTAGGGTGGGGAGCGACCTGCCTTGCGCCCCTTTAACATCTGATCACAAGTTGACGGTCAAGTGAAGCTTTTGTCTCTTGCCACCAGATTAATGGGGGAATTGTCTGCTCCCCTGCTGACCTTACTGAAATTCAGGCATTTGCTTGATTGGAAATATTATCAATATGTTTTCTGGTTTGTACTAACCTGCATTAAACACCTCAAAGAGAAAAATAATTTCAAGTAAAACTCCTGGAATTTCTGGGTTAGGCTTTGTGATCTTTTTGGTTTTCTTTAATTGAGGGGAAATGGGTAATCATTGAGGAGGAAAAGCCACTCCTTTTCCTCGAACATTTTGAGAGAAATAATAAAACTGTTACGAGTTTTGTTGTTCGTGTTTGAAAGTATAGGCCAAGAAGTTTTTTCTCTAAATTTAAAGATGGTGACTAGCTGCCGAAAATGATTGAATTAAACCTGGCACTTAAATCGTGCCAGTTGAGCCAACAAAGTTTTAGCAGATTGGTGACTTTTTTTTTTTAAACACTATACTCAGCTTTAAATAGCATGAAAGAGCAGTGACTATTTCTGATAGAGGTCATCTCCAAGTGCTTATTGAGAGTGGCTTTTGTTGTCGCTGTTGTTGTCTAAATAAGAAAGGAATTTAAAGAATTATTTCATCGCGAACTTGGGGCAGATGCCGTCTTGAGCAGCTGTCGTTCTAGAAGGGAAGCAGCTCGGTTCAGCGACGAGGCACGTTTGGTTGTTATTTATTTCAACCCCCGTGTCGGGTTAGTTTTCCTGTGCGCGCACAANTTGGTCCCTATGATTGATCTTTGCCGTTCTGCGCTCCTGGCCCGGGCTCCGCGGTGCCAGCTTCCTGGGGCCTCGCCGGGGAAGGGCTGAGCGCCCGAGGGGCTCCAAGTTGAGTCTTTTTAAAAAATAATAACCACGATCTCTGTTTACCAACTTGGGTGGGAGTTGCGCTCTGAAAGTGGAGGAGGGGGAGGGAGGGAAGAGGTGGGATGCAGGGAGCTCCGGGCCTGTGAGTCCTGGAGAGAGACGGTTTCCCCCCTTTCTCTCTCGCTCTTTTTTTTTTTTTTAAGATTCATGGGTGGGGTGTAGTTGAGAGTTGGAGGAAGTCCTGCTTGTGTGTTGCTCTCGCGCTCTCGCTCTCTCTTTCGTTCGCGATTCATTTTCTGCTGGTTTGGCCTTCACGCAGCCACTTTGGTAAAGCCCTCGCCATCACTCCATTCGGGGACGTATCTGGGGTGTGATTTATGTCACTTTTCAGAGCGTGTGAAATATACAAGGAGCCTTCCATCGCAGTGTAACCCATGTGGATGTTTCTTTGCTTCTGATAGTTTGTTTCTATATCTGTCTTGGGCTATTTTCAGCTTAGCTGTTTAAATTCGAGGAGTTCACACACAGCGAAGGGGGAAGGGGGTGAAATAAAGCCCCACACCAAAACAGGCGGGCCGACGAAGGAACACTCAGGCAGTTTGGGGAGTCACCGGCGTCTGTTGGTTTACTTAGCCTGTTAATTAAGTAGGGAGCAGGGTTTGGGGGTAGGGCGTGCAGCCGACCGAGGAATTGCCACGGGGTACTCCAGGGTACTCCAGTCTTCTTCCCCTGCTCTGAACGTAACTAACTCAACTGTCAAAACTGCCTGAAAGAGGGTCAGTGGAAAGGAGGACCCCCGCCCCCAACCCAGAGTCGTGATGGGAAAGAGGGCACCTTTAGGAAGTGGGTGGTAAAGTTTCAGAGCAAAGTACATATAGACTCTTCCTCTATGGGATTAACTCCTTCAAGGCCTACCAGTTACAAGGAAAGTATAATAATTTCATATTCTTGTCCACACAGACCAAATGTTCTAATCAAGCCAATTTAAAAATGCAAATCACCTAATTTCCATAGATTCCAACATTGTCAAAGTGACACATTTGGGGGAAAAATTAAGCCTGATAACAGGAAATGTGAATCATACTATCAATGACTAATCTGCTTAAGAAAAAAAAAAATAAGTTACATTTATTTTATCATTAGGAAGCCAGGGTGAAAGAAGCCAATTTTGTTTTTTTTGCTTAATTGAAGTTTTTTATTTTAGAAGTGGCCCGGTATCGCTTTTTTTGTTGTTGTTGTTCGTTTGTTTGTAATAGATTTTCTAAGAGGAATGTGTGTGTGCAGTGAGAGGTGGTTATGTGGTAAAGTGTTCAAGCTAGCATGTCATTGTCAAAGACCTCAAACACGATCACATTGAGATTCTCGTTTAGGATTTGATGTGTTGCTGTTACTGTTGTTGAAAAGAATACAAAGCTTTCTTGAATGTTAAGACTCCTCACTAAGTAAACCAGATGAAGCCAGAACCACGTTCTGAATACCCTTCGCATAAATTGAAAAAAAAAAAAATGTCTACTTGTATTTTATGTGATTCTTTGTAGCTGCCTGACACATTTCAGTGAAAAGTGTGTAAAAATGAAACCAAAATACAGACTGCCTACCCAGAGACAGTGGCTGACTTACTCTAGGATGTGATAGAGTTGAACTGAAAACGGATTGGGCTGACACTTGATAATCAAAGTTGATTTATTGTTCATTAGTACTGCATTAGCCCTTTTCAGGCAAGACAGTTATTTGTGTGGTAGCCTGTCAAGACGGAGACTGCAAGCACCTGTCAGTTCTAAGGCATGAGATAAGCAACTAAATATTAAGATGATGCAAATAAAAATACATTGGCGTTGCTAAAGGGTCATAGGATCATAGTTTTTTCTTCTTTAAAAAAAAAAAAAGGCCCAGTATCGATCCATGAGAAGAAATCTCCTAGAGGTGTAATTTTTTTTTAAACCACAAGGACTACTTCTAGAATGAAAGCAAGGGGCTTTATATTCATTCTCCTGTTTACTCTAAGAACTTTCTTTCCTACTCGTAGATGCAGTTCATCTGATAAAAGCTGATCAGTTAACGAAGTAAGCCTAACCTGTCACTTATTTAATTTGAGTGATTCAAGAAATGTAGGCTTCCCATGTGTGTTGTTTTTAAATAAACATATTTCATTAAATGAAACTTTTCTAATCATGGGCTGATTATATGAACATGTGATATCATAGGTAAGCTATGATAATGTCAGATAATAATGTCAAGTGCATTTTCTGCAACATGTATCACTCCCGGTTTTTTTTTTCCTTCCCTCCCTGGAAGGGAATGATCTCATGACATATAATAGAAAACAACCTAAGTGTCAAAAGAAAACAAAATTAGTGAACTTTTGTCTGCAGCCATAGAAACGCAGATTAACTCATATTTTTCCAGAGGGTGGAATGGAAACATTCTGCGTGAGGATATATAGTGTATTGTCTTCTCAGAATTTTCATTTGACAGGGATTTTAGAGTCTGTGATCTTAATTAAATCTCAACTAGCTGAAATAATGCATCTAAAGGCATGCAGTGTTGCGTAACCTTGCTCAGTTGGTAAACCATAAATCATCAGAAAGCTTATGATAGGAACGGTTGGTTTGAATTTTTGTTGTTGTTTGCAGTTAAATGTACCTTAAAAACAAAACCTTCACCATTGCTGCCTTGTATTTGCACGCTGTCAGGAGCTGTCACTTGAAAGATAAACTCATTCATGACACTGACCAGTTCTGCAACTTTTCAGCCAGCCTCCGCACAATTACAAGATACAGTGAAATTAAAATCCAGATTAATTAAAAGCCATGAAATTCCAGATTTATCTTGGTGAATGTGGCAGAAGTGTGTTTGAGTTACCATGTTTCTGAGATCATCAGGAGAGAACACTGTGACCAGCTTCTCAGCCCGAACTAAAATTTGAGTAAAATTTGAATTGGCGAAAAAGAAGGTTGGAGGGATTTATTTTATTATGTGGTTTAGCTGCAGATGAACATCAGGAAAGAGAAACTTAACACTAGGCTCTTAGTAACTGGTCAAATACCATAGCCAGTTAGAATCCACTTCTGGTAGTTCTTGGATTTACAGGCAAAGGGAGAAGGCAGCAACAGTTGACCAGAGAAGGTTGGAATAAATAACTACGTAAATTGCATCTGTGTGTGTTCTATGTTAACAAATGAATTCGGTGATGAGGAATAATCATTAAGTAGCTGTTCACTAGTCCAGGTTTTACAGATTCAACTAGAGCTTGTGCATACTAGATTATTTACCTCTAGAACCTTTTAATCCGCTGTTTTTAACTACTGCAATTTTGGGTTCCTGTGTCTGATCTAGTAGGAGAAGCTGTCTACGTATAAGAATTCGAGAAAGCTATCTTGCAATGCATTGACTTTCGGCACCTTTGTACACACTGTTTCTTATAAAGCTGGAATTATGTTGCTGATGAGCTGTATGTCTTTGGGAGCAGAGGAGGAGGGCAGCCTTATGTGTACCTGCCAGGCCAGATTTGGGGTGGTCCTAGCTCCCCTAAGCTAAATGTGTTTTTGTTTGGTGAAAGGTTTCTTTTCTCGGAAGCAGCGTGGTATTTCTGGACATTCGTTTTAGTCATTCCGTAGTGTGCAAATACTTCTTTTCTTCCTCATGCATGGCATTCTACATTTAGCTTTATTTTCTTTCATTTAAAAAAAAAAAAAGAAAATTCAGGTACCTCTTGGTTTAAGATCCTCTGCACCTGGTGGGGACTGGAATTGTCTGCAGAGAGCTAAATGGGGCCTCCACTTCAGGATTGTAGTAATAATCTTCTCTGAGTCTCTCTTCCAACCTGGCAGTTTGTTTGAAGAGAAATTAATTTGGAATGAGAAAAATGAATATTGAACACATGCATTATACCTCACTTTTAACTCTGGTTAAAAGCACCTCATCAGTAACTGTGCAGGCTAAATGTTAGGGTGCACTTTTTAAGGATACCTTGGTATCGTGTTTTAAATTTTAAGCTTTATCTTGCCCTTAAATCTAAAACATCATTGTTCAAATAACTGAGAACAAGGTAAATCAACAACATCAAAAAGGTCGGCTGCTGTGATTTCTCAAGGGCTTGTTATTTTGTACTTCCCAATTCTATTTGATGTCCTGACAAAACAAGATGACACAGGGGAGAATACATTAAATTTTGATTTTTTTCATCTAACCTGTTACAGCTGTGGCAGCTTAATTCCTTTTACTTTTTCCTGAAGATGGTTTTTTTTTTGCACAATTACTCTCATTGTCATACCACCTCGCGAGGCGGGGCCTCACGGGTTTCCCATTTGCCTTGATTTCACTAGGCATTTTTTGAACATATTTTGACCTTTAACACGTAGGGAGCTTTTGGTTGGGCTTTGTCTTCATTAGAAATAAATCAGTGAATGGTGAGATTGTCAAAGAAGCAACTGATGTTTTCTCATTAGAATCTAATTTGCACCCCTTAGCTTAACTGTGATGTATAAGGGGCAGGTGTTGGAAGCAGGCGTGAGAAACTGCACAATTTGAGAAACTTAAGTTGTAATTCTAAAACAGGGGGATTGTACTGTCCATAAGGCCTTATAAAACTTTGGAATGATCAAATTTTGGCCTACCTGCCTGTTTAAATCCAATGATAGTCCTTCCCCCCTCCATTCCATAATACAAGGGGACTGGGTAGGGGGGAGTGAGGGATACATAATTGCAAACTTAATTCTTGGTCTTAGAAGATTGTTTTATGGACAAAAGATAAACATGGTAGTTCTCTTCGTTGAACAGTATCCCTCACCCCACAACTGTTTGTCCAAGCTGAATTCTTTTATTCGCATCCTGTATGTGTCTCAAATAGCACTGGGATATAGTTGCTGTCTCTTTTCAGTAATTTTGAATCATGCTTCAGTGTAAGAGAAGTTATTAAGCCAAGGCCTCTGCCATTTCTCTTCAGGAGCTAAAGAGCTGTGGCTGGACTCTTTTCTGGGGTTCCTTCTTGGGATAGTGCGCCCCTCCTCCTGTCTGCAGCCCTTAAAAATGATTTTTGTTGTTGTTGTTAAAACCAACTGTCATGGCAGGTTTGAGCCCCGTACACCACGTCATTTGCCATCACTTCTACCGGAGAAAGATTGAGGAAGGAAACGAGGCATTTTCTCTTGATTTAAATAATAATAATAATAGTTGCTAAGTTGACAAGATCAGTGCTTACTGGATGATTATTTTCCTATGTAACTTCCATTGTTTCCTGTATTTAACAGTCGCTAATGGGAGAAGCGATTTAATTTATGTAAACTTTACATTTTTATGCAAATGAATCTGATATTTATTAGAGCCAAAACAATTATGCTGGCACTCAGTGGAGTAACCTTGCATGCATGGGAAACGTTACAGGAGAGCAGTGGAGGTTCCCCTAATGCCTCTGCTGTAAACAAATAGGAATTTCTGCCACTTTTTAAAATTTAAAGACAAAAGAAGAGCTCCGAGAGCTTCGCCAGAGATTGCTTATTAGGGATGATAACCTGAAATAACTCCTGATTGGCAGAATAGTCTTGGCCTACAATTCTTCCTGAAAGAAAGATAGCCTCTCTTGATAGAATGTAATAAACAAAATGATAAAAAATGAAATGCTAATTGCATTTTAAAGAGCTCTTTTTTTTTCTAAAATTTTAATAGGTGGTTGTATTGTTACTGAGAGAACAGTTATGCTAATGACTGACTACTTAGATGATTTTGCATTAATATAATAACCATTACCTGCCTTAATGCTTTGTACAGTATTGTGGCAAAATATCTAAGTCTAAAAGAGTTCTACAAAAAAGCAGAATTCCATAATGAAACAGAATTATACTTTCCACATGAATAGCAGACTCTTTGTTATTTTTTGAAGACTGAAATATTATGTCAGAAATGTGTTTTCTTTCCTCCATGATACAGCTACCTTGCATGGTGTCTGTGTGTATGTGGCTCCCCCCCCCCGCCCCCTTTACTTCTCCTTCCTTCTAAATACCATGAGGAATAGATAGAAGCTTCCTAACTTTTTCGTTTGCCAATATAGCAGTTGTATCCTTTGGTTTATTAGTTATGAAAATTGTGGTCTTTCTCAGAGGGGTAACAGTGTAGTACTTACTTTCTTTTACACAGGCTAGCATCCCTGTGGTCATATGAAATGTGGCATAGTTGAGGGTTTTTTGTTTTTGTTTTTGTTTTTTCAATGGAGTTACTTTCTTGATTTGGTTTCGTGTTGCTGTTCTGGAGCTTTCTTATTTAATTTGTTTTGTTCTTGTTACTTAATGAACCAGGTAACACTTCCTAACCTGGTCAGTTATCATCCATTCACAGCCTGAAGTCTGGAAGGGACTCAAGTTTCCTGGGACATACACGTGGTGAATAACAGATTAAAATTAGTTTCTAAGTTATTAATCCAGATTAATGGAAATAAAACAGGACTTAAGTTTTTTGGCCACCTCATTTTCACTATTTGTACACAGAGCAATTATGAGAAGATGCTGATTACAAAATTTGTGTGTATTTACCCCGGGCAGCATTTACTTGTAGTTAACGTGAGTGCAAAGAGAAAGAAAAAAAAATGATAGCATGTTATTTCCAGTATTTATATTGTGTCATCTCCCCTCCCACCCAATTCCTCCAATTGTCTCCTAGATTAGAAAGGAGTATTGTTTCTATGGGCGTTTTTATTTGTTTGTTTGCTGTTGAGATATTTTTCCCCTCCCCATCACCTGCCTTTCCCCAGTGGGAATCAAAGAAGCTAACAAGGCATATTATTTTCATAGTCTCCTGGCCGTTCGGATGATGGAAAGTCAATTTGAAGTCAAAGAAAAACTGTATCAGGCAGAACTGACACAGTGGTGTCTGGGCTTAGACCAGCCCTTGCTGGTGCTAAGGACGTCTCCCCAGTTACTGGTATTAAGGTAGTAGCAGGTCCATACTAGCAGCGTTCCGACGGCCAGGCACGGCTGAATTTCCGCCATTCCCGCAGGTTCGTGTGCACCTGGGATCGGCCACACCCAAATGGTATCAGTCAGCAGTGTACTGTTCTGTGCGTGTGCTTTTTTTAATTCACGATTTCCTCTTGAAACTCAACGAAAGAGTGTTAACTGTGTGTGTGTGTGTGCGCGCGCGTGTGTGTGTTTAAATTCAGTTTTGTATGCTAGCATTCTTTAAATGTCTGCCAGAAGTTTAATTTGAATTTCTGATCCCTGAAGGCAGCTAGACAGAATCATTCTAGTTCTTCATAAATTGCCTTCTATGATTCATTGTTAACTCATAAAACATACTCATTTCTATATTCTCAAACAGTTAAGGTAGTTACAGCATCAGGGATATAATTTTTTTTGCACTATCTTTAAATTGTCATTTGAGAAAGAAATCAAGAATGAGTTTAAACTCCCAGTTAAGGCATGGGCCCCGTAGCACAAAAAGAAATCAGAATTTATTGTTTTTGTCTCAAGGAACGTAAGGTAAATGGCATGGAATCTGGGGGAAAAAAATAAAGTTTAGTTTTGACTGAAGACTCTCATAGAGAGGCCCATAAATAGTAGAACACTGTAGTTAAAAACTCACATGACTGTTTTAAATACTATTGATTTAAACCACTGGCTAGATTTTATGAATCAAAGTGTAATTTCTAAGCTTTGGCCATATTTCTCAATGCTAAAGCACTCTCTCTTGTGTGCCTTTAGCTGCTTTCCAGACATTCAACACAGGATTAAATGATAGTAGTTACAGTGATCAATAGGTTAAGACCAGTACAATCACTCTTGCCGCTAATGACCTCAGTAGTAATGGGCAATAAAGTGTGGGCTGTAATAGCCTCTCGCTGGTATTGCATGCCCTTTGATTCCTAGTATTAGTAGGGACTAGCTACATGAAAAAGTTGGACATTGGGAGTTAAGAGACTGGATATGTAGGCTATATTTCTTAACTATTTAAAACCTTAACCTGTGCTCAGATTCCCCCCCCACCCCCACCCCTTTCTACCCCATGGTGATTTCTGGTCCATTTGGATATGTTTGTTAAAGCCTTCCCTAACCTATCTTTCGTGGCACGTCGGAGCAGAAACTGGGGAAATCTCAGTTATTATCACATTTATAATAAATTAAGCTCGAGCCCACCTTTGAAAGGCTCACAGGCAAACTGGTGTGAAAATGTGCTTTCAGACAGTGAAAGCCAAGTTAAGGCTATCAGGATATAATAGCCCACTTCTGGGTATTCAGAGACCCGATCACCATGCAGGACGATTACTCAGGCTTCTTGCCTCTTTCCCTCCTTTGCTGTGCCTGCTGCTGTAGCATTTTATTACTCATCAGCACCTCCATCGAAATGTCCAAAGGGGGAAGAAAAAAAAAAAAGAGGAGACTCAAGTTCATTTTACTGTTCAGTAACATGACTACAAACATTGAATAAGTAACCCTGCGAAAAGCATGTTTAACTATTGACTGTAGGTAAGGGTTTATGTCAGTCCTGTCTGTGTATGTCAGTCCTTTTTTTTTTTTTTAACTTTTAAAATCGATTTTCTTGAACTATACATACAATAAAATGCACTCGGTTTAAGTGTGCAGTTGGAAGAATTTGGCAGTTGAGTACATCTGTGTGACTACCACCCCAGTCAAGATAGATGGCATTTCCATCACACACCCCCCCCCCCCCCCCCCACCTCCCAAGTTCTCTCATGCCCCTTTCCAACCTAGGCTTTCCATAGTTCTTTGAAAAATGGTGACCAAGAGATAGATTATTCCTAGGATGACTCCTGTTATAACACTGTTAATTTCATGTCCATCACCAGTTTCGATCTTACACCACCCTATTCCTGTCTGTTTTCCTGTTCATCACCATCAGAAATTTGGCTCAAGAATATTTATATTGTACGTCATCCAAGAAACGCAGAGGAAAAAAGAAACCTTAAACATGGTTCTTTTGTTTGCTTAATCAAACCTCCCTCTGTGATGATGCAACCTTCAAGGAAAAGTAAACTTCTATTGTGATATGTTGGCTTTAGCAGCTCACAAGATAGTGATTGGCACCCAATACATTTTGAAAAATTCACAAAGTTTCTTGTGTATGAAGACAGAGTAGACTAGTTGGAATTAATTTATAGATGGTTAGATGTTTTGATAATGCCTTCTTGTGTTTGCCCTAGATTGAATGCAAGTTCACTGTTCTCATCATTGGTGATATTTCGTGCTGCGAAGTAGCTTTTTAAAAGGATAATTTATCCATTCATATACATCTGTCCCTTTTTGCATATAAAAATATTCAGACATGCCCATCTGTTTTAAATTACAGTGTATCTACATCTACACTTAAAAGGCCACCGCAATAGGAAGAATTCGTTGATGACCTTACAGAGTTAGGTTAATGAAATTTTTCAAAGGTTCTGGCTGGTGTTTTCCAAACAATGCAAAACTTGCACACAAACATCCCCCACCCCCACCCCCGCACAAAACATCCCCACAACAACAGTGGAAGATGTTCACTGTACATGAATCTGACCTTCAGGAACCATTTTTAGTTCATCAAAATTAGTGATGCTGAGAAATCAGGACATCAGTGCATAATGACTGTGAAATTAGGAATGAGAGCTCGCTATGCAAATGACAGGACAAATCATGTGAAAAAGTCAAGATAAACTGCATATTAAGACATTATGTTACATAAAATTAATACTGCCTTTCTCCCTTTTGCTTACTGCTCCCCTGAAAGATTTTTTAATTCTTTTATCTTCTGATCAGCTATTGTCTGCCAGATTTTTTTTTTAAGTGGCACACAGGCAAAGTGCAAAACATGTTATTACCTTTTATTGTAATACATGAGATGACAGGAGATCCTTTTTAACAAAGTATATCCTTTACTGCTTCTAGCTTCTTGCTGTCACATGTTTGATTCGAAACCAAAGAAAAGTAAGATGCTTAAACATTACCGTTAGAAGACATACAGGTTTTGTCTTTCCTTTCATTGTGTGTTTTTTTTTTCCTTTCCTTTTTATGGGGGGGGGCAATTTTTCGTGAAATAGTCTTCTTGTATTACGGGGACTGACAAAATGGTTCTCATGTAGTCTGCAAATTAAACACAAGTGCAGTGATTATTTTGAATAGCTAAATTACATTCTAGAAAGCTTGCAGAATTCATAGCATTGTCATTAGGTATCCGCTTGAATACAATTTGTGTAACCTTGGCCAAGACAGCCTGTCATTTTAATGTCAGTGTTTTATCTGAACAAGACATCATCCTTTCAGATACAGTGTGCAGGTTCCTTGCAAAAATGCCCGTGCAGAAACGTGTTAACAGTTGCAAATATGAAATGCTATCAAGTTCATCACTGTAGCTGTTTGTCACTGAAATGTCATGGAAAGTAGCTTTTAATGGTATCACACGGCATAGGAAAGAATGGAGACATCTGTATGGTGGGTGAATAAGGAAGGGCAAAAGGCATCATAGGGAAGGTCCGTGTTGAAGTTTGCAAGGTGCGTCCGGGGTTCAGTTACCCGCAAGTCTTAGCGTTCATTGGCTGTCCTTAAAATCACCGTCCTCACAGTAAGTGGATCGGATTAGCTCCCACCGAGAAGGCGCAGGTTCCCATTTGCCTTCTTCCCTAAAACAAAAGTCAAGTTTGCGTGAAACTTCCCACAGCTGATTGTCACCAAAGACTCTTTAATAAATCGAGATCGTTCTGACGGAACCCCAGATAGCATCTGTTAAGCCTCGACGCCTTGTCCGCTGGCAAGACTGGTCTGCACACCTGTCAGTGCTGCGAGGCCTTCTTTTGTCTTTCTTCATTTCACATAAACTCCGTGATCGATTAAATAGGATCTGTCGCCCCGTCCCCTCTGGAGAGACACCCGTGCATGGGAAACTGGTCAGTTCTTGAAGCGGGCTCGTGACAGTCTGCCGCTGACCCTGGAAGGCTGAGTGCTGCGTGCGCGCAATTTCCTGGCTTCCTATTTATCCTTCATTAACGTTCTAGGTTCCCGTGTCAGTGGCTATGATGACACCTCAAGTTATCACCCCCCAGCAAATGCAGCAGATCCTCCAGCAACAGGTGCTGAGCCCTCAGCAGCTCCAGGTCCTCCTCCAGCAGCAGCAGGCCCTCATGCTCCAACAGGTAACCGCCCGTCTTCCTCCTCGCGGGGCCGGCGACTCCGCTCACCGTCCCCTGCCCCGAGCAGCTCCTTTCCCCAGTGCAGAGAAGGCAGAGCAGGGTGGCTGGGGCAGATGCAGCGAGCAGATCGGACCCCTGAATAATTGATCTTACTTTGCATCCCGGAAAGGGAGGGACCCCGCCAAAGTGACTAGGGGTTGGGCCCAGAGAGTACCCGAAGGACTGAGATTAGGGCTGTAATTGGACTTGGTAAAGAGGAAGATCTTTGAGGCTTAGATGGCTTTACGCTCTTTTATTTTGGTAAGCCCGGGGGCTTCCGAGTGGTGTGAATCAAAGCAAAATGGGGAGCACGTTAGGAGCAGGTTTACACGTGACAGCTCTCGAAGTCCCCATCTCAACTCAGAAGCTCGCAGAAGTTCTGCTTTTAAATGTAAAGAGACCTTGCGGAGTTGGGTACTCTTAAGGGGCAGGTGTGACGTCACTTCTCTCACATCTGCCGGTGCAGAAATGAACTTCTGGCTGCCATGGTGCCCTGGGGCCCTAACATTCACATTTCGCGGACACCCGAACCAAAGAGAGGAGACGCAGAAGTAGAGAGACAGAAGCTGCCCGGGTGACGCGCAGGGGTCAGGAGGCACAGGAAGCTCCCCACACTGTTGGCGCAGACGCGTGACCCACCCGCCACACTGGCCAGCCCCGTTCCCTCGGAGAGCATGCGCACGTTGGCGGTAGCGGTCCGCCAGGCTCTCTCCCAGCAAGGGCACTCTGGCTTTGTTTTACAACCAAAGGTCATTCCTTGCCTTATTTTAATTAGTTTGTGTAGAAAATGGTATGTTTTTCGCCAGTTCATTTCGGAGATTACTTTTCAAACAATAATGCCAAGAATAGTCAGCGTGCGCTGAAATTTATGGTCGCGTTTCCAACTAAAGGTCAGGCCGCTACAGATAAAAGGATGCTATTTTTCAAGTCACAGTTGTGGATGGCACCGAAAGGGACAGTGGGCTGGCGCTACCCTCTGTTACTTACCGCCCTCTCTTTCCTTTGTAGCAGCAGCTTCAAGAGTTTTATAAAAAACAACAGGAACAGTTGCAGCTTCAGCTTTTACAACAACAACATGCTGGAAAACAGCCTAAAGAGGTACCGACAATACATATTTTACTTTCAAACCACAGACCCCAGAGGACTATCTAGTGGCTATTAAACTGTCATTCATCTTTTAAATGATTGCACCACTGAGCTCTCGGTTCTCAGCTCTCAGGCCGAGGTAGCGTCCTGTTCTCTCTGACATGTCTCCGGGTTCCACTTGCTCGCCGCCACACGCTCGATGCCAGCACCGCGGCAGGGGTCCCGTCGGTGAGCACCGGGCGGGGGGCGGGCGGGATGGCAGGCAGGACCTTCGAGGCTCCTCGCGCACCCCTGTAGAAGCGCGGGCGAGGAGGCGAGCGCGTTCAGTGGAATTTCACCTGGATGCGCACCTGGGATTTTTCCCCAGCTCACTGAGCTTGGGTGTGTGGGGACGGCCCTTTGCTTTGCAAGAGTTGTGTCTTGCGAGGTTGGACGGACAGAAAGGTCAGGACAGGCTTCAGCATCCCTGTCTGTCTCCGTGTAACTTCTCCTCACGAGTTGCATGCATTTGGCAATCGCTCCAGGCAGGTGTGAGGCGGTGAGGTACAGGGAAGACCCCTTCCTCGGAGCTTGGGGGACCTGCGCTTCCCTGGCGTGGAAGCGCATCGCCGCCGCGGCTCCTCTGTGCAAAGCGCTGTGGGAGGGCGCGTGGCTCTCGCCCCGGCCACGGCACCCTGTTAGGTGACCGTGTCGCGTCCGGAAGCGGCCAGGCCTTCCCAGGGAGGGCTTCCGCGTCTCACCTTCTGTGCAGCTCTGTGTCGGGGAAGGACAGGCGGTTGGAGTGTCCGAGTGCATGTGTGCGTCATCCTGACATCTTTCTGCGGATCCCAGTTACCCGATGTAACTTGCCTCCTCACGTTCTTATGATGGACTGGAATTCTTTTCACCTGTTCACCTTGGGATGTCACAGTTTGTAGTTGGAAAGACGGCACAGCTCGTGGTCCAGTTGCATGGCTTCTTGGCTGGCCCTAAGCAAGCAGCCCCTTCCGTTAGTTGAGCAGGAGCATTACACGCCGACTCCACATGCCTGCCCCTCACGTGAGAGTGAATGCGAGGCAGCGCTCGTTTTCCACCCTGGGAATGACACACACATTCTTCCTTGGCCGGCTCCTCCCTCGGCATCACTCGGGCACTTTTTCCGGGCCCTGCCAAGTTTCTCCCGTGCAGTCCCATTCAGCAGCCTGGACGCAAACCCCTGCAGAGCAGGGGCAGTTTGGGGGTGAAGGGGAGGAGGTGTTTCAATGAAAACGCGGACACAACCTAAGTACAGTGGCGCGCTACCGGGCGCTGCTCTAATAAAAAAGGGAACAGATTAAAAAGTGTCTAAAATGTAAATCTAAAGGACTAACAGTAATTAAAATGGAAATGGCCCAGGGAGGGAAGGCATGTAATTGTGAGATATCACTGTGCAGAAGGCTCTCAGCTTTGTTTTGCTGGCTGTTTTTCTAATTCAGTAGGGCTTACTCATCAGTGGCAGTTCAATGCGCGTTAATGACTCTGGGATTGCAGGCATCACTCTGGACAAAGAAATGATTATTGTGCGGTCAAAAGAAGTTCAAAGACAAGAAGGGAATTTCAGTTTTTTCCTTAGAGATCCACATTCAAGAGCATATAAATTAAGCCAAATGTTAAAAACCACAGTCTGAAAGCTGACTTCAAAGTCACAACTCTCTAATTAATGAACTGCGAGCTTCAGTTTGGACAAGTTGTGGTTTGATGCGCCCATAAATCAACATGACAGGCCTGTTTCACAGTCTCAGACAGTGCTTGTCATTGAGTCACATCAGATGTAAACACAGCAGAAAAAAGAAGGGATATGAAGGAGGTGCAATTGATCAACAGAATTGGTAAAAACCCACTTTTGAAGCACATTATGCATGATCACAGGAAATGGTTACAGCCTCAAGAGGTTTCCCCCTTCTGCTGTTGCTTTTTTGAATCAGATTTCTAACAGCCTTCAAAAGGGAGAATAAGAATTATGGAGTTTCTCCCCCGTGGCTCGCAGGCAATAACCCCCTGTTGTTATTTTGTGCTTCTTTCTTTTCAAAGGCATCAAAATTTAGTTTTTTAAAGATCTTTAACTCTATATTTGAAGACAAACAAAAAAGGGCTGCTACTGTCATTCTTATCAGTTACCAGGGATCGTGTTTTTTTTCTTTCTGTTGCCACTTCTTATTAACCTCTTATTTGGTCTGTTAGACATAGTTTGGAATGCACGTCTGCACGCTGAGAGAACATGAAAGTTCAGATGAGCTCAGAGGGCAGATAAAGAAATGTGAAGGCGAAAGTTACACAGCAGAAGGAAGGATAAAAGTTAACTCGCCCAAATTGCTGCTGTCAGAAAGGGGGGCATCTCGGCACACAGTTAGGATGATGGTGGCGTCGAGTTGGGGAGGGGAGCCCGGGAGGGAGCCCGGGAGAGAGGGGAGAACTTTGGACCGGAACGAGGAGAAGGTGAGACGTTGGAGTAGCCTGTTAGCATCCGTGGGGCAGGAGCTTTGCTGTGGTCCCCCTCTGTCATCCGCTTCCAAGGCAGACGTGATGCAGGACATGGGTTGTCTTCAACATCCTGGTGGGGGGGTGGGGGGTGGCAGACCAGTGGGCCGGTCTCCTTGGGCCCCACGGTGTACTGTCGTGGTGCCAGTGCAGTGGCACAATTAAGAGGTCCTTACCCTCCCGAGGTAAGGGGGCAGTCTCCCGAAATGATCAGCCAGGGGGCCGTCCATTCGTGCTGCAGTGAAACACAGTCACATGGCAGCAGATTCAGGATGTAGACTGGTGGTTAGGATTTTAACAGGGTTTGAGCTTGGATGTTGACAGATGGAACAAGCGTATTAATTTACTGAATCTCCAGTCATTAGTGGCTCATAATTTTGAATCGTTCAGCCCCCGCCGCCGCCACCCTTCTCCCTTTTTCGATTACCTGTGCAGTAAGACACTTGACCCTGAGCCAGAACAGCGTTTCTCCCCTCAACTTTTTTCGAAAGTCGCCTCGCCTCAAGATGTTTCCGTGAGAAAGTTAGGCTCCCCATTGGGGTAGACCTAAGACCTTCTTAGGAGACAGACCTTTCCATCGCCCCATACGGCCACTCAGGTGGCCGCCCATTAATATTTGACAGAACGGGTGTGGAAGACTGAAGGCAGATTTAATTTTGAGTCAGGCTACGAAAAGAAAAAAAAGATCCCATCCTGTGCGGGTGAGGTAGGCTCAGTTGATTGTTTTAAAAGGGCCGTTTGTCCGGGCAGTTGTGACAGTTTACATTAGGCAGCAGGGAGGAGCCGAAGAAAGGAAAACAGACCTTTGACTGCAGCTCTAGGGAGGGGACCTGAAATGCAAGGTTTATCAGGGCATTCGAGCATTTTAACACTGACTACTGACCTGTCCAGGGGACTGCGTGGAGACCTTTTTTGTATGCATTCAATTGTGAGAAGTAAACAAACGGGCTCGTATCCTGTGTTTGGTAACTGGGTGGGGAGCACAATTTGGCAACCAGTGTTGCTTTTAAATTCTTTCTTTGGACAATGGGCCTTGTATACTTTTATATCCTGGCTTTTCAAACGTGGACAGCTTTCATGAGCTTTTCCTAGGGATGGCCACCGAGACAACAGAAAAGCCATCCGTCATTTTATATAAATACAGAATTTTTAAACATTTCATTTACAGTAAGACAGGAAACACCCTCCCCAAACTCTCGCACCCCCTCTCCATTATTTTCTGCTTCAAGAAGAGCTCGTTCCTCGATCGTTTATTGTGTAGCCGTGTTGTGTTTTTCTCTTCCTTCCTTCTTTTTTTTTTCTAAGTATCATGAATTAATATCTGTTGAAGAAGTGAAGAAATCATCTTGACATGAATATAACTATCATTGGGTTTTACATTAATGTGATAACTTGGGAAAGGGTGAAAACAATTGGATCATTTTATGCATGCTGTTCTTCAAATGAAAACACTGGCTTTTCATTTAAATTTATTTAAATTTTTGTTGTTAGTGGTATAGAATTTGTTTTTTGGAGTGAAACTCAATTAACTTTCTCAGTGGCATGGTAGTAAGTCTGAAATTGGTTGCTAATATGAGAATGATGGTTTTTACTGTAAAATAAACTGCATGGAGACCGAGAGGGAACCACCATTTTTTCTCTCCCTTTGAACTTCTGCATCAGAAGGTCTTGATACACATACCATTTTATGGATGTATCAGATCAAGGTTATGTGTTAGGTTAAGTGAATGCAGTTGTTTGCAAAGTAGAGTTACTAGAACCTCTGAAAGGGTTGTGTAGTCCCGTTTAGTTGCGAAAGTCTCCCCGATGTTTCAAATGATACTCAGCATTAGGAAGGAAAACGGATCTTGTTCTTTACTTAAACAACCTTTTTTTTGGGGGGGGGGGAGGTGACAGTTTGGGAAGGGTTAAATCTCCTTTCATAATTGTTAGCCGTAATGTGGCTAAGACCTCCACCTCGATTTGATTCCTAGCAGATTAAGGATATTAGATAATTTCCTTCTATTTATTGTACTACTGCACTGTATTATCTTTCTATCACTCAGATAATTACTGAGGAAATCTACATTAATTTTTTTTGGCTGGAGCGAGGCCTGCTAAACACAGGAATGATGTATTGATGTTTTACACAACAAAAGTTTTCCTCCTGTCATTGTCCAGTCAACAAAAAGATATTTATCATAGTGTAAAG